>NC_091474.1:88178229-88492872 GCF_036971445.1 Narcine bancroftii
CATCAGACCCATTTCCGATCATCAGTGGTGTGATGTTGAGGTGGTGTCCTTCCCAGCAGTGTTTGATGATATTCTCTGCAATGCTGTCTGATGTTTTGCCTGATAAAGAAGATGGAATCAACACTAGAAACAAGACAGACCTTTTTTTTAAACTTTAAGGCAACTCTCAGCCAAAATCAAAATATGATCAACTACCTTGAATGACTTCTTCTTTGCTGATGACTCGAATCTCAATGGAAGCTCAGAAGCTGATTTACAGGAGAACTTGAACAGATTTATCAGTACCTGTAGCACCTTCATCCTCACAATTAGCACAAAGAAAACAGAGGCCATCACAGAACCAAACAGAATTGCAAACACAGCTCAGACCATCACACGAACCTTCCTTCCCTCCATCAACTCCAACTTCTGCACCTCCCAAAGCCTCGGAAGAGCAGCCAACACACAAAAGGACTCATCCTACCCTGGCTACAACTCTTCTCCCTCCTCCAGAAGAGTTAAAGAGTGAAATTACGCACCACCAGATTCAAAGGCAGTTTCTTTCCTGTGACCAGACTGCTGAACGAACCTAACACGAGTATTGCCCTCAGTCCATTCAAACAGAGCTGATTGAAGCCCCTGACTCTGTATTGTTTATTCTGCATGGATAGAAATGATGAATAGCATGCAAAGGAAACCTTACCACCGCATCTCAGTACACGTTCCAATCGGCATAAAAACATCAGCACCTCTGCTTCCTCAGTAGATTGCAGAGGTTTGGTAATGACATCAGAAACTCTGGCAAATTTCTACAGATGTATGGTGGAAAGTGTGTGCTGACTGGCTACATCACAGCCTGGTACAGATATCCCTCCAAAAAGTAGTGGACTCAGCTCAGGGCATCACAGGCAAAACCCTCCCCACCATCAAGAACACCTACAGGGATCACAGGCATTGGAGAGCAGCAGCAATCATCAAGGATCTGCATCACCCAGCATGTGCTCTGTTCTCGCTGCTGCCATCAGGAAAGAGGTAATGGGGAGTCAAGACTCACACCACCAGATTCAGGAACAGCCACCCCTCCACCATCAGACTCAACAACAAACTATCAGGGACTCATTTAAGGACTCTTATGCTTTTGCACTTTGACTTTTTCCTCTGTATTGCAGTTTCTTTGCATTTATTTATTTGTTTACATGTACATTGATATGTTATACTACCAATAAGTGGTCATTTTGCCTCATCCACAGGGAAAAAAAAGAGTATCAGGTTTGCACGAGCTGTATGTACTCTGACAATAAATCTCTAATCTGAACTCTATGCCTATGAGATCCGGAAGGTGTACAGCAGACCTGCCAGACAGTTTAACTACTTCCACATAAAAGCTGTCTGCTCAGCATGCTTCACATCAAGTGGTAAAACCAGATTCTAGACCCTCAGATTCTGTCCCTGACAAACCTCCTCAGCATCTACATACAATTGAAAGAACAGATCAGATGGGCAGGGCATGTTAGAAGGATGTCTGATAACAAGATACAGCAGCTGTGGTGGAAAAAAAATCTCTCAAAACAACCATAGAAAACAGTAGCACAGAAACAGGCCTTTTGGCCCATCTCGACTGTGCCAAACTATGATTCCACCAAGTCCCATTGATCTGCACCTGGGCATAGCCCTCCATACACTGACAGATTAATCCAAATTTTTAAATGTCAAAATTGATCCTGGATTTACCAGTTCACATGGCAGCTCATTCTCACCACTCTGTGCACAAAGAAATTTCCCCCAATTTTCCCCTTTAAACATTTTACCTTTCACACTTAACCCAAGTCCTCTACTTTTTGTCTGCTTGCATTTCCTCTATCTTTAAATCTTGTTTGTATCTGCAGGTGCTCCTCCAATTGTTTTCCAGAAAACCCAATGTGAGTCGAAAAAATTGCAAGTCGAAAAAGAATCCTGCACCTACCATTTTTAAAAAATAATTAAATGTTGAATACCTTCATTTCACACTGAAAAAAACATCACCATGCACTGGGCATCAAATTTCATTCTCTTCTGATGCCATTGCCCAGCATCGCAAGAGAGTAGCGTACCACATATCGCAAGAAGGGGAACAGATTGGAATTTGAAATTGAAAGTACGGATTCGAACCATCATAACTTTGAAAAATCCTAAGTCAGATCATTGTAAGTAGGGGAGCACTTAAATTTCCCCTCATTCTTCTACACTCCAGGGAATTAGGTCTTGTTTAACCTTTCTCTACAACTCCGTTCAAGTCCTGGCAACACCATAGTAAATATTCACTGCCATCTTTCCTGCAGAGTTTCAAACACAAACAACTGAGAACAACCTGTTTAATGGACCTGATCAAAGTCATATACAAGAAAGTTGGATAGGAGGGGAAAAGAGAATCTTGAAAATCAGAACCACTGCGGATAAGTCATGGGATGCTGTGACATCATCTCATGTCTATATGAGGCAAGGACTTTGTGCAAAGTTTCTTGCCCTTGGAAAAAATAAAGTTCTTGTGTTCTGAAGTTATTACTCCAGTGGTATCCAAGATCTAGCTTCAGATAAATTACAATTGGCAACTGTGATAAAAAAAATAAATCAAAAAGGAAACATTGCACATTCAAGGACAGAGTTCTCACCTTGTGGGCACAATACAAGCTCAGGGCTGAGGATAAAAGCAACAAAAAGCAGAAAATCAACCATGAAAGTTCAATTTCACTCTGCAGCCTGTGTAAATCCATTCAGCATGGGTGCCGAGCATCAGAGGTGAGAGAGCCAGAGAACGAAGTAAAAATACAATGCTGGAGAAACTCAACAGGTCAGAGTCAGAACCTGTGCCAGTCTATTTTGCCCTCTAGGCCAGGCTGACACGTAAGGGGAGGGGGTGCTACTGCTGATTGGGTTGAGCAGTGGGCATAATACCTGATGCGATATTCGATGTGCATCATACCACTTCCTCCCTCTGCCTTACCAGACTAACACATGCTTATACCGCGTTAGTCAGAACCACGTCATTTATGCCAGAGCTGATGGAATCTCTCTTCAACACCACTCCTCTGAGGTATGCAACCTAGGCAGCTGCCTAGTTGGCCTAATGCTAGTGCTGTAGTGATTCCAAAATATTGGTTATGTATCTTTATCTCTGCTAACAAAGTACATAGTTTTACCTTCTGACTTGCTCCAGCATTGTGTTTACTTCAACCACGATGTCTGCAGACTTTAGCGTTTTACTAGAGCTCAGAGAATTAGAGGTTTTTGCTTGTTGGACTTTAATAGTCTAAGACCTGTACCAGTCAAGTTGTGGTCAAATTAAAGCAAAAAGGGGGTCACTTTGTGGAATGAACTGGCAGTAAAAGAGCAAATACACAGGAGGCTGGTGCACCACAGGCACCACATTGGCAGAAAATAGAAAAATGGAAGCTCAAGTGGATAGTTTCACGTACAACAGGTCACGAGAAGCTGGAATGACTCAATGGGTCAGGTAGTATCCATGGGTAGAAATGGACAGTCAATGTTTCAGGCTGGATCCCTTTATTGAGACTAAAGGAAGAAGGGGCAATATCAAGGGAGGGGGGGGGGGGGAAGAGGATGAAGAAAGAAACTGGGGAGGGGCTCATAGGTTTTTGGACTGAATCAGAATTTATTGTCATGAACCTGTCACGATAGTCCTTGTTTTGAGGCCAGCATCGCAATGCAAACATTTATGTAAACCATCTTATAAAATAATAATAGTGCAAGAAAAAGACAGCAAGGCAGCGTCTGTAGATCATTGTGGATTCAGGAATCTGATGGCAGATGGGGAAGAAGCTGTTCTTTTGTCACTGAGCACTTTTATCCCGATGGTAGCAGAGTGAAGAGGGCATGGCCTGGGGGGTTCTTGAAGATAGAGGCTGCTTTCTTTAGACACCACCTCTTCTCAATGTCCTCAATGGAGTGAAGACTGGTGCCCATGATGTCACAGGCAGAGTCAACAACCTTCTGGAGATTTCTTTTGCCTTGAGCTTTAGCACCTTTGTACAAGTGATGGAACCAGGCAAAATGCTCTCCACAGTCCACCTGTTTTGAGATACTCGATGCTGTCTCGATGCTGGAGTCCACGCTGCTGAAGATCCAGCTGCACTGGGTGGGTCACGTCTCCAGAATGGAGGACCATCGCCTTCCCTACAAGGACTGCCTAAAGAAATCTCTTGGTGCCTGCCACATTGATCACCGCCAGTGGCCTGATATCGCCTCAAACCAAGCATCTTGGAGCCTCACAGTTCGGCGGGCAGCAAACCTCCTTTGAAGAAGACCGCAGAGCCCACCTCACTGACAAAAGGCAAAGGAGGAAAATCCCAACACCCAACCCCAACCAACCAATTTTCCCCTGCAACCGCTGCAACCATGTCTGCCTGTCCCGCATCGGACTTGTCAGCCACAAACGAGCCTGCAGCTGACGTGGACATTTACCCCCTCCATAAATCTTCGTCCGCGAAGCCAAGCCAAAGAAGACAAGTGATGGAACCAGGCAAAATGCTCTCCACAGTCCGCCTGTAGAAGAGTTTGAGTGTCTTTGGTGACAGACTGAATCTCCTCCAACTCCTCACAAATTACAGCTGCTGGTGAGCCTTCAGCATGTTTGCATCAACATGGAGGGTCAAGGAATATGGATCTCTTTATCGAGTCTAAAGTAGAAAGGGGAGATATCAAAGGGGGAGGGAAGAGAGGGCAAGTAAAGGAGCTTATGAGGGGATGATAGGAATTTGGACAAGGTGAATGAGGTAGAGATAGGTGGAGGGATGCGTTCATGTAACAGTGTATTAGTTGTTCTCCTGCTATATGGAGAAGATGGAGATATTCTGCATAGCCAGCAAAATCCCAGAACTAGAAGGTAGCGCTGTAAAGCATAGGCGTTGACTAGTGCAGTCAAGGAATGGAAGACAATAATGGAAAAATCCGTTCCAAAATCTCCTGCACACTCACTTACAAAGTTGCCAGTGAATGTCAGAATGCTCATTATGCAGAGGGATTTCAGAGGTCAGAATACCTCAATTGACACGTTTCTAGATAAATTTGATGTACATCGTCCAAAGCTGGGGAAAGCATGAGACAACATCAAAGTTTACCAATTGGACAGAGAGGTACATGTGTGGCCCAAGGACCAAATGAAGCAACTGAAAGTTCTGTGACAGTCTTACATTTGAATTGGTCTGTAGGACTGTGAGTTCCATTAAAATGGCAGCTAAGAACACAAGGGAATTCCATCCTGTTCAACCAAAAATGTCACTGGGCTAAGACAACTCTAAATGCTTTGGTTCAGGCTCGAGATGATGACCTGAACCTGCTCATATTTATCACATTCACACCCTAATTCAACCAAGACTCACAGAAAAGGAGTGACTCAAGCTAAAAGGTTGCACGTTTTTCACTTGCAGAGTGGGGATAACATCAGAAACAAGCATCCTACTGAAGAGATCAAACCAAGAACGGAATCCATTTAACAGTCCTGAACCTGAAAGATCGAGTACAGCTGGGAAAAGTGATCATTCTCATCACTTTCAAAGTGGGAAAACAGTGTGGTGTATTTGTGTATGTAAATTCAGAGGCGGGGTGGGGTGGGGGGAGTAAATGGGCACGAGTCGAAGGCAGCAGGAAGTTTAAAAAACAGGAAGGAGCTGTAATACTTGCTGGGCTTCCACATGCTCTAGATTCCTTCAACATCCCGAAGATGTGCAGGTTAACTGGTCACTTAATTTCCCCAGGCATGTAGGTGAGCAGCAGAATCAGACAAGAGTTGATGGGAATGTGTGCAAAATAAAACTGGAAACAGGGCAGCAGACCTTGAGAAGCTGGAGAGACTCAGTGGGTCAAGCAGGGGTGAGGTGGGGGAGAAAGAGAATGAGAATATTTTGGGTCAAGAACCTTCATCGAGACTGAGGTGGGAAGGAGGCAAGCATAAGGGGGAGAGGTCTAGGAAGGGGCCAAGAGGTAATAGGATACAGGACAGATGAAGGTGGGAGCAGTGAGGCAGTGCAAAGATTTGGGAGGAGAAGGTGTGAGTTGAAAGCAAGTAGTGCAGTGGGCTCAGAGGATGGGAACAGGCCATGGAAAAATGGAACTGGATCAGGGTTGGGGTTGCCTGAAATTGGAAAATACAACCCACTTTCTGGTGTCAACACTGCAAATAGATGCTTGATAGAATTGCTGAGTCAAAGAGCATCTTCCTATATTACACAAGTCTATCGCATTCTTACGTTTACTGGTAACTGTTACTTTCATTCAGGTCTTTATTGTCTGCTCAGGTTTGGTAGTACTTAATGTAGTGTGTGGCAAGTGGCTAAGTGTCCTACATAGTTGCACACTATACTCTGCGTCCAAGAATCCTACATAACCCCTATGGGGAAACATTGAGGCAAGAAAGGAATCTAAGAAATAAAGATAAAAAACCGAGGGTACAGATGGACATGCGATATCAATGAGATGCTGAAGGAACTTAGCCAGTCTTTCAGCATCCATAAAAAGCAAAGATATATTGCTGACATTTCAGGCCTGAGCCCTTCAAGGAATAAGCAAGAATGAGCCAGAAGCAGGACATCTCAGAATTTGGCAGGGGTGGGGTGGGGGGAATCCAGACCAACATGTTAATTGGATACAATAGAGGTGAGAATTTATCATGTGTGCAAAAGAAGACAGGGAAGGGAAAAACAGATGTAGGGGGAGATAATGAAAGCCAAAGAAGTCACTATTAATGCCATCCAGTTGGACAGTGCCCAGTCAGAAGAGGAGGCCAATTTGAAGGTGGTTTCAGTCTGACAGGGCGGACATTCAGCAAGGGAATGTGCATCAAGCCCATTACAAAAATGTGTCATAAAGATTGGTGGAGACAGTTGCTTATACGAGTGAAACATGAAAGTCTGCATACACTGTGATTGTAGTGAGAACACACTAAAATGCTGGAAGAACTCAACCAGCCTTGCAGCAATCTTTACTTATTCCTAGAAGGCCTCAGGCCTGAAACGTTGGCCCTATATCCTTATTTCTTATGGACGCTGCAAGACTGACCGAGATCCTC
The DNA here is from genome assembly GCF_036971445.1 of Narcine bancroftii. Lineage (NCBI taxonomy): Eukaryota > Metazoa > Chordata > Chondrichthyes > Torpediniformes > Narcinidae > Narcine > Narcine bancroftii. The sequence goes on from NC_091474.1 coordinate 88,185,269, forward strand.
CAGCATTTCAGTATGTTTTTAGTTGTACGATTTCCTGGAGACAGGTCGTTGTCATCAAAATTAAATCAGGAAGTGGGCAGCATGGTTAGCATAGCAGTTAGGGCAATGTTATTACAGTGCCAGTGACCCCGGTTTATAATCTGGTGCTGTCTTTAAGGAGTCTGCATGTTCTGGATATTCTCTAGGGACTCTTTCCACCCTCCAAAAAAGTGTACAGGTTTGTAGGCTAATTGGTGTAATTGGATGGCACAGGCCCATGGCCCAGAAGATCCTGTTACCTTGCTGTATCTTTAAATTTAGAAACAGGATGGATGGTCAAATTTCATAAATAAATTAACTAATGAGGTGCTCCTCAACTTATGGTGGGGTAACAATCCAGCAAATCCATCAGAAGTCAAAAAATAATATATTTTTTTTTAAATACCTTTATTCCACACAGTGAAAAAACATTAATGTATACAGCTACCAGTAAACTGGGCATGAAGAATGTTTGAAGCATTGCCCAGCATCGCAAGAGAGTAGCATACTGCATATCACAAGCGCAGGAACAGATCTGAATTCAAAATTGAAAGTACAGATTTGAAACATCGTCATTTTGAAAAATCGTAACTCAGACTATTTTAAGTAGAGCAGCACCCCATACTCTGCTTTAAACAAGCATTGCACTGGGAACAACATCGCCATATTAGTTGAAGAAGATAGTTCAGATGTACAAAGATGATGAGACTGGCAGTGTCTGTGGCCGATTTGACCTGGAGCATCTGCACCCTCACTACAGTCTCCCTGCCAGGTGACTTGGGCCAAAGCAGCCGAGAGCGATGGACAGGAATTGGCCTCTGTGCCAGCATGACCTGAGCAATGCTGCAGCTGAACCCAGAATTCCAACAGATCCCAGAGATCAGACACTTCCCTAAAGGCAACTGCCTATCAATATTACTGCTTCCAGAACTCGTTTATCATATAATGAAATATGCTTCATTAAATGAGAAGCACTGTCTAAGAGCTATGAAGTTGCACCATCTATTCCTAGATAAACACTGATTAGATTTTTTTGTTTTTCAATTAGTTTGTTGTTTAAATAATCCTCATCAGCCTCTGTGTAAATCACAAACTGCCTGTTCTCATTCATTCTTTGCCAAGCCATTCCAGAAACACTAATTCATTTATTCCAGATCTTGCTTGCATCTCCATGGGAACCACTGCAACCCAGCAACTATCAGTCTGCTGCCCTTAACCTTATTGGCAACTCCAAGTAGCTGGAGTTTGTCTGAATGTTTTAGGAGAAGGTCTGCACATTTGAGGAGTTATCCCGGAAGCACTCCCACATTTTCAGAGGTTCCCTGAAGATTTGTGGGTATCTACAGATAGGGGTGGGGGTCCCAGATATGTCAAGAAATCAGCAAGGATGAAATGACAATGATTTCTTGGGCTCAAACATTTTCCAAAAGTGCAAAAATATGAATTGGGGCTTTTCTGGTGCATGCAGCATTGATTAATCCTCACCAGAATTGTGGAACAGTTGATCAGCATGAAACAGGGTGTTCTTCAGCTTTCTGCACATATTCATCAAGAGTTCCCCAGACATCTAGGACTATTACCTTGGTGTGAGTAAATATCATCTGTGGATCCCCAAGAGTATGTAAATATCAACTGAGGGTTCCCTTGATGTATATAATTAACTTGGAGCTCCCTCATTCAAATTAATCTCTTTACCATAATTATCTTTTATCAAACCTCCAAGTTGATAATACACAAATAAAGAATTTGGAGGTATATCAAATTTCTCCCTCAATTGATTAAGAGAAAGAAATTGGCCTTCTTCAAAACAGTCCTGAACTATCTTTATACCCTGAAAATTCCATCTCTTTAAATGATTATTGAACATTGAAAACGAAATAAGCTGATTATGAAAATAATGGGGTTTGAATTGATAATTTACCCTTCGATCCTAAAACCATATTTCTTTTAACCCATATCTTTAACAAATGTTTTAATACTGGCATATTACATTCCCACAATAAATTCACTTAAATATAAACTGGTGTACCTCAACTTCAGAAATACAAGCCATTTCCACCTTGGCCCAACTTGGGGGTTGGTCTACATCCATCAATCTACTAGTAAATTTCAACTGAGCTGCTTCATAATAATTTTGAAAATGAGGTAAATGAAGTCCACCAAATGCATATTTCAATGCAAGTTTTTGCAAGGCTACTCGTACTAATTTTCCCTTCCATAAAAATTTCTGCACCTCTATTCAAATCCTGGAAAAAACCCTTTGAAAGTAAACATGGTATTGGATTCGAGGAAAAATATTCATTTTAATACAATTTCATTTAATCAAATCCATTTTAATCCTTTTTAATAAAGGAACATAATTTAATTTATATAAAGATTGATCATCTGCATTTACTATTACTCCTAGATATTTAATTCTATCTGACCACTTTAATTTTATAATATTTTTATATTCTGAATAATCTCCTTCCCCAACTGGCAATATTTCAGTCTTATCCCAGTTTATCTTATATCCAGATAACTCTCCAAATTTCAAACAATCTTGCAAATATTTCAAAGATTGTTCCGGTTCCATCAAATACACTACATATCATCTGCAAATAAGTTAATCTTATATTCATCATCCACAATTCTCATCCCTTTAATCTTATCATTCTGTCATATTGTCTGAGCTAATGATTCGATAGCCCATGCAAACAAGGCTGGTGATAATGGACAACCTAGCCGGGTCGATGGCATTAATTTAAATGGTAAAGAAGTTTGACCATTTGTCACCACCCTAGCAATTGGATTTGTATATAGAGCCTTAACCTAACCAATAAAACAAGGGCCAAAATTAAACTTCTCTGAACCTATCAAAATCATTTTTTGCATCCAGTGCAACCAGTGATTGGGTTGCTGTCTAGATGCATTGACCAATCTTATCAATCTAAGGATATTGTCAGACACATTTCTATTCTTAATAGAACCTGCTTGATCTATATGCATCAACTGAGGTAAATATTTAGCAAGTCTATTCGCTAACACTTTCACTATAATTTTATAATCTACATTCAATAAAGAAATAGCCCTTTGCAAAGATACTTTTAGCGGATCCCTAGCTTTCTTTGGAATCACAGTAATTATTGCACTCGAACAAGATTCCGCTAACAACTGATCCTCAGTTATTTACTGCAATACATCTACAAATACAGAGGATAAATCTTCATAAAATACTTTATAAAATTCAGCTGAAAATCCATCATCCCCTTGCGACTTTCCATTCGGCATCTCCTGTATAGCTTCTTTAATCTCAAAATCTGTAAATGGAGCTTCCAATTTCTTAACCTTTTCCTCCCCCAAAACAGGTAATTTTAATTTAGATAAATGAGATTCAATAGAACCAACGTCCTGCTTTCCCTCAGAAGTATATAATTTTTGATAAAATGAATAAAACTGATCGTTAATTTCCTGAGGTTTATAGGTAATTATTGAATTCTTTTTAACAGCACTAATAATTTGCGATGTCTGTTCCATTTTAAATTGCCATGCTAATACCTTATGAGCTCTCACCCTGTTCATAATAAATTTGCTTAGATTGGTAAACACCCATACTGGTAAGTTTGTAATGTATTATAACGTAGTTTCAACTTCGTTAAAACAGCTTTTTAATCTACTGTAACATCTTTCTGAAATTACTTTTCCAACTCAGTAATTTGTTTCTCCAATGTTAAACTTACTGGCACATATTGTTTTTTTAAACGTTCATAGTGTAACTAATAATTTGCCCAAGCAAATATGCTTTCAAAGCATCCCACAGTACAAAATTACAACATACTGAATGAATATTCTCTGCCAAGAATAAAGCAATCTGTTCCTTAAAATTAATAAACTCTGGTTTCCTCAGTAGCATTGTATTAAACCTCCATTTATAAGACAATTGCACCACTTCTGGACTTGCACAAGAAAAAAAGTGATCCGATACAACCTGACTTTTATATTCAGCCTGTAATACTCTACCTTGTAAATGTGCCGATACCAAAAATTCTAGAAAATGAATCATGTTTAGATGAATGAAAAGAAGTCTTTCTCTGTAGGATTTACTCTTCTCCAAATATCAACCTACAGCTCCTAGAACGCTTCCACCAGCGTTGTCTCCGCTCCATCCTCAACATCCATTGGAGCGCTTTCATCCCTAACGTCGAAGTACTCGAGATGGCAGAGGTCGACAGCATCGAGTCCACGCTGCTGAAGATCCAGCTGCGCTGGGTGGGTCATGTCTCCAGAATGGAGGACCATCGCCTTCCCAAGATCGTGTTATATGGCCAGCTCTCCACTGGCCACCATGACAGAGGTGCACCAAAGAAAAGGTACAAGGACTGCCTAAAGAAATCTCTTGGTGCCTGCCACATTGACCACTGCCAGTGGGCTGATATCGCCTCAAACCGTGCATCTTGGCGCCTCACAGTTTGGCGGGCAGCAGCCTCCTTTGAAGACCGCAGAGCCCACCTCACTGACAAAAGGCAAAGGAGGATAAACCCAACACCCAACCAACCAATTTTCCCCTGCAGCCGCTGCAACCGTGTCTGCCTGTCCCGCATCGGACTTGTCAGCCACAAACGAGCCTGCAGCAGACGTGGACTTTTACCCCCTCCATAAATCTTCGTCCGCGAAGCCAAGCCAAAGAAGAAGAAATATCAACCAAATTCAAATCTTTCATCAGATCTTCTATTTGTATTGCTATCTTTGATTTCCTTATACTTTTCAGAGATCTATCCAATAAAAGATCTAAAACACAATTCAAATCTTCCCCAATTAGAATATTTTAATTGGCTTGATTTAACAGTAAAAAAGCCTCTGACATGAACCGTTCATCATCTCCATTAGGTGCGTAGATATTTAATAAGGTCCATGATTCAGCATAAATGTTACATTTCACCATCAGAACCCTCCCACCATTTACTTCAAATGATTTCAATTCAAACGGTCATTTCTTATGAATTAAAATCACTACACCTCTTGCCTTAGAATTAAAAGAAAACATGACCAAACCACTCTCTCCAATTTCAAATGTTCTTTTTCAGTCAAACGTGTCTCTTGCAAAAAAGCAATATCAACTTTCATTTTCTTTATGTAAGCCAATACTTGTTTATGCTTAATGGGATTATTCAATCCCTGAACATTAAAAGTTGAAAAGCTCAAATTAGACATTTTTTTAATAATAAATTTCACTCTACTATAAAATTGCTCCCCTTTCTAATTAATCAAATATATTCAACCCAAGGATTCCAGTCCCAATGATTGTTCCAGGTCTTCAATATCAAGAAGACTTTGCGTCAATTCAACTTTCTTTCCCTTCTTTCCATGTTTCCCATTCCCATTTACCCTCCTTTTAGGCGACGTTAATGGCAACTGTCCACTTCCTCGCAAATCTGGCAACGGATTAGCAAAAATTAATGCATCATGGTAATTTTCAAAAAATTGAGATTGAAAATTCCCATAAAAATCTTTCAATACAGCCGGGTAATGAAAAGCGAATTTATAACCCTTTCGCCACAATACTTCTAGTTGAATTAAATTCTCGGCGCCTTCTAATTATTTCTTGACTCAAATCAGCATAAAAACACACCATTATTTTGAACCATCATTGGAATCTGACTTTGCCTCACCTTCTGCACCGCAACTCGTAATATCATTTCTCTGTCCTGATATTTCAAACAACGAATCAAAACTGCCACGGTGGTTGACCTGGAAACTGTTTTTCCCTCAACGCTCTATGGGCTCAGTGTAGCTCCAGACCACCCGGAAAAAATTCATTGCCCAGTACCTCAGGAATCCATTTCTTTAAAAACTTTACTGGATCTGAACCTTCCACATCTTCTGGAAGACCTACAATTTTAACATTGATTCATTAGAGAATCAAGTTTGAAGAAATAATCTTCTTCAATAACTCCTTCTGCTGTAATTCCAAATCCACGAAACAATTCTCCACTTTTTCCATTTTTTTTCTCTATTATGATCCACTTGATTCTTACATTCAAAAAAGCTTCGATTTTAAAAAAATCATCCTGTACAGTGTCCACTGTTTTTATACATCTAACATCACTTTTAACTACAGTCGTATCTTTCTTCATAGAAGTCATCTCTTCACACATATTATTCATTTTAGTTTTCACTTCCTTAAATCCTTGATTTATCTGAGTAGACACCTGCATTGACGTTTTTCATTTGATGAGCAATCCCTTCCAATATTGTTATCACAAGGTTCCATCACTTCCCCTTGAGGCCCACCTTCTCTAGTCCCAGTCCCCATATATTCTTCTTGTGTTGATTCCAATAGCCCTGGGCTCTCTTCCTCTTCTGGCACAATGGTTCTTCTTCCAGTGTGTCTGCAGGTCTGGATACCAGTCGTCAGCCCGCCGTCTTTCAGGCTCCCCCACAGCCCACACCTTCTCTAGTAATTCTCGATCTCGTGACGCACCGCGCATGCCCGGAAGAGTGACCGACTGCACAGGTGCAACTTCCAATGCTCCATTATTCTAACAGGCATTACTGCAGGTTTGCGAGTCTGTCCCAGCTCAGACGATCTGCCCGCATGCCTGGGGGCTCGAGTCAGGGCCGGTCAAGCTCATCACAGAACCGGCGCTATTTTGCGGACACGCGATCGGAGCCGGTGTAATACTCAGCCAAGCAGGGGTCCTTTGAGGCTTGGGAACTCCAGTCAATGACTCCGTGGCTTCAACTTGGTAGGTAGTCCTCAATTCTTCAACACTTTTATAAGATCATTTCTTTTGTAACTGAGTTTTTGATTTCTTCACTTTTGTAGCTATTTCAATCCTCCGTTATTCCAAAGTCTGTAAAAACTATTTTTAACCACTTTTACAGGTTTTAAAATCGGGTATTTATAAGTCTAACTGGGGAAAGGTGGAACTGCACATCTTCCCTCTACAACATCTTGCCACACCCCCCCCCCCTCCCCAAGATGTGTATATTTAATGGAGCTCCAAATATTATCCAAAATTCCTCAGGTGAGTGTAAATGTTCACATAATATTTCCAAAATGTGTATAAATATTCACTGAAGGTTCCCCAAATGTGTATGATTATTGACAAGGGACTCCTCACATGAATGTTGTAACTCAGCTGTATATGACTATTAATGGTCAGATCCCAAGATGCATGCAAATACTGCTCAAGATTCGTCAGGTGTGTAAATATTACACGGAGGCTGCTTAGGAACTCATCAATATTAATGGATGTTCTCCAGGACCTCTACAATGGTTAACTGCTCAAAGGTGTCAACTGGAAGTTTGTCTAGAGAACGAGGAGGAATTGTACAGGCAAGGATACATGAAGTGAGGGAATACTCAATTTAAAGGTGCAACGCTAACAAATGGAGGATTCTTGAAAGGTGGCCTGAGAGTGGGAATGGCAAATAGATGAGGCAATTAAATAATATTTACTTTAATGCAAAGAATACAACATCAGGATAGTTGTCATTGAACTTCACTAAATCATAGTTAGGCCATTGCTAGATTGTAGCATATCCTCAAGTAAAACACAAAAGTCTGCAGACACCGTGGTTAAAGTAAAAACACAAAGCTGGAGAAACTCCACAGGGGAAACAGTGGACTTTCTATAGTAAAGATAATGTAACAGACACCAGGGAGGGGCAGGGCGAGAATGGAGAAGGGGTGGAAAGAGGTCAGAGGAGTGGGGAGCAGAAGTAGAGCAGGGAGTAGGCTAGCAGAAGAAGTTGACGTTAACCCCCATCTGATTGGAGAGTGCCCAGATGCAATATTTGGTGCTGCTCCTCCAATTTACAGTTGGCCTGGGTTTGACAGTACATGACACCATGGAGAGACCTGTCATATAATGTATTATAGTGTATCCTTCTCATTACCACACCACAGGAAGGACCTGAGGGAGCTTTACAAGGTTGCTGCCAAGACTGAAAAATTATAGTTAGAGAAGCAATTGACTTGGTTTAGCCTTGTTACCTGTGGAACAAAGGAGACTGCCAGGAGTTTGGTGGGGGCATTGAGAGTGAAAGGCCTAGATGAACAGGAAAGATTTGTTCCTTGGTGGAAGGATGTGAGGAAACTAAGGAAGATGGCTTCATCTGAGGACTGTTTGGGGTTTGGAGGACAAGATCCCTCAACACATTCAATTCCCTGACGCTCTATAATCTACAATGTGCCAGAAATTGATGAAAACCAACAAGTTCTACTTTTAGATAGTAAGGACATAGAAGCACACAGAAGGTTCTTCAGCCCTGAGTGTGCTGCACATTAAATTTTTAAAAATTTAAATTTGAAAAAAAATTTGGACAGACAGCACCATAACAGACCATTTTGGTCCATGAGCCTGTGCCAGCCAATTTACACCCTACTAACCTACACCCATGGTACATTTTGAATGGTGGGAGGAAACTGGAGCCCCAGGGGAAGGCCCAAGCAGACACAGGGGGAAAAGTACAAACTCCTTACACACAGCATTGGACTCAAATCCTAGTCCTGATCACTGGCACTCTAATGGTGTTGTGCTAACCGCTATGCCAACCGTTCCACCCTAATGACACCAAATTAAATAAAATTTCTTCTGCCTGAACAAGGCCCAAGTCACAGAAAGACTGAATGAATGGCTTCCCACTACATCATAATCCATGATTTAAATACTGTTTAGCACTGAAATTTCTTTCTGGCAGTGCAAAACAGTGCCACATTGAATTTATCCACAAGTTTGGAACATCAATATTACTTCAATTGCCCAATGGTGCATGCAGGTAAACAAATCCACAATAACAGTATGTGGCATTCACTAAAAGAGGGAACCACTCAGTCATCTGATATTCTATTAGGCTGGAGATCTACAAGCAACTTAAAGTTTCCTACTTGAAGGAAACAATGAGTCAATATTTATACCATTCTTAACAGGGGCCCTACAATCCACCCTGGGGGCCACAGAACATTTTAGTAAAAGCTCGTTTTCATCTCACACAACTTAATTATTTTTTCATGTTGAGAGAAATACAGAAGAAACCAAAACTTGACTGTTTCACAGGTAAGGGGCCCATAAACATTGGGCAAAGTCCTGGGGCTGGGGACACAGCCAAACAAGATTGAGTGCGGCTGCTGTAATCAATCATTGCCTGGACATTCTGCACGAGAACATTTTTCCTTCCCTTTTCCAAGGCAGTCCCTCAGCATTGGAGATTAATTGCTTCCATTCTGATTCCATTGGTTCAGGGACTAAAATGGGACCCAAAGACGCTTCTTAGATGAAGCAGGAGATGCCAGAGAGCGTGGGTGTATTTTTCAGGAGATGTGCTTCTGTGCTGACCAGAAACATGAATACCAGGTGTGCAGGATCACCTTGTATGCCCCTTCTCCACTTTAAGCAGGCATTGGACCGGGATTCCAGCAAGGTGTATTTTTCAAGGTTTTAATAAAGTTCCTCATTTGAATGGAGGATTTATTTCTTCAGAGCTTCAATTTTTTTTCCCCCCAAAGTCCAATGGTAGATAACACTGGACAATGAAGATGCTGTTTCCTGGACACTTTTGGGTGTGTTTCAATGGATTTTGAGCTGCTGATCGCAAAAATAGCCTCAAAATTTTCCTATCAAATACCTTTTTTAAAATTGATACAACCTATTTTTGTGATTTCCTGTCATATTTTAAATTATTTCAAGGGTACAAAACCATGAAGTGCAGAGTGTCGTTGAAAATTCATTTTCTGCAAATGCATTTGGGTGTCTTCCCTGCTGATCTTGGTGCAGTCAGTGACAAACATGGTGAAAGGTTTCACAAGGACATTGCGATCATGGAAAAGCAATATCAGGGCAACTGGAATCCAGCAATGCTGGCCGACTATTGTTGGACACTTACCTGAGAGGCATCAGGCGCTGAGTACAAGTGAAAATTAGCGGCAAAACATTTTAGGTCAGTTGAACTAATGCAATGTGTCAGCATCATTAAATTAACTTTTATTGAATTCAGCATGTTTAATGTTTCTCCAACTTCCCACATGATACAGCAAATCTTTGGGTTCAGCTTAAGTCATCTATCATAATCCACATTTTTATTTCAGAAAGCAAACCAATTTTTAAAAAAAAATATCCTATGTAATCTCATGGGGGCAATTTCCTGGTCTCCACCAAACCAACCAGTGCTACCTCACGTACTGCTGCAGCCTGCACTGCCGTGTGTGATCCGAAGGAACACTAATTACTGCTTGGGGGTCTGGAATGGGCAGAGATTTCTCAACCTTCCATGGGAAATGAAAGGCATGCAGAATCAGCTGAAACTCAGCAAAACCAGCTTGTAGTGGCCCATCAGTTGTTCATTGGAGTTGTACCAGGAGATCAGTGGAATCCCCAGGGAAATTCTAGGTGTTCCCAAACAGACATCAGACACACTGGTCCTTGCTCACAAATCAATATCAAAATACATTGGTAAATTGCAATATTTATCATTTCAGAATCCACTAAAAACCAACCTACGGAAAAGGGTGTTTATTGTAAATCATAAAAATTAGCTTTGTTGAATAGAATCTCCAATGAAAAGTAAATCACAAAAATCTGTGGACACTGTGGTTGAAGTAAAAACAAAAAATGCTGGAGAAACTCAGCAGGTCAAACAGTGTCCTTATGTAGCAAAGGTAAAGGTACACAACCAATGTTTCAGGCTTGAGTTCTTCATCAAGGTGCGGACAAAAAATAGGTGGGTGCTCCACACAAAATGGTGGGGGGTGGGGGGGGGAAGAAGTAGCACAGTTGCACCTCAGTCAGAGCATTTAAATATAATGGCAAAGCATTTGTAGTTTGACTCCTGAGGAACTTGGCGATCACTTCAATGAGCTGTTTTGTTCTGTCTGCATCAAAGGATCACCCATTGGCCAACCATTTCAATTCTGTGCCCCACTCCCACATTTGACACGGCTGTCCATGGTCTCATTTACTGTCAAATTAAGACCATCTGTAAATTGGGGGAGCAACACAGTTTCCATCTGGGCGCTCTCCAAACAGATGGCATTAACGCTGATGACTCTGGTTTCTGTTAGACCACTCCCCATTCTTCCTTCCTTTTCAATCCCTTTGTCTTCTTTCCTCCAGCTCTCCACCCCCTTCCCTCTCCATTCACAGAACCATCCCCCCTCCCCCTGCTTGTTGGTGTGCCTTCCCTCCTGCCTGTGGGACTGTGCTCTTCCCCCGCCATTTTGTTCAGGCCCGTGCCTACATTTTGCTTATACCTTGATGAAGGGCTCAAGCGCAAAACATTGGATTTGTATCTTTATCTTTGCTACATAAAGTAGATGGTTTGACCTGCTGAGTTTCTCCAGCGTTATGTTTTTACTTCAATCAAGGTGTCTGCGGACTTTTGTGTTTTACACCAGCCTTTATTTGGAATGGGTGAGGGAAATGCTCCCAGCATCATAAATACATGTGAATTTCTTTCAGACCAGAATGCAAAGTCAGAATGCAAATCTCCAATGTTTGATAACTGCATGGGGTCCTTGTAATAGCTCCAAGCAACACAGATTCATTCATATTTTCTGCAAACACTGCTTTAATTACCATGCTTTCTCAATCTTTCAAAATCTCTCCAGGCAACTGGTTGCTAAATAGCTAAATAATAGATGACAGCATTTTTCTCCCATATTTACTACTACCGCAGATTTATTACAGCTCCTAACTAGTAATGAACAGCATACACGTTCAGAAGCCTGCAACAGTCATCGATAGAACCCCACCCAGGGAGTTGAGGGAGTTCTCTGGTTTCCAGTGTTACCCGGCTACATCACCAAGACCCGAAAGCCCTACAAAAGATAGTGGACTCAGCCCAGAACATGACAGGCAAAACCCACCCCACCATCAAGAACAACTACAGGGAACACTGTCGTCGGAGAGCAATCACAGGGTCTGTTCTTGTGCTACCATTAAGAAAGAGGTACAGGGGCCATGAAACTTGCACATCCAGTTCAGGAACAGCTGCTACCCCTCCACCAACAAACTTGTTTAAGGGCTCTTACTTTTGCACTTCATTATTTTTTCTCCCTATACATTGCAGTTTGTTTACATTAGTTTACATGTGTACGTTGAGTCAGGTTTTTTGCACTACCAATAAATAGTAATTCTGCCTCACCTGCACTAAAAGAATCTCAGGGCTGTATGTGATATCACATATGTACTCTGACAACAAATCTGAAATCTTAATCTGACTTCATGACCAGCTGAAAGAAAGGCAATTTATCCCTACAGTGAATGCTTATTTCAAACTTTTTACAAATAATTGCATCCAAAAATAACATCTGGCAAGCAGAAACAATAAGAGAACTTCTTATCCTTGAATGGGGTAGGGACAGACTGTTTCCCAGGTTCAGACTTTTATTCCACCTTTTGCCCTTTGATGACACCACTCCACTGCAGTCCTGACAAGTCTGATCCTCCCTCAGCCTCCAATACCCTGCTGCCAGGTTTGGAATGCCATTTACCTGTCACCCCAGAACACATTGGCTTCACCAACTGGCTATGATATTAGCATTGTTCCCCTCATGTTTAAACCTCTTCATGGCCCTCCCCATTACTGTAACCTGCTCCGGCCCTCTCACACTGTGATATCCGCACTTCTCCAATTATAGCCCCTTGATTAGCCCCAATTTGTTCCCCGTGCCTTCTGTTGTCCAAGACCTAAAGCTTGCATGCCCTCCTTATTTTCCACCCCCCCCTCAAAGTGCTCCTTAAAACTTTCCACCCCACAAAACCTCTGATATAATGTTACTGACCTAGAATTTTAACTCATTTACAGTGGATTCTGTCTGGCTTTTGAATTGTTCCAGCACTTCCAGTTTTGGCATAACCTTTACTTATCGACCTTAAAACCCCTATCCATGGGTCAGTCAGACTTTACCTGATAAAATAATGGAAGAGTCTTCAACTATTAAAGGTGTTATACAAGAGTAGATTCCTGCTGATGAGATTAGGTGGTCAGAGCTAAGTATGAACCTTCAATTGAAAGGCACAGGATTCCATCTGTACAGAAATATGAAGTACAAATATAAATGTCCTTCAACTCAGTTGGCGGATGACTCCAGGGAATGATTGGCAGAGAAAGTATGGAGCAACAGATCAGATAAGGCGACATTAATAGAATTGCATGCTTATGGTCTCCAAAAGCCTTTTGCAATAAATAGTCACAAGCTCTACAATAGCTCCTCTCCCTGGAAACAGCGGAGTCAGACAGGTCAGTGAGCCACAAGCAATGTTCCGACTGGAATTTAATTCGTCTTTGGTGGTTCGTACAAAGTGAAAGTGGGACTATTGGAAACCGACAGTCCTCAACCCTCCACCACCCATCCACTGATGTCAACCTGGGGCTGATACTCACACTAAATATGCACAACTGAAGGGAAATTTCATCCCCACTGCTTCTGCAGACAGTATTTTATAGGATATGTGAGGATCTTCTGAGCTCTGTCCTCCCAAACATTCTTCGTCCTCTCTTACTAAGCCCTAAAGCAGAAACAGGTGTGGCAAGGTTCGAGTTGGGGCTGGGGGGAGGGGGAGCCTCATTTAGTGTAGCAGTTGAGCAAAGCATTTATACTGACAGAAACCTGGGTTCAAATCCGGCACTGTCTGTAATGAGCTTGTACGTCCTCCCAGTGTCTATGTGGGTTTTCTCCGAGTGCTCCGGTTTCCTCCAACTGTTCAAAACATATGGCGGTTGTGGGTTAATAAGGCAGCATGGGCCAAAAGGGCCCATAACTGTTCTGTATGTCTACATTTTTAAAAAAATTAAAATCAAGACAAAGGACAACAGGAAAAACATGATTGTGTGACACACCCATCCAGCAAGTGCTGCAGTATTTCAACATAATCGGTTTTTATATATAGTCTAAAAATACAAATGTTAGAGAAAAATCAACAGATCATGCTGTGTCCAGAGGAGGTAAAGATGTTCAGTGACATTTCGGGTCAGAGTCCTTTGTACCCTGAAGGGTTCGGACCCCAAGTGTTGGTTATCTATCTTTATCTCGGATGCTATGAGACCTGCTGTTTCTCCACATTTGAGTTTTTATAACAATCACAATGTCTGCAGACTTTCGTGTTTCACTTTCTATATGGGACTGTTTCCTTTTCAGTTTAAAGTCTTCGCCCAATGAATTTGGATTTCTATTTTAAAATGAATGCTAAATCAGTCAGAGAGCAAGTGCTGAATATTGAGAGAAGTGTTTGGAGAGGATATCTAGCTGGTTGTTTCACAGAAAATTGCAAGGATGCAAATTACTTGGATCCTGCTTTTGAGTCAGTGCTGCTTTCAAATCTGCATTTGCACGGGATGTCCAGAAAGGATTGACATTTAAGTGAGGAAGGACCATCGACTTGGCAACATGTGGCAACACTTTGAACATCAGACAGCAAGGGGTCAGAGAAAGAAGGAAGAATAACAACAGGTGCTCCATCTAAAGCCTGAGATATGGAAGAAATACTCGTTATCGAGTTGACTTGTGAGTAGATAAACCACACTAACTCCAGTTACTAACGTACAACTTTCTAATCTGCATAATTTTATAAAATGCAACAGTTTGCACTTAAATTTTAATATCAGGATTTTTCTTTATAAAGATTAATTCACAAAATATTGAACTCAGTAGAACTTGAAAGTCTGCAGACGTCATGGTTGCAGCAAAAACAATGCTGGAGAAACTCAGCAGGTCAAACAGAGCAAAGATAGACACATAACCAATGTTTCTAGCTTGAGCCCTTCAAGGTATGGAAAAATGTTGGCAGGCGTCCAACCAAAATGGTGGTGGGGAGGAGTACAGGCAAGAGGTAATAGGTAGATAAGGGAAATGTGGGGAGGGGGAATGGCTGTGAATGGAGAGCTGGAGGAAGAAAGACAGAGGGATGGGGAAGAGAGGGAGAACAGGGGGCAGTCTAGCAGAAACTGGAGAAATCAATGTTAATGCCATCTGGTTGGAGAGTGCTCAGACAGAACATCAGGTGTTGCTCCTCCAATTTACGGATCGCTGTGGTTGGACAGTGCACGTCATGGGACACATGTCAGCATGGGATTGGGGTACAGATTTGAAATGGATGGCCACTGGGCGATCTATTGTTCACAAATTTTGATGAAGTGTACTGTCCCGCAAAGTTGACCATTCCTTTTCTCATACGATGCTGCTCCACCACCCCTTCCCCCATCGAGTTCCTGGAGCAGTTTGTTTTTAGCTTCAGATTCCAGCATCTGCAGACGAGTGGTGTATCCCCATGATGTTTTATAGTGGCATTCAATGCACCACAGTTGGTGAGGTGGTTAGCGCAATGCCTTTACAGCACCAGAGATCAGGTCTGGACCTCAAATCCCGCACTGTCTATAAGGAGTTGTTCTCCCCATTTCTGCATGGGTTTTCTCTGGTGGCTCTGATTTCCTCCCACATTCAAAACATACTGTGGGAGTGGGTTAATGTGGTGTAAACTGGACATGGACTCGTGAGCTGAAATGGCTTGTTAATGTGTTAATGTCTAAACTTATAAATAATAAATAGATAAATAAATGAAGTCAATATTCTGGTTTCCTACATCTGTAATGATTTGCTGGGTAAAAAACCAAGATGTTGTGAAGGACACAGGTGGTGTTGAACATTATAATTACATGTAAACCTTGCATGTGCTCCAGATACAATATTTTCCTGTCTGTTTCATACAGATTTAACGGATTCAGATTGCACTTATTTGATTTGTAATTACAACCTCACACTAAAAATGAAGGGAAACAAGAAATCTTCAGATCCGAGAATTGAGTGTAATACACAAATATGCTAGAGGAAATAAAAGGATGTTGCACGACCTGCTGAGTTTCTCCCATACGCTTGTGTCCTGGTAAAAATGAAGCAAGACTTGTGAATTCACATTTCGAAAATGGGGATTTTCTAAAGCCAGACAATGTAAAGGCCACCATTTATTTAAAGGCTAGCATCTCATTGCTGAACTCACCTAATCTTTGAGTTCTGGGAACTTTGCTGTAATGTATTTAATTATGAAGGTCTCGAACTGAATATCAATCCTGACCAATACCTCGTAATGGTGCCATTCTATATAAATTTTCACCCGAGTTTCACAGTTTGATTTTCTTGACCAAGTTCTTCTTTTCGTACACTTTAGAACGAATGCCATCCCTGGGAAATGTGTTGAGAATGCAACAGACTGCCCAAGGATGGGGGAACAACATTCTTGTAAAGAGAGGCAATGCTTGCCTTACAGATAAAAGGGAGATTTGATAAAGTCGAGAGATAGTAGATCTGGGGAACAAAAGCATTGAAACTTCCGGGTAGACCAGAAACCTAGGGGTTACAATACAAAGTTGGAGAAACTGAGCAGGTCAAGAAGCACATTTTATGTAACAAAGATAAACTTACATACCAATATTTTGGGCTTGAGACCTTCATCAAGGAATGAAGAAAGAGTATGCAGGCCCTGCCGCTTCCCCATATTATGTTCAGGCACTTGCCTACATTTTGCTTATTCCTTGATGAAGGTCTCAAGCCTGAAACATTGGTTATGTATCTTTATCATTGCTATATATATATATATATATATATATATATATATATGAAACCCTCTGGGATCAGCTGAAGTCTACCATACTGCAATCCACTGAAGAGGTACTGGGCTTCTCCTCCAGGAAAAACAAGGACTGGTTCGACGATAACAGCCAGGAAATCCAGGAGCTGCTGGCAAAGAAGCGAGCTGCCCACCAGGCTCACCTTACAAAGCCGTCCTATCCAGAGAAGAAACAAGCCTTCCGTCGCACATGCAGCCATCTTCAGCGCAAACTCCGGGAGATCCAAAATGAGTGGTGGACTAGCCTCGCCAAGCAAACCCAGCTCAGCGCGGACATTGGCGACTTCAGGGGTTTCTACGAGGCTCTAAAGGCTGTGTACGGCCCCTCACCCCAAGTCCAAAGCCCGCTGCGCAGCTCAGACGGCAAAGTCCTCCTCAGCGACAAGATCTCCATCCTCAACCGATGGTCAGAACACTTCCAATCTCTATTCAGTGCCAACCGCTCAGTCCAAGATTCCGCCCTGCTCCAGATCCCTCAACAGCCCCTAAGGCTAGAGCTGGATGAGGTCCTCACCCAGGATGAGACACATAAGGCAATTGAACAACTGAAAAGTGGCAAAGCAGCAGGTATGGATGGAATCCCCCCCAGAGGTCTGGAAGACTGGCAGCAAAACTCTGCATGTCAAACTGCATGAGTTCTTCAAGCTTTGTTGGGACCAAGGAAAACTGCCTCAGGACCTTCGTGATGCCATCATCATCACCCTGTACAAAAACAAAGGCGAGAAATCAGACTGCTCAAACTACAGGGGAATCACGCTGCTCTCCATTGCAGGCAAAATCTTCGCTAGGATTCTCCTAAATAGAATAATACCTAGTGTCACCGAGAATATTCTCCCAGAATCACCGTGCGGCTTTCGCGCAAAGAGAGGAACTACTGACGTGGTCTTTACCCTCAGACAGCTCCAAGAAAAGTGCAGAGAACAAAACAAAGGACTCTACATCACCTTTGTTGACCTCACCAAAGTCTTCGACACCGTGAGCAGGAAAGGGCTTTGGCAAATACTAGAGCGCATCGGATGCCCCCCAAAGTTCCTCAACATGATTATCCAACCGCACGAAAACCAACAAGGTCGGGTCAGGTACAGCAATGAGCTCTCTGAACCCATCTCCATTAGCAATGGCGTGAAGCAAGGCTGTGTTCTCGCACCAACCCTCTTTTCAATCTTCTTCAGCATGATGCTGAACCAAGCCATGAAAGACCTCAACAATGAAGATGCTGTTTACATCCGGTACCGCACGGATGGCAGTCTCTTCAATCTGAGGCGCCTGCAAGCTCACACCAAGACACAAGAGAAACTTGTCCGTGAACTACTCTTTGCAGACGATGCCGCTTTAGTTGCCCATTCAGAGCCAGCTCTTCAGCGCTTGATGTCCTGTTTTGTGGAAACTGCCAAAATGTTTGGCCTGGAAGTCAGCCTGAAGAAAACTGAGGTCCTCCATCAGCCAGCTCCCCACCATGACTACCAGCCCCCCCACATCTCTATCGGGCACACAAAACTCAAAACGGTCAACCAGTTTCCCTATCTCGGCTGCACCATTTCATCAGATGCAAGGATCGACAACGAGATAGACAACAGACTCTCCAAGGCAAATAGCACCTTTGGAAGACTACACAAAAGAGTCTGGAAAAACAACCAACTGAAAAACCTCACAAAGATTAGCGTATACAGAGCTGTTGTCATACCCACACTCCTGTTCGGCTCCGAATCATGGGTCCTCTACCGGCATCACCTACAGCTCCTAGAACGCTTCCACCAGCGTTGTCTCTGCTCCATCCTCAAAATTCATTGGAGCGACTTCATACCTAACATCGAAATACTCGAGATGGCAGAGGCTGACAGCATCGAGTCCACGCTGCTGAAGATCCAGCTGCGCTGGGTGGGTCACGTCTCCAGAATGGAGGACCATCGCCTTCCCAAGATCGTGTTATATGGCCAGCTCTCCACTGGCCACCGTGACAGAGATGCACCAAAGAAGAGATACAAGGACTGCCTAAAGAAATCTCTTGGTGCCTGCCACATTGACCACCGACAGTGGGCTGATATCGCCTCAAACCGTGCATCTTGGTGCCTCACAGTTTGGCGGGCAGCAACCTCCTTTGAAGAAGACCGCAGAGCCCACCTCACTGACAAAAGACAAAGGAGGAAAAACCCAACACCCAACCCCAACCAACCAACCAATTTTCCCATGCAACCGCTGCAACCGTGTCTGCCTGTCCCGCATCGGACTTGTCAGCCACAATTGAGCCTGCAGCTGACGTGGACCTTTACCCCCTCCATAAATCTTCGTCCGCGAAGCCAAGCCAAAGAAAGAAATATACATTACACTGATCTGCTAAGTTTCTTCAGCATGGTGCTTTTACTTCAATCAACGTGCCTGCAGACTTTCCAGTTTTACTCCAGAAAACTAGAGGTGCAAGTTTCAAATAGCTGGAAGAAATTTCAAAGAACCTTTCCTTGTACATGAGTGGAAGACAATTGATACAGATTTAATAACTTTCATGATGAAGAATGCATAAAGCTAGTCCCTGACTTACAGCCTATGTGACTTAGGGCCATCTTGGGTACATACAACCGAAAAAAAAAAACACTAAGAAAAATGTAAATATAAAAATTATGCTTTTAGGAGTCTAGCTATGGAAAATAGCACCTATGGCAGGGTGCCCAATCTCCTGTGAGAACTGGCCTTGGTGGCAGCCATGTGGTGTCGAGGTTTATGAGAGGTATAGACAGAATGGATGCAAGTAGGTTTTTTTCCCCCACATAGATTCAGGAAGATAAATACAGGAGGTAATAGTTTCAAGCTGAAAGGGGAAAGGTTTAGGTGGAAACATTTGGGGAAAGTTCTTCACTCAAAGAGTGGTGGGAATGTGGAATGAGATGCCATCTGATGTGGTGAATGCAGACTCCATCTTGAGTTTTAAGAATAAATTGGATAGATACATGGATGGAAGAGATCTGGAGGGCTATGAAAGCTGATCAATGGGACTAGCAGAATAATGGTCAGCACAGTTGAGAGGGGCCAAATGGCCTGTTTCCTTTGCTTATAGTGTTCTATGGTTCTATTTGATGAACAATAAAACAGATAATGAATTTAAAACTTGATCCATTTCAAGATACAACTGGTCGGTCAGAACAGAACACGGTTGTAAGTTGAGGACTACCTGTACAGTAAAAAAAAACCCCAGTATCTGGCAAGGGGATTGGTAGATACCGAATAAATGAACTTCCTGGTTGCTTGAGGCTACTCTTCACTTCAATTCCAGTTAATGAGGATTTCTACTGTATTTATGAAGGAAAAAAATTGTAAAGCTAAGAGGAAAGAGCAGAGAGTGCAACTAATTGGGACCAAAAAATTTGCAAAAGGTACACTAGTTTAAATGATTGCTTCCTCTGCCATGTATTTCTCAGATGTATCTTATAAAATCCCTAAGCAGCTATTAGATGTACAATTATGAATCTTTTGTGTCCTTAAATTCATCCCTCTCAAGCTTGTCCTCTGATAAATGATTCAAGTACATCTTATCTTTAACTGAATTAAACTGGCCTGGGAGGCAAATGCTTGTGTTAAGGTGATGTAGCAAAGAACTAATCTCAGTACTTCATCCTAATCTATAACTACTCAGTCTGAAGCACGAGCTTGGAATTAATGTCGCCGGGAAGAGTGGAAGAATGTTGCCTGTGTTCATGCAAGTATTTCTCTACTGCTATTTTTAATGAAGGTTTTGAATAGATTTGTGCTCGCTTTACAAATTCAGGTTATGAGTTGGTCTGGCCATCCTTTCCTTTTATTGCAGGGTCATATGTGAAAAATCCCAAGGGGCATCCTCCCTTCACCCCACATGGATGTTCCGGATTCTTGTGCCTCCAGACTATAAAGTAGGCAGTGGTATGGATAGCATTAACATCTCAACAAAAACAGGTGAATTGAACACGCATTCATATCTGCTGCTCGGCTCCTGAACTGTTGACACACTATTTCTACAATGCTTCTCCACTTTTAAGACTTGTGAGAAGTGAGAACAGATAATGTGGTGGCACAGTTAGTGAAACACTATTACAGCGCCAGCAACCAGAGTTTCAATCCTACGGTGTCTGTAAGGCGTTTGACTGGGTTTCCTCCTACCCTTCAAAACAAATGAACTGCAGGTGTAGGTCAATTGGGTGTAATTGGACAGCATAGGTTCGTGGGCCGTAAGGGCCTGTTACTGTGCTGTATGTCTACATTTTTAAGAAAGTTAAATGTCACTCCACCATCACTATTTCCGGATCTTACAACATGATCCCACTACCAGATTCATCATCCCCTCGCCTTCTTCCAATAAGGACTGCTCTGTGCGACTCCCATGGGCCCTCATCCCTCCCCACTAATCATGCTGCTCCACCCCCCCCGGCACTTTCCCATGGGCACAGAAAGTGCAAAATGTGTGCCCATCTCCTCCCTCACCACGTCTACTGCACCTAGTTCTCCCATGGCCTTCTCTACATTGGAGAAACTGGGCGCAGACTGGAACATCAGTTCGCTGAGCATCTTTGCTCTGTCCGCATCAGCAACTGGGATCTCCCAGTGGTCAATTATTTCACTTCTGCCTAAGACCCATACTCATGTAGTTTCATTTATTATCCAAGCCCACCCGTAAATTGGAGGAATAACACTCTTCCGTCAGGGCACTCACCAGCCAGGTGGCATTAACAGACTTCTCCAGCTTCTGCTAACCTATTCTCTTTTCTCCATCTCTTCCCTTCCCCCTGTCTTCTTTCCTTCAGCTCTCTAACCTCTTCCCTATCTATTCACCAAGCTATCTCTCTTCCCCAGCTTGCTGCTGTGCTATCCCTTCTCCACCTATTACCTCCTATCTTTGGGACTGTGCTCCTCCCCATTCCCCTCCCTCCCCTTTTTATTCGGACACCTGCTGACATTTTTCTGTACCTTGAAGGGCTCAAGTCCGAAACATTATGCATCTTTATCCTTGCTTTATAAAGGACACTGTTTGACCTGCTGTGTTTCTCCATTGTTGTGTTTTTACTTCAACCACTGTGTCTGCAGATTTTTGTGTTTTACTCCTTTTCCAATTAAAGTTGACAATTCTGTTAAATAGAATGTTTCTCTGTTTAGGTACCTTGATTTCACAAGGAATAAGAGCCAGCCCTGCTCAAGTTTGAAAGCATAATGAAGCCATGAGTACAGGGCAAGGCTTCATTGATTATTGCTTAGGCCCTTAACCAACAGAGCCACCAAAGCTTCATTAACGAGAAGCTTAGAATAATAATGCCCTGGGCTGTTTTCTTTATAATCTGGCATTCCCAACGAAGAACTATCAGCACAACTGGATCTTGCAGTAATCTTAAAAGCACAGCCTTGCATCTTCTCGAAAGGTGTTAAGAAGTATTTGGAGATACTTTTATTGTATTAAATTATACTTAGCATTGCCTGCTGCTAATATCAAACGTGAGCTACTCCTGAAGAAAAATTATCAGGATATGTGTGTGTTCTCAATTAATGTTGGCAGCTAATTATACAAAAAGGATGTTTATTTCTTTAAATCCTCCAGTGAACGGAGGATTCGTCAAAATGCGACTCGCACTGCACAGCAGCCAGAAAGAGGTGCTTATTTCCTGCATCCTAATTAGAACCTCAGAAGAACAAAAATCCCCTTTGGTGATAGTACAGGCTTTGAATATTTGCCGTTGTCTTGCCTGGAGCTACAGTTCAAGCATACACAAAATTGTAATCTTATTTTGATTTGCTCCTCGTGCTGTGGGCAGTGCAATCAAGGATGCCCTCTGCATAATGTTGCCTCCTTCCAAACACCAAATGGAGCTTTCACATAAATTCCAACTGTTCAAATTCAGGCAAATTTTGAGTCTCCTGCTTCCCTCTTTTATTCAGTTCCCTCCCCCGCTTTCTCAGACTGGTTCATTTCTCCAATTATATTACAGAATGGAAACTAGCCCTTTAGCCCACTCTGCCAAACAAGGAGGGCATATTTCTAAAAACTCACCAAATTCACATCAACTCACCTGGACTACACTCACAAGGAGGGCAAAGTTAAAGTGGCCAATTAATCTGCACATCTTTAGAATTACAAGATAGAAGAGTAGAAGTAGGCCCATTGAGTCTTCTCTACCATTCTTATCATGAGCTGATCCATCTCCCCACTCAGCCCCACTCACTGGATTTCTCCCCAAAGCCATCAATTCCCTCCCTGACTTATCAATGACTTGTCAATCCCTGCCTTAAATCAGCCACAGCCACCTGCAGCAACAAGTTCCTCTGACTGAAGAAATGTTTCAGCATCTCAGTTTCGGGATCCGTTTTAAATTGACGCCTTTTTATTCTGAACGTGGAAGGTTCTGGAGGAAGCCCACGTGGTCACATGGAGAATGTGCAAACTCCACACGGGCAGCACTGGAGAACACCATCGAACCCAATCTGCTGGAGCTGCGGGGATCCAGCTCCATCAGCACCTTATGACCATTCTTTCTGCTCTCCGTCGGCTGCTTCCTAGTCGCCATCCCCAGTTTATATATCTTCAGGTCTTCCCCAATAATTTCAGGCTACCTATCCTTTTAAAGAGCATAGAACACTTCAGCACAGTCCAGGCCCTTCTGCCCTTGGTGTTGTGCCAACCAATACATTCCTAAATGAAAAGTACTAATCCCTCCCTACCTCATAATCCTTCATTTTCCCTCCATCCATGTGCCTTGCCTAAGAGTCTCTTAAATGCCCCTAATGTTTTGGCCTCCACCACCATCCCTGGCAATGCATTCCAGGCACCCACAACTCTTTTTAAAAAAACTTACCCCTGATGTCTCCCCCAAACTTTCTTCCCTTTACCTTCTATTAAGTCTCCTCTCATCCTTCTACACGCCAAAGAAAAAATTCCCAGCTCTGCTCATTTTGCCTCATAAGACTCATTTTACAATCCAGAAAATATCCTGGTAAATTTCCTCTGCACCTTCTCCATACTAACCTATTCTCTTTTCTCCATCTCTTCCCTTCCCCGTCTTCTTTCCTTCAGCTCTCTAACCTCTTCCCTATCTATTCACCAAGCTATCTTGGTGAATCACCAAGCTATCACCAAGCTCCCATACAATCCTCTGTGTGGTCTTACCAGAGATTTATAGAGTTGCAATATTACCTCTCAAATCCTGCGCTCAGTCCCCCATTTAATGAAGCTCAGCATCCCCTAGGCCTTCTTCACTAGACCTTGAGGGATGCATTTGAACCCCAAGATTCCACTCTTAAGCAACCAACCATTAACCCTGTACTTAGCCTTCTTGTTTGTCCTTCCTAAACACATCCAGATTAAAATCCATCTGCGACTTTTCCCGCCCATCTCTCCATCTTAACTATATCCTCTTTTAACCAAGAACAGATCTATGTGGCATTCCACCAGTCACCAACCTCCAAGCAGAATACCTTCCTTCCACTACTACTCTCTGCTTTCTTCCTGTAAGCCAATTTTTTTTATCCACACAGCCAAGTTTCCACCGATCCCATACCTCATGACTTTCTGGATGAGTCTCTCATATGGGGACTTTGTCAAATGCCTTGCTAAAATCCATGTAGACCAGATCCACTATTCCACTCTCATTTTGATACTTCCTAAAGAAACTCAATTCGTCTCGCAAGGCCTGACCTTCCCTTCACAAAGCTATGCTGACTATCCTTGAGTAGACTGTACTTCTCCAAATGCTCAGATACTTTCCAATAGTTTGCACCCCACTGATGCAAGACTCAGGGGTCTTTAACTCCCAGGATTCTCCCCATTTCTTTTTTTGTTTTTAAAAAGAGACTACATTTGCCATTCTCCAATCCCGACCCAAAGAGAACTCAAAGATCATAGCTACTCCACCAGCTATCTCTTCTCTTACTTCCCACAGCAAGCTGGGGTATATTGTGTCCACCCCCAGGGAATTAGCAATCTTGATGTTTTTAAGAAGATCCAATGCTTCCTCTTCCTTTATCTATTCTATTTTGACTTCACTCTGATCAGGTCTTGTAAATATTAAAGCTAAGTATTCATTTTGGTCCTCCCCAACCTCCTCCACCTCCAGGCACATGTTGCCTCCTTTATCAGCCCCACCTTCATTCTCGTCATCCTTCTCTTCTTCACATATGCATGTGACACCTTGGGGATCTCCTTAATTCTATATGCCAAGGCCTTCTCATGCCCCCTTTGAGCTCTCCCAAGTCCTTCAGTTCCTTCCCGGCTACCAGATACTGGTGATAAGCCCTTCCTGTTTCCTGCTGCCTATATCTAATGTCTGCTTCTTTCTTCCTCTTGACCAGCTGCCTCACCTGCTTTGTCAACCAGTTCTGTTTTCCTACCACCTTTTCCTTGTCCCATTGGGACCAACCTATCCTGAATCTGGCACAAGTGGACCCAAAAATTCCTCCACATTACTTCTGTTCTTTCACCATTGAACAACTGTTTCCAGTTTCCTCTTGGTAGTTCCTGCCTCATCCCTTCATAATTAGCCCTTTCCCACTCTGTTTTTACTCCTATTCCGTACTATGCTGAAGCTAAGGGAATCGCGGTCACTCTCACCAAAATGCTCCTCCACTGTTTCCTCCCTCTTTACATTCCCAGTGACCCTACCTCTTCCCTCAGGCCATATCTGCCTCTTCCCTCCAACAGGTTCAGCTCCTTTGTAAACACAATGCTGGAGAAACTCAGCAGGTCAAGCAGTGCCCTTTATACAGCAAAGGTCAATATACATAACTGATGTTCCAGGCTTGAGCCCTTCATCAAGGTATGGAAAAATGTCGATAGGTGTTCAAACAAGAGTAGGGGGAGGCACGGTTGCAAGGCAGGAGGTGTTAGCTGGAGAAGGGGGGGTGAGGATAGCAGGATGCAATAGGAGTAGGAATGACTAAGTGAATAGAGAGGGAAGGGAGGGGAGGAGAGCTTGAAGAGAAGAGGGGGGAGAAGAGGAGAGCAGGTCAGCAAAAACTGGGAAGTCAGTTAATGCCATTTGGCTGGAGAGTGGCCAGACAGAAAATCAGGCTAACTCAAGCCCAAAACGTCAATGATGTATTTTTATCTTTATCCCTGATTGACCTGCTGCGTTGCCACAGCATTGTGTTTTTACTTCAACCACAGTATCTGCAGACTTGTGTTTCCAATCTAGCTCCTTTAAACCAATGTTAACTCATTGACAATTCCGAATCTTCACCCTCCTGGTCACCAGCCTATATTTTTTTTTAAAACAGGGCACAAGCTTTAAAATCAAGAATCCTGTTAACTTGTGACACATCAATTCAAGAGCATTCCCAACCACTCAAATGCATTTAAAAATCTATATTAGTGTTAAAAGCAGCATGGGATCAAGGATAGAAAGGCAAAAGAATTCTAATACTGACTTGAAAATTTCTGCAAATTCAAGCAAGTGATGTGCAGCTGAAGGAGAGACCAGGACACTGAGGACACAAATTGGGGATAGGGGTGGAAATTGTTGTTGATAGATGGGTGGGAGAGTGGAGAGATGGAGCGGGGAAGAGAGAAGGCTTCTGCAACCACTGTGGAAGTTCAGGAAAATTTATATATGAGGTGCAGTTCTGACACATTTTTACATCCTTGTTACATCTTCAGCTGTCAAAAGCCTTTAAGGAAAGCCAATCACAAAAAATGAACTCCACCCAGATTCAAGACCTTACAAGCACCCAAGGATTTGCAAATTGGCAACTAATCATTACCTGGGCTCAAGTGCAAGGTCTCGATTCAAGTTGCCGATAATTTCTTCCCCCCACCCCAGATGCTGCTTGACCTGTTGAGTTTCTCCAACAGTTTATTTTTCTCTCCCAGTTAACGGAGGGGCTGGATTGGAGAGGCAACTGGATCCTGGACTTCATCAGAAGATCAGTCAGTACAAATTGGAAACAGTGTCACCTCACTCTGATCAACAGAGGCCCACCTCAAAAATGCACGCTTGGCCCACTGCTCTACTCATTCTACAGCCATGACTGACTTGAAAATTGTGGTTAGGCATAATTCAAAGGCCGTCTCCAAATTTGCCGATGACACCAATGTCATCGGCAGAATTACAGATGCCAATGAGGAAGCATACAGGAGGGAGATAGATCAGTTAGTTGAGTAGTGTCACCAAAACAACCTTGTGCTCATCATGAGCAAAACCAAGGAGATGATTGTGGACTTCAGGAGGAAATCAGGAGAACACAACCCAGTCCTAATCAAGGGTTCAGCCATGGAGAGGATCAAGAATTTCAAATTCCTGGGTGCCAAACTCTGAGGATCTGTCCTGGAGCCTTTATGTCAATGCAATCATGAAAAAAAGCAGCTATACTTCATGAGGAATTTGAGGAGATTTAATACATCATCAAAGAGCTGCGAAAATTTCTACAGGTGCACCGTGAAGAGCATTTTGTCTGGTTGTATTACTGTCTGATATGGAGGTGCCAATGCATAGGAAAAAAATCTCCAGAGAGTTAATAACTCGACCAGCTGCATCACAGGTACCAGACTTCACTCTATTGAGGAAATTTACAAGAGGTAATGTCTTAAGAAACCAGTCTCTATCCTCAAAGACCCCCAGCCCCCAGGCCATGCCCTCTTCACACTGCTACCATCAGAAAGGTACAAGAGCCTGGTGACAAGCACTCCATGGAACAAGGACAGCTTCTTCCCCTGTCATCAGGCTGCATCTCACTTTCACTTATTTTCTTGCACTATGAAATGCAAATCTATTTGAGGGCTGTACAGTTAGTGTAGCGGAATGCCTTGACAGCGCCAGCAATTGGTACCAGACAGGGGTCCAAACCCAATGCTGTAAGGAGTTTTTATGTTCTCCCCATATGTGTGGGTTTTCTCTGGGGGCTTCAGTTTCCTCCCACCATTCAAAATGTATTGGGGGGTGTAGGTTAACAAGATGTAAATTGAGTGACACGGACTCGTGGGCCAAAGTGGCCTGTTACCGTGCTGTATGTCTAAATTTATATAGCGATATTTGCACTGTAATGTTTCCACAAAACAATGAATTTCACAATATGTTCACGACGATAAATTCGGACACTGGTTCAAATAAACCTTCATTGTGCGAGAAGCTGTTAAATAGCAAGTCTCTCAATTATTGACCCAAGGAATGATCTGGCTTGGTTCCTGATGTTTGGAGGATGGAGGAGGAAGGAAGAGATGCTCTGACCAATGCTGGCCATTAGGTGTTGGTGCAGATCCAGTTCACTGATCTCTGATCACCAGTGATTTAATCCAATTGTTGGATTGACACAAGTGCCAATTCCATGGCAAGTGGCTCACTTTCAATGTCTCTTTGCCCACCAATTTTAAGGTGGAGAACAATTGCCTTGCATGGTCTACAATACAGAGAGTTTGATCAGGTCAAGTTGTGTTAGAAGTTCAATGCATTTCCCCACCCTCTCACAAGGAGCAAAACCCAGTTAAGCAAACATTAAATAAAACCTTTCACTGAAGTGCAGATTGATTGTTTTGGGCTCCTTAATTGAGAAAAGATGTGCTGGCTTTGGAGAATATTCAGAGAAGATTTACTAGAATTATACCAGGAATGAAAAGGTTAGCATATAAGGAACATTTGTTGACTCTTGGACTGCACTCTTTGGATGGGGGTGGGGTGAGGGGGGGGGAGAGGGAGTTCAGAGCCATTTAGAATCCTGGATAAATGTGACAAAGATTTCTTTTCTTTCCACCACCCCCCCCCCCCCATCATGGTAGGGGATTCTAGGACAAGAGGCATAACTTCATGATAAATGGGCAACAATTTTAAAAAAGAGGTGGAGAAATTTCTTTAGCCAGAGGGCCACGAGTCTGTGTAATGTTGCCACAGGTGACTATGGAAGAGAGGTGTATTTAAGGCAGAGGTTGGTAGGTATTTGATCAGTCAGGGCATCAAGAGTGATGGGGAGAAAGGCAAGAGTGGGGGGGGGGGGCGGATTGGCTCATGATTAGAATGGTGGAGCAGACTCGACAGGTCATTTGGGCTACATCTGCTCCTATATCTTGTAAATGCTAATTAACAGGAGAAAACATGCATTGATCCTCGATGAATGACAATGCTGGTTGGACTGAACTTCATCTTGGCAGAATAATAGTTACTTAGCTTACTTTGATGCCGTTATAAAAACTGGAGTGGATATTGACAAGTTTGATCTTGTAAAATGAACGATAGTAAACGTGCCCGTAGTTTCAGTCATGGAAAGACTAGAGTGGCACTCAAGTAAAGTGCCCACTGACATACCCATTTCATCCTGTTGTACTGAGTCCACATTACCCTCGTTTCATCCATCTCACAGAAGAGGAGATCTGAGAGTCAGTTAGAACAAAGTATACAAGGCAGGAACCCTGTGGGCAAAGGCTAAATAGTGACCAAAGGAAAAAAAATCAAACGAGTGCCAGAATCTATATAAATCAGACAAAGAGAGGTAACCATAGTGAGGGTTACAGAAAATATAATGGCACTGACAGCTGATATTGCTTTGTCTAAAATTTTGTGCACAGAAGAATTGATATAGTAATTACAGGATCAAGAGCCTTCTCATAGAGGCATTTAATGCAGTTCAAAGGTGTAAGAAATGTCCATTTTGTTTAAAGCTTCGAACATGCTTAGCAAACTCGCCCTCTTACTTCATTGTTGTTAAAACCAAGAATCCAATCTTTTCAAGGGAACATAATCGCCTGTATCTCTTAATGAATGTGTTCGGAACATAAAGAAGTTTCAAACCTCCTGGTAATTTCTCAATTGTACATCAGCCTCAGGCTCCCCATTGAGTCAGAGACATTCAAAACTATTTTTAAAAAAACTGACAGCTGGTTTAGCTGGAGGAGGGGCTTTGCTGCCAGATCTGAGTGGGAGGCTTGTTCTGTTCTGCAAGTGCCATTCCATAACATTGTTCAAAGCAATGCTACTGCAAAGGGCCTGGTCAAGTCGGGATGCTTTGGGCTAAATAGCTTCCTCAATCAAGGAGTATAGCAAATTCTTACCAATGCTTTCCTGCATTTTATATATAACAATAAATTTCATTCATGTCTATTTACTATTACATGAGTATATATGATGTAGAGTTTTTTAAGAACCAATTTAACATATCGAATTTGGGCATGTCGACTTTTATATGGGTCATACTTTTGATCACTGTAAGTACCTGAATCATTCAAGCCATCGGGAGCTCGGATGATTGGAACCAGGTAGTAAGTCTGTGTTTGGGGCATCGGGAGCACAAGTGGGCGGGCGGGCAGCCGAGACAAGGAACCACAGTCAGAGCGTCAGGAGCTCAAATAGTTGGGCAGCAGAGAAAAGGTCTGGAGTCAGGGCCTCAGTTGGGCAGGCAGTCGGGGCCAAAAATAAGGGGGGGGGCAGAAATCAATTGTTACACTGGTTATACAGAAAACATGATTATTGGGCCAAGGTCAACTATTAAAGGGGGGGGGGATTTAAATTTAAAAAAAATCGCCTATTACACAAGTATATACAGCAAGTACAATGCAGATGCAATAAAGTCCCTGCATCTTCCCTAGTTTGCAAAACATGCATTACAACAAGTAATCAGAGAGACAAAAGGATATAAAAGGGAGTCAAAATTATAAATATTCACAGTTGAATGAAGTATATAACAATATTACATCTGCTTCAAGAACTTAAAAGTTGACAATTTTCTAACTCCATCCCCAGTACAAACTGATAGTTCAGTATTTTATTAATCCTTGCATCTAGCGATTTGAAGTTAAGTCACAGATCAATCATGCTTGAATCAGCTTGAAAACTGAAGAAACTTCCTTCTGTTTTGTAGTCCACCACTCACTTTCAATTTCATCAGAAGTCATTCCTCTCTGCTCATGTCTTGTATTTTTTTAAAAACAATGTAGAAAGAGGCCATTCAACCCATCAGGTCCATGAATAGCAACCCCATCTTTTTTCCTGGTACCTCTAGAACTTCTTCCCTCTCAGTTGCCCATCAACTCCCTCTTGATTCTTGCAGTCACTACCCTACAAAAAGGTGCAATTTACACCAAATTAAACTACCAACATGGTTTTGGGATTCAAGATTTTATTGTCATGTAATAATAGAAAAAATGATATTATACATTTCCTTCAGTCTACCACAAGTCAGATAAAGATTTGCTATCAACAGAAATTGCCCAGTGCCCCTTACAGTCAGAGAAAGAGAGGCAAAGAGAGTCTCCTCCCTCCCCCCCCACCTACTAAATTCCATGGATTCACCTCCAGCACTCCCACAGCCTCTGCAGTCGCACAGACTCCAGTCCAAACCATCAGCGACCCAAGCTCCAGATGCAAACCTCTGACATGATCTGGGTGTCTCCAGCACCCTTGGTGCCCTCTTGCATCCTGGCTCCAATACAGGTTACCCCTTCAGCAAGACTCGAGACAGGCTCCGTAGCCTGCATGGGTTCCTCGCGGATGTGGATAACCCAGTGGTACAATGCAGCAACAGGAGAGAGTGTGAATACTCAGCTCGAGGACCCAAATTGGAAAAAATACAGAGGAGGAATTCCTTGAACATTTATGGGTCGGTTATCTAGACCAATATGTCGAGGAACCAACTCGGGAGCAGGCCATTTTAGATTGGGTATTATGCAATGATAAGGGGCTAATCAGCAATCTTGTGCGAGGCCCTTTGGGTCGGAGCGATCACAATATAATCGAATTCTCACTCGACGTGGAGAGTGATGAAATTAAAACTGAGACCAAGGTCCTGAATTTAAATAAAGGGAATTATGATGGTATGAGACGGGAGTTGAGTAAGATTGATTGGGTGGTGTTTATGGGGGAGTTGACTGTGGATAGACAATGGAAAGCATTCACAGATCTAATGGAGAAATTACAAAAATCGTTTATACCGGTTTGGCATAAAAATAAACCAAAAAAGGTGACTCAACCATGGATAACAAGGGAAATTAGAGAGAGCATTGGGTCCAAAGAGAGAGCATATCAATTGGCCAAAAAAAGTACCGCAACCGAAGACTGGGAGCAGTTCAAGATGCAGCAAAGGAGGACAAAGGGATTAATCAAGAGAGCAAAAATAAATTACGAAAGTAAGCTTGCGGCAAATATAAAAACCGACTGCAAAAGCTTTTATAAATATGTCAAGAGGAAAAGATTGGTGAAATCCAGAGTAGGTCCTTTGCATTCGGAAACAGGGGAATATATAATGGGGAATAAGGAAATTGCCTACAAATTAAATTCTTACTTGAGTTCTGTTTTTACAAGAGAGGATACAAATAACCTCCCAAGGATGTTGGGAAACAGAGACTAATGCAAGGGAGGAACTGAAAGAAATCAGTATCTCTAAGGACATGGTCTTGGGGAAATTGATGGGATTGAAGGCAGATAATCCCAAGGGCCTGATTATCTACATCCTAGGGTACTCAAGGAAGTGGCCATTCAGATAGCAGATGCTTTAAGAATTATTTTCCAGAACTCGATAGACTCAGGATCAGTACCCATGGATTGGAGGGTAGCTAATGTTACCCCACTACTTAAAAAGGGGGGTAGAGAAAAAGCGGGGAATTATAGGCCTGTGAGCCTTACATCAGTAGTGGACAAAATGATGGAATCCATTATTAAGGATGTAATAGCGGAGCATATGACTAGCAGAGAAGGGATCGGACGGAGTCAACATGGATTTACAAGAGGTAAATCGTGCTTGACAAATCTATTGGAATTCTTTGAGATGGTGACAGGTAAAATAGATGGGGGAGAGCCAGTGGATGTGGTGTACCTGGACTTCCAAAAGGCCTTTGATAAGGTCCTGCATAAACGACTGGCTTCCAAAATCAAGGCTCATGGGATTGGGGACAAAGTATTGATGTGGATTGAGAACTGGCTGGCAGGTAGAAGACAGAGAGTTGGGATAAATGGCTCGTTTTCTGAGTGGCAGGCGGTGACCAGTGGGGTACCACAGGGATCTGTACTGGGACCCCAGCTGTTCACAGTTTACATTAATGATCTGGATGAGGGGATTGGATGTAATATCTCCAAATTTGCAGATGACACTAAGCTAGGAGGGGTTGTGTGCACAGAAGAGGGGGTCAGGAAGCTCCAGTGTGATTTGGATAAATTGAGGGACTGAGCAGATACATGGCAATTGCACTACAATGTGGATAAATGTGAGGTTATCCACTTTGGTAATACAAACCGGAGGGCAGATTACTATTTGAATGGCAATGGATTAAGAGATGGGGAAGTGCAGAGAGACCTAGGGGTACTTGTACATCAGTCTCTGAAGTTGAGCATGCAGGTGTAGCAGGCGGTTAAAAAGGCAAATGGTATGTTGGCCTTCATATCAAGAGGGTTTGAGTATAGGAACAAGGATACCTTACTGCAGCTGTACAGGGCCTTGGTGAGACCCCACCTGGAGTATTGTGTGCAGTTTTGGTCACCTTATCTAAGGAAGGATGTTCTTGCAATGGAGGGAGTGCAGAGGCGATTCACAAGGCTGATACCTGGAATGGCAGGAATGACTTATGAGGAAAGATTGCGCAAATTGGGATTGTACTTGCAGGAGTTTAGAAGATTGAGAGGGGATCTCATAGAGACCTATAAAATTCTGGCAGGACTGGACAGAATGGATGCAGATGGGATGTTTACAATGATGGGAAAATCCAGAACCCGGGCCCATGGTTTGAGGATAATAGGCAAACCATTTAGGACCGAGATGAGGAGGAATTTCTTTACCCAGAGGGTGGTGAATCTGTGGAATTTATTGCCACAGAGGGCAGTAGAGGCAGGTTCATTAAATATATTTAAGAGGGAATAAGATCTATTTCTTCAGTATAAGGGTATTAAAGGTTACGGAGAGAAGGCGGGGACGGGGTACTGAACTTTAAAATCAGCCATGATCTCGTTGAATGGCGGAGCAGGCTCGAAGGGTCGAATGACCTACTCGTGCTCCTATCTTCTATGTTTCTATGTTTTTTTGAGGATCAATCCCAGGACCCTGAAGTCTGAGGCAACATTAACTACTGCACCACTGTTGTAGGAGCCAAAAGTACTCGATATTCCTTTCTTGGATTTGTTGCAGGCTTCGGCGGCACCCTGAGGTCAACATTGCCATTTTCTAGGGCCATGATGCATCCCGCAAGTGTGTTGGATTTTGCACACCGAGGGCAGTTGGCGCATACGCAGGAGTTCGGGCGCAACTCCATAGTTCATTCGTCTGCCAACTGGGGAGGTGGGTTAAAAATTTGGAGGATGAGTGAGGCGCGAATATTTTTTGTTACTGTCGATATATTTTTTAAATGTTTCATAGAACATTAAATAAGATTGTTACAACAGTTATTATTGACTATTATTGGAACATCACATTATTATAGATTGCTACAAGTCTTTTGTGTGTTAACAAATAAACCATTTAAAACTCATCTGGACTTCATGGTTAATCAATCAAAACACGTCACAAACAAGAGCCCTACCGAGCCTCCAAGTGGCTTTTATGGATAGTAGTTGTTATAACTGTACTGCCATGTACGCTCAGGGGAATTTCATACCTGCCACGTCTTGGTCCTTTTTCTCCACAGGCTCTGTCTGACCTGCTAATCATTTCCAGTTCTTGTGCAGGGTATTTTGCCCTATTGTTTTACCTCTGACACCATTCTTTCTTATTCTGATCCAAGCAGACCTCAGGGCAGAAACACCTTTGGCTAAATAGGTTGGCAAATACTGCTTTAACTTCAGAAGGTGCAGACAAACCTCACTGCTAGTCCTTCACTAATGTTAAGGCCTCAAAATCAAATATGATGAACATGATACAGCTGGGAGGTTAAAAAAAATCAGTCCTGAGAGACACCAGTCACTGGCACACATTTTATTCTATTAATTCAATAGCCAGATAATACATCAGTGCAACATTATTATAGCACCAGAGATCTGGGTTCAAATCCAGAGCAATTTATAAGGAGTTTGTACGTTTCTCCCCTGTTTGTGTGGGTTTCCTTCAGGTGCTCTAGTTTCCACCCATCCTTCAAAATGATTGGGATGTTTGGATGGCACGGGCTCGTGGGCCAGAAGGGCCTGTCACTGTGCTGTATGTCTAAATTTAAAATAGTTTTAACAGAGCCAAATTCAAGTCAGAATGTGAAAGTCCAGGGGTACAAATTGAACATATGGCACATACACTTAGACCGATTGTTTGAGAATAGTTCTTGTGCTATTCCTTGTATTTACTATGGAAATAAAATATTTATTTTGTTTCTCAAAAATTGTCATGTCATTTTCTGCATTGTTAATCCTCTTTTTCTCTGTTAAATTACTCCCAATACACTGCACAAAATTGTGATCAGACCAAGTCGGTGGAACCAAAATTAATTTGAAAGTTACGTCTCTATAACGAGTTCTAATGATTCCAGAAACAGTGAGGCTTTTTATAAACAGTCACTAAATACAGAGAACTCGCCTCTGGTTCTCATCCAGACCTTGTTGGATATTACAAGGTTGCAACTTGGCCCATGATTGAACTTATGGATTTATTTATTTAGATATACAGCACAGTAACAGGCCCTTTCTGCCTACAAGCCTGTGCCACCCAATTGACCGACAACTTCCACACATTTTGAAGGGTGGGAGGAAACCTGAGCACCCGGAGGAAACCCACGCAGACACAGGGAGAACGTACAAACTCTTTACAGACAGTGCCAGATTCAAACCAGGGTCGTTGACACTGTAACCATGCCTGCCGTTTGTTAACAGTGAAGTAAAAATTACCATCCTACAAGGGCAACTTGGGGACTAGAAGCCAACTGCTGGAAGCAAAGATTCAGCACTCTCTATTAAAGGCTGAAATACAATGTCCTGGAGAGACCCCATCCATTAGGTTGCAATTAACAAATGGATGTTCGGCACTTGGTAAACATTCCACCCCTTCCCAATTAAATGATCCAATGAGACTATGGTGACAGGTTAGCAAGATCAGTGTGAGACAGACCCCTTTTGTAAAAGAGATGAATGATCAACCTTATGGTGAGATGAGAAAAACAATTACTGGTACTTTGGATTTTCCTTGCAGAGGATCTAAGGAAATCCCAAATATTTCTTTGTTATAATTTGCACTATAATGCACATCCTTTTTGAGAAAATTCAATAAAAAATGCAAAAAATCTCCTGAAGCTTCAGCTGATTTCTGCAATTAAAATTTAATAGTTCAACCTCCACATAGCAAGAGTTCTTTTTAAAAAAAATTACTACACTGTAAGACATAAATTTTGGCTCTTTAAATCTGTGCCACAATATCACCGTATAAACCCATATTTTTTGGGGGGTGGGAAGAAAGCAGAGCACCCGGGGAAAATGCACGCAGACATGGGGAGATCGTACAGACCGCGCCAAATTCAAAATCTGGTTGCTGGTGAGATAATGGCGCTGCGCTAACCGCTACACTAACTGTGCAACCCACAAGAGGGCACAGCTACAGGATTGCAGGGTGCCCATTTAAAACAGATGGGAAGGAATTTCTTTACCAGTCAGTGGTGAACCTTGAGTTTGCTGCCACAGGCGGCTGTGGTGGCCAGACTGTTGGGTGTATTGAAGGCAGAGATTGATAGGTATCTGAATCAAATATGATGGGGAGACGACAGGGGAGTGGCCAAATAGCCTACCTCTGCTCCCACATGTTATGATCCTCCTTTCATGACCAAGTGGCAGTCTGATTTAGCTGCAAGGTGGTGTCTGCAGGACAGACTACAGGTCTCCATGTATTCACCCTCTTTCCACTATTTTGTGCCAGTTGCATTGGGGTCCAGGAAAGTTTGATACCCACGGTTTGGCACTGGACCTTTAGTCCTGCTGCCCCACTCACTGTCAACTGGCCAACTCTGCCCCACCACTCTGCCAGAACACCCTGCATTGCAGAAACCCCCTCCCCTCCAGGAAGCTACTCCCCCAGCAAACAAGAGCTTGTTGTAGCTTATATTTGGTAAATTCTAGCAATATATTTATTGTTAATCTAGTTGTAAAACTTAATTAAATGATTAAAAATTGTTTATTAAAAATTAATCTAACCTTTTGTGATAGTACAGATCTATCACCAATGTATATAGTGTATATAGTTACAGTATCTAGACTGTACTTACAGCGATTGGCTGAGAGCTAAGCCACGCCTACTGTCTGGGCCTTAAAGGGTTGTGTCCCTAGCCAGGTCGGATCATTCTGGACTGGTCAGCCACCTGTGAAGAGCTCCTGTCTTTTGCTAATAAAAGCCTTGGTTTGGATCAAAAAGTCTTTGATTCTTTCGACAAGCTCTACACCTTTCTCCAAGCAACTCACTGCAACCACTAATTATAACTATTGTCTCTCTCTGAGGAGTCGTTAACACAGCTTTTGACAAGAATGCTGACAAGCTTTTGACAAGCTTTTGCGATAAAATGGCCGTGTGGGCCGGGGAGCTGGGCTAGTGCCAAACTGTGGACGTCAAAATGTCCAAAGGGCTACAAAAGCCTTTTTTCACCAAAATGTCCAATTCTGGATGCATCCAGCGAACTGAGTTATCCGGATAACTGGTCTAATCAAAATGTAACTGTCAGTTGTAATTTTATTTTTGTATTATTATAATTGCACAGAGCATTGGAAAAAACATTTCAAGCCACAACTCTGAAACAGCTAAACAATGTCTGGAACAAGTATGCAATTGATGTGTGTAGGTGGGAATGCTGTGAGATTGAATCAGGCAATATGAAAATTCCTTTGCAGTAAATGCTGTGATTCTAAGTATTACAGTATTTGTAAACTTTGTGTCAGTAAATAATTATCAGAAGAGAACAGGCTTGGGGGGGGGGGGGTAGGGAGAAGGTATTCAAGTACTCATCAAGTTGCCAGGGACCCCTTGTGATCTGTCGTACACCTGGGGACCACCTTGGATCACTGACACACATGCAGGGACTCCCTTCTAATCAGTGACAAAACCATGGCCTTCTTATGATGTCTGTAACTCCCAGGACCTGGGCAATTATTGACACAAATCCAGGAACCATCAACAATTTCTGTCACTCCCAGGGGACCCTGTGTAATCCTCTGCCAAGAGAAATAAGACCCAAATGCCTGAACTCAGTTACAGAGGTCACAGATTTAGGAGGAGCTGTTGGAGTTGGGAGAAAGAGGGAATGCTCTCCACTCAGAGGACAAAGCCTCACGGTTAAGTTGAATAGATTCAAAACAGAGATGAGGAGGAACTACTTTCCCCAGAAGGTGGTGAATCTATGGAAATCACTCCCATTGAGGTAAGGGAGGCAACCTCAGTGAATAGATTTAAAAGGCTGGATAGATGTTTTACACAGTAGGGGATATTAATGGTTATGGTTGAGTGCTGTTGAAGCAATGTTCAACAAGTTCTCACCATCCAGGGGGGACGTGGCAAGATGGCGTAGAGTCTAGACGTGTAATCTCGACCTCCCTGGCCAGACTTTTAAGAACCCGTTTTTAACTTTTTGTTTTTAAGTTTAAACTTTTTTTAAAAACTTAGTTTAAAGTATCAAGGAACTGTTATGCCCATTAATGGTAAAAAGATTAAACCTCAAGTGCAGAAGAAACAACATTTTCGGAGTGTTGAAGATTTAGGGCTTAAAAAGCCTGCTACAGCTTCAGATTTGATTTTTTTCTGTGCCTAAGTCACAAAGATTGCCTGTGGGAGCTGAAAAAAAATGACTACTATTAACCAGGAGAAGGATATCGCTGGAATTACCGTTCTCAGGAGGAAGGTGCGTGTTCCCAAGAAGTGGATCCTGATTCTGGCAGCCTGCCAACTTTAACAGAAGGAGCTCGCAGGAAAATGACTCCATTGTTTGAAACCACTCAGGCAGTACTCCAACCTGAAGAGCTCGGTTTTCTCCGTGAGTTCTTGAAACAACAGCGAGTTGTGGGGGGAGATCAGCATCAACCCCCTGAGTAAATCGGGGTGCCGTCGCTGGGAGTTCAAACTCGTAGTAAGTCTGTTAAAATGCCTGCTGTTGTGCTGTAGCAGGAGCTGCAGTTATCTAGTTCTGACACTATGTTAAAGAAAGCAGGGTTGAGTCTTTCTGAATTACAATTTAACCTGTTAAGTACTGTTACTCAGCCGATAATGCAAGAATTGGCTCAAATGAAAGATAGTATGAGGTCAGAATTCACTACAGTTAATGCACGTGTGGAAGCATTTTCTGAAGATTTAAAAAAAATTTCAGTCTGCTTTTTTGGAATGTAAACAGTAAGTGGCCTCTAATATAGAAAAAGTGATGGAGGTGGAAAAATCCGTTAAAGAATTGCGAGAATGTGAGAAGGAGTTAGAGAGGAAAGTAGATTATTTGGAGAATCAAAGTAGAAGGAATAATGTGAAAATCGTTGGTTTGCCGGAAGGTAGAGAAGGACAAGATCCTCTTTGTTTTTTTTTTCAGAATGGATCACATAAATATTGGGGCAAGAATTTTTCTCTGGAGGCTTGGTATTGGAAAGAGCTCATAGAGCCTTACGAAGAAGACCTCTGCCTGGTCAATCACTGAGACCTGTGATAATTCGATGCTTGAATTATTTACACAGAGAAACAAAACTTAGTTTAGCAGTGCAAAATGAGAGACAACGACAAGCTCCGTTAATGATTCAGAATAGTAGAGTTTTTTTCTATTCCGATTTGAGTCAAGAGGTTATTCAGCGTCAGCTTCGATTTAATCCAGTTAAAGAAGTTTTGTGGCATAAAGGCTACAAGTCTACTTTTCGCTATCCAGCAGTGTTGAAGGTGTTTTGTGGAGACTTTCAATCTCAGTTTTTTGAGAATGAGCGTGAAGCAATGATTTTTGCTGATTCATTGCCAGATGTAAGAGGACAAAGACGCAGTCCACCATAGTCCCCTAAAGAAAAATCTTGTTGTTCTGGAAATGGAAGAAATGGTAGAAATGGGAATGGAAAGAGTCTAACTTCTCTTGAAATGGGGTCACCAAGTTTGGAATCTCTTGGATGAATAGAAGAACTTTCTTATTCTTACTTTATTTTTATGTCATTATGATATCTTGTTGTTATTCTTTTTTTGGCTGGGGAGGGAGAGATTTGCTCTATGTTCTATTAGTCATCAGCCACTGGTGGGTGATCCACACCCAAGTTTGGTTTAGGGATTACTACCTTTTGGTAGTTTTTTTTGTTTATTTTTTTACTTTATCTTTTTTTCTATTTTTTTATTTTCATTTTATTTAGTCTTCAATTTGTGGTTTCTTTTTCTCCTACTGGAGGGCCTATTTACATTGTTTTGAGTTTTTATATATAGATATTATTAGTTCTTAGTAATATTAGTAGATATGTCAAAGTTAAAGTTTGCTACTTTTAATGTTCGAGGTTTAAACACTCCGATTAAGCGTAAACACATTTTGGCGTATATTAAGAAAATGAAAATTGATCTCACTTTTTTTTTAAACGAGAAACACATCTGAATGCCAAGGAAAGTATGAAATTGAAGAGGGATTGGGTAGGGCATGTATATTCTTCTTCATTTAACACCAGGGCTAAAGGTGTAGCAATTTTGATACACAAAAATTTATCTTTTGAATTACAATCAATGGAGGAAAAGGCAGGATGTATTCTTAAATTAAATTGTAAGATTTTTAGTGAATTGCAGCATATTTATGCCCCAAATGAAGATGATGAAACATTTATCTCGGATGCATTTTTATATCTGGGTCAGGCTAATGAGAATGTTTTTGTTGGTGGTGATTTTAATTGTGTTTTGGAACCTTTATTAGATAAGTTCCCAAAGAAGGTTAAGAAATCTAAAATGGCAGTTCAGGTTCAAGCGTTGATGAAAGATCTCAATTTAGTGGATATTTGGAGATGTCTTAATCCGACAGAGAAGGATTTCTCCTTTTATTCAGCTAGACATGAGTCGTTTTCAAGGATTGACTTTGTTTTTAGTATCGGCACATTTACAGGGGAAAATACAACAAGCGGAATATAAAAGCAGGGTGATTTCAGATCATTCTTTGTTATACTTTACATATATAACTTCTGAGAAAGTTCAAGTGGCTTATTGTTGGAGGTTTAATATAATGTTAAAGAAATATGGAATTTATTGATTTTTTTGAAAGAACAAATTAATTTATTTTTGAAAGAAAATTCTAATTCTGTTCACAGTAAATTTGTAGTATGGGACGCTATGAAAGCTCATTTGAGAGGACAAATAATTAGTTATACTTCTAAAATAAAAAAGAATTGATTAAATCAGAGTCTTGAGTGAGAGAAATGGATTAGTGAGTTAGAAAAGGAGTTTCAGAGAGATGTTACAGAAGATCAGAAAATAGAATTGTCTAGGTTGGAACTGGAATATAATACTTTGCAATCTTATCAATTTGAGTGTATGATTAACAGGACTAAACAACAAAATTATGAATGGGAAGAGAAAGCACATAAGGTATTGGCATGGCAATTAAAGTAGGAACAGGTTTGAAGGACTATTAATGCTGTTAGATGGAATTTGCATTAGTACGTATAAACCTCGTGAGATTAATGATGAATTTTGTTCATTTTATAAAAAGTTTTATATATATATATATATATGATGGAAAACAAGAAAACAGATCGATTGATCTTTAATCACAGATGAACTTACCCGACATTAGAGGATGTAGATATACAGGAGTTGGAAGCACCATTTACTGACTTGGAAATTAAAATGGCTATGATGGAAATGCCGAATGATAAATCACCTGGTGATGATGGATTTTCGGTTGAATTTTATAAATTTTTTTATGATGACCTCTCTACAGTGTTTGGAGATGTACTATGTCAGGTTGGAGACCATTATGAATTGCCTGAGTCTTGTTCTAGTGCTTTAATTACAGTAATTCCAAAGAAAGATAGAGATCTTTTGAAAGTATCTTCATATTGACCGATTTTGTTGTTGAATGTAGATTATAAAATTATAGCTAAAATTTTAGCGAATAGATTGGCTAAGTTTTTACCCAAGTTGATTCATATGGATCAAACAGGATTCATAAAGAATAGATATGCCTCGGATAATATTCTACATGTGCTTAGTTTGATTAATAGATTTCGACAATCTTCAGACCATCCGATGGTGATAGCTTTAGATGCCGAAAAAGTGTTTGATAGAGTTGAGTGGAATTTTCTGTTCAAAGTTTTGGAGATATACAAGTTTGGTCCATTTTTTTATTGGTTGGATTAAAGCTTTATATAGTAAACCGGTAGCTAGAGTACTGACGAATGGTTTGATTTCAGAATCGTTTAAACTGACCTGATCTACTCGTCAAGGTTGTCCTTTATCACCAGCTTTGTTTGCGTTAATGATCGAACCTTTGGCACAGTTGATAAGACAGAATACACAGATACAGGGTATGAGAGTTTTAGATGAGGAGTATAAAATTAATTTATTTGCTTATGATGTATTGGTGTATCTAACAAATCCAGCTCAATCACTTTTGCATTTGAAGGAGTGTTTGATGCAATATGGACGTCTTTCTGGATATAAAGTTAATTGGGGAAAAAAGCGAGATATTACCGGTGAGTGAAGGAGATTATTCATCTTATAAAAACATTCTTAATTTGAAATGGACGGATCGAATTAAGTATTTGGGTATAATCATGGATGTCAATTATCAATCTTTATATAAATTAAATTATGTTCCGTTAATAAAAAAATTAAAACTGATTTGATTAAATGGAAATATTTACCTATTAATTTATTGGGTAGAATAAATACAATTAAGATGAATATTTTTCCACATATACAATATTTATTTCAATCTATTCCGTATTTTCTTTATATTATTTTTCGAGATTTGAATAAAATGGTTAGGGAGTTTTTATGGAGAGGTAAATTTTCAAGAGTAGCCTTGAATAAATGAACTTGGAAATGTGACCTAGGGGGACTACATTTACCACATTTTCAAAATTATTATGAAGCAGCCCAACTTAAATTTATTAGTTCATTGATGGATTTGGAATGGCCCCCTAGTTGGGCCAAAATTGAGATGGCAAACATTTTTGAATTTGAAATACATCAATTTTTGTTTAGATGGAATGTAAATTTGTTACAGCAACATAATGTGCCTATACTAAAATATTTAATGAAGTTATGGACAAAGAAAAAGAAAATGATAGGTTCTAGTGGTGAATTGTCAGCCTTGACTCTGTTGTATAACAATTAACTTATTTCTTTCTCAATAATAATCAAAGTTTATTACATTGGAGATTTAAAGATGTGGAAAATTTGGGAGATTGTTTTAAAGAAGGTAAATTTTTATCTTTTGATCAGATGAGGGACAGTTATGGTATTGATAAGAATTCTTTGTTTCTTTATTATCAAATTCGATCTTTGGCAAAGCATGTGTTTGGTAGAGATATGATTTTACCTGAAATTACTAAATTTGAGACTTTTCTTATGAAGGTACCAGAGAAGGGTTATATTTCATTTATGTATCAAATATTACAGGATGGTATGGATAAAAAGGGTTGGGATAAATCTAAAGGTAAATGGGAAGCGGAAATTGGTTTTATTTTTTCCGAGGATGATTGGTCAGATATCTGTTATGATAGTGTAACTAGACTGATAAATGCACGTTATGCAATGATTAATTATAATTTTTTACATCAATTATACTCAACACCTGAAAAGCTAAAAAAATATGGTTTGTGTTTTAGATGTGGTAACACTGTTGGAACTTTTTTTCATGTGGTTTGGTCATGTATATACATGCAATCTTTTTGGAAGAATGTACAATTGTTTCTGGAATACCTATACAAGATACCTTAGATCCGACAGCATTTTTATTGGGTAGTTTGCAACCTTTGAAAGGTCTGGGATTAGATAAATTTCAACTTGCTTTTGTATATTTAGCATTATCTGTAGCGAAAAAATGTATTGCTAGTACATGGGAAGATACAAATATGATTGATATTAATAGATGGCATAATGAGATGAGATATTGTTTAATAATGGAAAAAAATCACATGTTTTGCGTGATAACTATAATTTTTTATTAATAAGTGGTTGTTATATTCAGAATATTTACATTTTGATTTACATTGATTGGATCTTAATATGTATGCTTAATTTTTCTTTATTTTTTCTCTTTATGGCACTCAGGAGAGTTGGCTGAAAGGGGGTTTCTTTTTTCTTTCTTTTTTTTTCTTTTTTTGTATTATATATAATATATCGTGCATGTTTAGTTTATTGTTATACATGTTACTTATTATCTGTATTTTGAAGAAATAAATAAAGTTTAAAAAAATTCACACCATCCAGGACAAAGCAGCCACTTGATCAACAGCTCTTTCACCTCCTGAAAAGTTAATTCCATGACCGTCACATAAAACCCCAAGATTATTTTCCTGTGACTGTTGCGTGTTGAATGACTCAAAGACCTGTTGGCTCAAACCAAGGCTTTT
The DNA here is from genome assembly GCF_036971445.1 of Narcine bancroftii. Classification (NCBI taxonomy): domain Eukaryota; kingdom Metazoa; phylum Chordata; class Chondrichthyes; order Torpediniformes; family Narcinidae; genus Narcine; species Narcine bancroftii. The sequence goes on from NC_091474.1 coordinate 88,229,250, forward strand.
ATTAGCAAAAGACTGGAGCGTATTACATCGAGGTCGATCAGTCCAGACTGACATGGAGCAGCCCTTTATGACCTACCAGTAGGCGTGGCTATGGCTCTCAGCCAATCATAATAGTTATATGTAAATATATATATTAGTGATAGTATCCTGTACTATCACAGTGACCGAGGCAGAACTATTACTTATTGGCAGTCCCAAAAAATTACACATTTAAAGAAAATATAAGCAAGCTGAGAGAGGCACACAGAGACACAGACAGAATGAGTCCTTAAATAAGTCCCTGATTGAATTTGCTGTTGAGGAGTCTGAGGGTGGAGTGGTAGCAGCTGTTCCTGAACCTGGTGGTGCGAGTCTTGTGGAACCTACACCTCTTTCCTGATGGCAGCAGCGAGAACTGAGCGTGTGCTGGGTGGTGTAGATCCTTGATTGCTGCTGCTCTCTGATGGCAGCGTTCCCAATCGATGTGCTCGATGGTGAGGGGGGTTTTGTCCTGGCCTGTTGCTCATACTGTGATCATCCAAGCATGTGGAGAATGTTCCCTTACATTACTGACCCATGCCTTGCAAATTCTCGTGCCTTTGGGGTACCTCAGATGATTCACTCACTGTAGGAAACTCGTTCTCTGACTGCTTTTAGTATTAAAGAGGCGGATCCAGTTGAGTTTCTGCTCAATGTTAACCCCCCTGGATATGAAGGGCTGAGTACTCAGCAATAATAATTGAATTGTATTTTTACACTGTCACTTGTTAATACAGCATTTGTGAGCTGCCTTGCATGGCAAGTCCACTGTGCCAGCTGCAGCAGGGTCACACAGGGTGCCTGCTTCTTAACAATGCAACTTCATCGCCTGGCAAAGCCAGTATTCAATTGTCCTTGGCCTGCGAGGTCTAGCAAATAAACCTCCATCTCCAAAATATGTGCGTATGCTATCAGATTGGATTCTCAAAGCTTTGCAGTAGAAAAGCCTGCAATCTCACAAGTCAACACACAACTTGCAGCTGACCTCAGAGAGGCAAGCATTTGAACTCCGCTTTTCCGCAGCAGTAATTCCAAGTGACTTCCTTGGCATAGCAGTGAAAAATGTCTGCGGTTGGAACCTGCAGCTAAAGAATACAGAACCACCGTGACCTTGACTGCATCAGGACAGCTCGAGGGCACACTCATGCTTTCATGATATCCCAGCCCACTGCCTGAAGAACGATTCCAATCCCAGTCACTAAACCATGGATGAATTATGGGTAGGATATGTCCGATTATGAAGTGAAAGAACGTAATAATGCTGTTACAGTTCTCAGTGCAATACCCTTAATTAAAATGCTGCAGTGCACGATTGGAGCAAAAGTGAAAGCAAGCCTTTGATTATATTCTAATTAATTAAAAACCACACTTCCACCTAATTGAATTTTGTTCTCTGGGAAGTCATCCAATAAATGTTACTCACGGCCATGCACCTGCACACAGCTTCTACCTCAAGGGTCTCTTTGTAATAATACAAAGAATGTTTTACGAATGCTTAAAGGGTTAATGCATTAGGTGAGAAAATACAGTTGTCGCCACTGTAAGATGGTGGGAATATAATTGCCTTTTCTGTACTGTTGTGAGATAGTAACTACCACAAGAATGTAAGCAAAGATATACAAACTAAAGAGGACACCCTGATGCCTTTTCTAGCTGTTTGCAGACACCACGTGTTGATATAAACACAAAACCACCAGATGTGTGAAAACTTGTGTGAAACTTGTAGGGTCTCATGCAAAAAGACCCCCGCCAAAAGACTCTGGTGAACACTCTGAAGCTTTGAATGTGGGGATCAGTGTAGAGAATAAGTCACTGAACTCTTTCCCCCTCACTCCCACTAGCGTTACCAGGGTGAAATAAATAAACTGTTGTACACCAAATTGATTCTGCTGTTTGTTTTCTCACTGCACAGGCTGACTTTAACAGCAAGTCTATCTCCATTACCACTCCAGAGAATGGTGCATACTGTAAGGTAAAACATCATGAGATGGGAATGTGTAAGGAGTTACCCTGCCCTGTACAGGGCTGTAACAAGATGTGAATGCATCCTTGTACTTACAAGATAAGAGAGACATTGATGGATTGAGAGGCAGGAAGCTAGCAGGGAAAGGATAGCAACAGTTTTAGTCATTGGACAAGTAATGATATGATGATGTTCTAAGCATGTATCCAAGGGTATAAAAAATCACCATTTTGCTGATAACGGCAGAATGCATTCTCCGACTAACATTGTTAGTCGCAAGTGTTACAATCCGGTAATAAAGAACAAAGAACCCCGATTTCGACTCAGTCTGGTGTTTGTCTCACTCATTCATGAACAAAGCAGACCTAACAATACTCAGTCAGGTCAGAACTTCAGCAACTAATTGTGTTTATCTTAACTACAGGAGTCATTAAATCATACAGCACAAAAACAGGGCCTTCAGACATCTGTCTCTCTATCACAAGATATAGGAGCAAACGTAGGCCCATTGAGTCTGCTCTGCCACTCTAATCATGAGTTAATCCACCCTCCCACTAAGCCCCACTTACCAGCTTTCTCCCTGAAACCCTTGATGCCCTAACTACTCAAATACCCGTCAATCCCTGCCTTAAACATACTCAACTCCCTTCTCTTGTCCTAGAATCCCCTACCATGGGAAACATTTGCCACATCTACTTTGTCCAGGTCTTTCAGCATTCAAAATGCCTCTTGTAAGGTAAAACATCATGAGATGGGAATGTGTAAGGAGTTACCCTGCCCTGTACAGGGCTGTAACAAGATGTAAATGCATCCTTGTACTTACAAGATAAGAGAGACATTGATGGATTGAGAGGCAGGAAGCTAGCAGGGAAAGGATAGCAACAGTTTTAGTCATTGGACAAGTAATGATATGATGATGTTCTAAGCATGTATCCAAGGGTATAAAAAATCACCATTTTGCTGATAACGGCAGAATGCATTCTCCGACTAACATGTTTAGTCGCAAGTGTTACAATCCGGTAATAAAGAACAAAGAACCCTGATTTCGACTCAGCCTGGTGTTTGTCTCACTCATTCATGAACAAAGCAGACCTAACACTCTACAAGGTTCCCCCTCATCCTTCTGGACTCCAACAAGTTCAGTCCAAGAGCTGACCATCATTCCTCATATGCTAACCCTTTAATTTCTGGTATCAAGTATCCATCGATGCCAAATCCATTCACCAATGCTTGTTCTGACTTGGAAATTGAAGTGCTTCTCTATTTAAATGTTGCAATAGTCTGTCTCCATCACCGTCTCAGACTGTGTTCCGAACTTCAACTAACCCCGGGTGGGAAAAAAGCTTTCTTCATTCCTTACTAAACCTCTTAACTCCTTGCTTTAAACCTATTCCCTTTGTAGATAGATATCTCTGCATTGGGTATCAGTACACTCATGTCAAACCTGCCGTTCTTCATAATTTTGTGCATCCTTATCAGATTCTACCCTCAGCGTTCTCCAAATCAACCACATTCTCTGAATTGAGGCACGCTATTCCTTCCAAGCAACAAGGGGTGAATCGCCCCTTTCAGAACACTTGTGTCCTTTGTATTCCATGGTGCTTGGTTTTGATCACATTATTCCAGATGTGACCTTACCCATGTTCTACAAACTGCAGCATAAATTTATCCTGTGCCCCAGCTAATGAACGCAAGTGTCCACTTTGCTTTCTTTACAACCCTCCCTGCCAGCGCTGGGAGATCTTTAGCCTCAAACCCAGTCCCTTAACAGTCCCCCAGTTCCTGCCATTCACTGTGCATGTCTAAACTGCACTTGAACTCTCAAGGAATATAGTTTTGCTCTTATCAAGATTAAATTCCATCAGTCACTACTCTGCTCGTGCTGATCAATATCTCACCATCATGCAGACGGATTGGGAAGGGTGGGGAGCAGGCTGGGAGCTGTTCAAATCTTCAGTTGTACCTTTGCAGACTGCATCTAATTATTTGAAGATTCTCCTGGGCTACCTTGCACCTCTGAATCTACAAATACCAACTCATTCAAAACTCTGCTGTCTATGTCTAACTCACACCACCCATTGAATAATCATAACTTTGCCATTTGATCTACACCAGTGGTTTTCAAACTGCCCCCAAACTCACATTCCACCTTAAGTAATCCCTATGCCATAAGTGCTCTGTGATTAGTCAGGGATTACATAAAGTGGTATATGAGTGGGAAGGGAAGGTTGAGAACCACTGCTCTTGACCCAATGGATACTGGAATATTTTGCTTGAGAAATTTTGCCATCGGCCCATTTCCTTTAGAGTTATGGAACCGTGCACATAAGTCAATTTGGTACAATTAAAACAGTGGTTTTCAAACTTTCTTTCCACTCACATACCACCTTAAGCAATCCCTGACTAATCACAGAGCCCTTATGGTATAGGGATTGCTTAAAATGGAATTAAAGTTTAGGGGCAGTTTGAAAACCACTAATGTTCACTGATATCCAACTTACAGGTCATTAGCATTCAGAATTCAAATGGACATACAAGTCCCACAGAAACACCTCTCTTCCCAAATTTATAAGTTCCAGGCTCTACTCTGGGTTTCAAGTTCCTAAAAAGAGGCGATGAGTCAGTACACAGGAGGGAGTCAAGCTGAACAACAACCTCACACTCAATGTCACCAAAACCAAGAAGCTATCAATTTCAGGAAGGGAAATCCCCATGATCATTGGGTGATCAGAGGTGGAGAGGGTGAGCAAATTTAAGTTCTTTGGAGTCATTATCTCAGAGCATCTTTCCTGGACCCAACATACAAATGCATCGTGAAGAAAGCACGTCGGCGTCTTTATTTCCTCAAGAGTTTGCAGAGATTCGGTATGACATCAGAAACCCTGGCAAATTTCTACAGATGTGTGGTGGGAAGTGTGCTGACTGGCTGCATCATGGTCTGGTATGGGAACCCACACCCGAGAGTAAAGACCTCCAAAAGGTAGCGGACACAGCCCAGAACACCGCAGGCAAAACCCTCCCCACCATCGAGAACATCTCCAGGGAAAGCTGCTGTCGGAGAGTAACAGCAATCATCAAGGATCCACACCACCCAGCACATGCTCTCTTCTCACTGCTACTAACCAGAAAGAGGTTTAGGTGCCTCAAGACTCACACCACCCTGCACTGATTTTTTTTCTCTCTATATTGCACAGTTTAGATTTCTTTATTTTTTTTTACATGTGCATGTTGAGTACAGGTTTTTCCTTGCACTACCAATAAATGGTAATTCTGCCTCACCCACAGGAGAAAGAATCTCAGGGTTGTGTATGACATCACGTATTTTTCATACCAATAAATCTGAAATATAATCACTTCCTTCCAAAATTGGTCTCCTTCAATTTTGCTCTCTTTACAGACATTAAACACCCCACCAATGAAGTCTGTACCTTCTCCCCTTAAATCTGCCCACATTCAGTCTGCTAGCTCTACCTTAAAGAGTGCTGGAAGATGGGATGGATCAGATTGTCTAGTTGGATGCGGTGAGTTAAATGGTCTGTTTCCGAAATGTACTCCTCGTGAATCCTTCACACCTGATCATTGATCTTAATTGGATTTTCCTCCTGGTATTGTACCTGTGAACCTGCAAATAACAGTCTAAAGTAAATAATTACTTTATATCAGTCTTACCAGCATGGAATCTAAAAATAAACCAAAAGGATGTCACTCAATCTAATAGGCTATAAATGGGAATGAGACTGAAGTTGTTCTCCGGATCAATTGCCCAAAGTTAGCGAGAAGTAGGAATCTTTGTAAAATTGTCCCAGTACAGAAAATGCCCTCATCAAATGAAGAATATTAATATAATTCTTTTATTTAAGAAGAGTTAAATTAAATGTCCATTGGTCTGTCAGCAGAAAACAAACTAGAATTCTATTTAAGATGGAGTAACTGAGTTTTTGGATTAATTTGAACTCGGGAGAGCAAAAGAGAGTGAGCATAGATCTGTAAAGGATGTTATTAGAGAGAAACGTGAAGGTCTGAAGACGGTGATTGCAGTTAAAAAAAAAACAATGCCGGAGAATCTCAGCAGCTCATTCAGTGTACTTTATAAAGCAAAGATAAAGATATATAACATTTTGGGCCTGAGCCCTTCATCAAGGTATGAGCACAATATAAGCAGGCACCGGAATAAAATGGTGGGGGTGGGGAAGGGGGAGAAGCACAGTCCCACAGGCAAGAGGTAATAGGTGCATAAGGGAGGAAGGGTGGGCCTGAGAAAACAGGAGGAGGCAAGGGAATGACAAAGGAGGAGGATGCAGAGCTGGAGGAAGGAAGTTAACAGGACAGGGAGAATTGGGAGTGGGCTAGCAGAAACTGAAGTTGATGATAATGCCATCCTGTTGGAGAGTGCCCTGATGGAATGTTAAGTATTGCTCCTCCAATTTACACGTGGACTTGCTCTGAAAGTACGAGTCCATGGACAGACACGTCGGCACGGGAGTGGGGTGCAGAATTGAAGTGATTGGCTCCTGGAAGGTTCCTGTCATTGATGCAAACAGAGCAAAGGTGCTCAGCAAAGTCATCTCCCAGCCGGCGTCCAGCCTCTCTGATGTAGAGGAGGAGCACGGGGTACGGTAGACGACTCCTGCAGATTCTCATGTGAAGTGTTGCTTCACCAGGAAGGACTGTTTGGGGTCCCAAATGGTGGTGAGGGAGGTGGTGTGAGCACAAGTACAGTGCTAGCTCAGTTCATTAAATTGATAGATTGGAAGTATCTGTTGGTGAAATTTAATTGCCATTCCAGAGGGTATTTGATTAGTTTATTGAAGGGAATATTAAAAATAATAGAAGGACATCATTATTATTGATGAATGCATCCTGGTTAGGAGGCAGAGAATAGGGATAAGGTTTCAAGCCAAAACTGGCAGGATGTGAATTACAACACTGGCATTCACCATGCTCTAAATTGTTCACGGGTGGGCACAGGCACCCAAAGTCCAAGTTTGCTTGCGAGTCCATTGATATGTAGCAGAGTGAGTAAAGTGACAACAGCAGGAAAGTATCGAGCTTTAATAACCTGAACAGTGAGCAAAATCAGGACAGACCGAGTCCAAGGAGATTCTTTGAATCAAAGAAACTGATCAGAGCACTTACCACATGGGAACCACAAGAATATAAAAGGCTTAGAAGTTCATGCAGAACAGACATCTTGCTCCCAAATAAATGATTAGATTAGAAATCTGGTGGCAGAAACCACAAACCTCATCTCCTGCTAAAGATTGTCCCCATGCCTAAGAAGTAGTCAGTGTCGTGCCTCAATGACTACTGCCCTATCACACCCATGTCCATCATCATGAAGTGCTTAGAGAGGCATGTCACGGGGCACATCAAGCTCCTTCTGCCCCGTCACTAGACCCCCTGCAGTTTGCATACAGACCAAACAACTCTATAGACTATACCATCACCACCGCCCTCCATCTCGCACTTACCCACCTGGAAAACAAGGACTCTGATGTTCTAATGCTGTTTATCGAATTCAGCTCAGCATTGAACCCAATCACACCATAGCACCTGATAAGGAAGTTGAGCCTGCTGAGTCTAAACACCTCCCTCTGCAATTGAATTCTCAACTTCCTATTGGGTAAACCTCAGGCAGTCCAGATCGATAACAGCACCTCCAACACCATCACACTGAGCACAGGAGGCCCACAGGGCTGCATGTTTAGTCCACTACTATTCACTCTGATGATCCACAACTGTGCAACTGAACACAGCTTGAACCACATCACCAAGTTCACTGATGATATGACTGTGGTGGGCCTGATCAGTAAGAATGAGGAGTCAGGTACAGAGAGGAGGGGCAGTCGCTAACAGACTGGGGAAGAGCCAACAACCTGGATCTGAACATTAATAAAACAAAAGAGATGGTTGTTGACTTCAGGAAGGCCCGGGGAGATCATGCTCCACTAACCATTGATGGCTCCACCATTGAGTTTGTCAAGAGTATCAAGTTCCTGAGAGTGCACTTGGCGGAGAGTCTTACGTGGTCCCTTCACACCAGATCCATAGACAAAGCCCAGCAGTACCTCTACTTCCTGCGAAGGATGAGGAAAGTTCATTTTCCACCCTCCATCCTGGATTGGAAGCTGTACCACCTCAGGCCACAAGACCCTGCAGAGGACACTGAAGTCAGCATAAAAGATCATTGGGGGCTCTCATCCTTCCACGAAAGACGTCTATAACACCCGATGGGCAATAAACATTGTGAAGGACTCCTCACATCCCTCACGTAAACTGTTCTCCCTTCTGCCGTCTGGTTGGAGGTACCGCAGCACTCAGGCATTTGTGTCCAGATTGGGCAACAGCTACCCCCCCCCCCCCCAAAGACATCAGGCTCCTAAATTCCCAGAACATTTGTGAATAGAGTACCATGGACTTTTATTGTATACTTAACATTTTATTATTTTAATGTATTTAACTTCTATTCTAACTTATATTTATGTAAATATGCTCCATAGTTCTGGAGAAATGCCATTCCATCTTTACCGTACAGGCATGGTATGAACGATAAATAAGTGACTTGACTTGAGATTGAAGATGTAACCTTGAGAAAGCAAACACACCCTACAAGTGTTTTGTTCAAGGTGATTTCCTTGGCTTATAAAATCATAAGACACAAGACATAGGAGCAGAAACAGGCTATTCAGCCCATCAAGTCTTCCCCACTTTTTAATCATGAGCCGATTCATTTTGCCCACTCGGGCCCACTGCCCAAGCTTCTCCCCATAAACTTTGATGCCCTGGCTAATCAAGAACTAATCAATATCGGTCTTAAATACACCAAATGACTTGGGCTCCACAACTACCTGTGGCAACAAATTCCAGATTCATTGAAGAAATTATACCCATCTCTGTTCGAAGCAGACCCCTTTCAAGTTGTGTCCTCTCGTCCTAACCTCTCCCACCCTGGGTGTTAAATACAGTGGAAACTTGGGACTATTTTATGCTGGAGCAGGAGCACTGCAAGAGCCACATCACACTTGAGTGGTGAGCATGCTCAGTGAGACACATTGTAAGAGCCATGTCACACTGCGTGGTGAGCATGCTCAGTGCAACAGTGTATTCATACATGACCGGCAGCCTGAGATGTGAGTAAAATTTGTGCTGTAAACTTACAAGCTTCTCCGAGTGTTTATTAAACCCTCCGATGGTACAAACGAGGACATAACAATGGGAAACCACCTTTCTACATCTACTCTCTCCATGTTTTTCAACATTCAAAATGTTACAATGAGATCCCCATCATGCTCCTAAATTCCAATAGGTACAAGCCAAGAGCCATTAAACATTCCTCATACAATAACCCTGCCATTCAGGGAATCATCCTTGTGAATCTCCTCTGAACCCTCTCTCATGTCAGCACATCCTTTCTTAAAGAAGTCCAAAACTGCTCACAGTACTCCAAATGAGGTCTCACCAGTGCTTGATAAAGTCTCAATCACACATCTGTGCTTTTACATTCTATGAAATGAATGCCAGCATTTCACTATAGGCTCCACCTGCAAGTTTATCAACAGGCTATCCTGCACAAGGACGCTCAAGTCCCTTTGCATCTAGAAAGTTTCAATTTCTTCCCCATTTGAAAACTAATCTGCTCATTTATTTCTTCCACCATAGTGCATTATCATGCTTTTTCCAACATTGTATTTCATTTGCCACTTTCTCTGCCCATCCTATAAGGCCAAATGGAAAAATAGATATTTAATAGTTACTGAAATATGTTGTTTTACAAGCACATCAAAGATTACTCAAAATGACCTCTTATTTTCTGCAACTATTTCCCGATAGCTGAAGTGTCCAGTAAGCCATAGCTTTACACAGTAATACAATCCAGGATTATTTCAAAGTCCTCCAGAGCACTGAACCAAAAAAAAATCAGTTCTCAGGTTGGGAGAAATGGAGTCAGGATGGCTTTTGACCTTGTCAAGAACAGTGAACAGTGAAAATTTTGCTTCTGAACCCTTCTAGGTGTATTTTATGGATTTTGGGCAGCTGATCATAAAAATCACCTTAAATATTTTCTATTGGGAACCGTTTTATAGATATAACCTATTAAGAACCATAGACCATTACAGCACAAAAGCAGGCCCCTTCAACCCTTCTAGTCCATGCTGAACCATTTTCCTGCCTCTGGACCAAACAGTGATGCAATCAGCTAGAATGTAGAAATTTTCAAGTCTTCAGTGACATACTGAATCTCCTCAGACACTGGCAAGCCTTCTTTATGATTGCATCAATATGGCAGTTCCAGGACAGATGTTCAAAGATCTTGACACCCAAGAATTTGAAGCTCTTGACCTTCTCCATTCATCCCTCAATTGGAATTGGGGTTATGTTCCCCTGACTCCCTCCTGAAGTTCACAATTATCTCCTTGGTTTTGATAACAATGAGCGCAAGTTTGTTGATGTGATGCCACTCAAAGAGCTGATCCATCTCCTGCACACTTCCTCATTGTCATTTGTGATTCTGCCATCGGAAAACTTGTAGATAGCATTGGAGTTTGAGCCTTTCATCAAGGTATGACCAAAACAGAAAAATGTGGAGATGTAGAAACGATATGGAAAGCAATAGATTCCTTTGAATACAAACTAGTGCTAGTTAGATGGTCCATTGTTAAAAATACTTAAATGATTCACTGCTTTGGAAACACTGTATAGAAAGAACACTTGCAAATATTTCTTAGACAGGATTCTAGTTTAATTGTTACATTTGTCAGTTTGACATCCATTATAGATTTTGCTCAATTATCAAGAATAATGATCATCTTAATTAATGTCAATCTCAAGGCGTTGAGAAATGACAAGGACTGTAGAAATTGTGAAGCATTCACCTTTCAAAGGATTTAAGGCAGGCAAACATCACTGAACAACAGTCAAAAAGGCTGCAAAATCTAAAATCTGAGAGGTGCTCTGAACAGAGGGAATTTATACGTGTCAATGTGGCTCACTGCTGAGAGGTTTGCCAGAGCCATATGAATACTTCAAGTCTTGAGCGTATTAGTTTTGAGACAGCTCACGATTCTGAGGAAGTGAGGACGCACTATCGTTTAGCGGAACTTCAACACTCGCATCCCCTGGAAGGAAGCAACCGGGGGATCTCCCCGTGCATGTGATGAATCAACCTCGGTGAAATCCCACTCTGCAGTTTTCAGTGTCACTCACCAGCTTTCAAGAGTTTGAGAAACCTGTGCACCATGTATTTAATGCCAAAATTGGAGATAAAGTTGGAATTGTTGAATTAACAGATGGATAGTTCCAATCCACTTCCCTAGTCTTTTCCAATTGTAATCACACTTGGGCTCCATCCAATTCTGTGGGTTCTTGACAGTTGACATCAACTAGTCAATACAAATTTCACACCTGCCACCTTTTACTCATACAGGAACCCCCCACCAACCTTTCTCACCACCTTTCCTGAAGTCCCCACACTCATGGGTTTGAAAAGTTCCCACTATGTACAGACAAAACATTTTACATCTCTATTGCAAGATCTCAAAGGAGTGTCTTGATCTCCTGGTCAACATTCCACCCCAACAGCTGCTGGGAAAAAGTGTTATCCAGACATTCATTTCCATGTAACAAAATGGCCCTCTCATTTGGCTCTATCACAACAGTTGCCATTCTTCAAAATGTATTTCATTGGGTGTTTGAGAATGTAATAAAATGCTGCATAAATTTACTTACCAATTCCAAAAGTCAATATTTCTAACACTCAAATCCTACCAGCACCTGGTTTAGACCATATTTGTGATTGGCACATTTCATATTACTCAGTTCTTTTGAATGAAGATGGGGTGGCATTGTTAGTACCATGGTAATCGCAATGTTGTTATAGCACCAGCGATTGGGGCCATGGTTTGAATCCTGCACTGTCCACAAGAAGTTTATATGTTCTTCCCACATCTGTGTGAGTTTCCCCCAGGGAGTCCAGTTTCCTCCCACCCTTCGAAACATACGAAAGTTGTAGGCTAATTGGGCAGCATGGGACAAAATGGCCTGTTACTGTACATCTAAATTTATAAATTTAAAACATCATAAAGTGAAAATTGTTAACTTTATAAAAAGACAGTTTCAATAAATTAATTAATTTAGAGAAGAATGAGGGAAAATTTGATAGAGGTATACAAAATAATGAGGGGTATGGATAAAGTAAATACAGCCACACTTTTTATCCCCATTGATGATAGATGAGGTACAAGCCAGAGAGCATAGATTAAAGGTGAAAGGGGAGCAGTTTACACAGAGTAATGGGAGTGTGAAATGAGGTGCCAGGAGAAGCAGTGACTACAGGCTTAATTTTAACACTGAAGAAAAATTTGGACAGGTGCATGAATGGGAGTGGTATGGAGGCCAATGGACTGGGTGTAGGTCAGTGGGACTAGGCAGATTAATAGTTCAGCACAGACTAAAAGAGCCATAGGGCCTATTTTCTATGCTGTAGTATTCTATTGTTCATTAAAGGTCTTACAATAAGAAAAAAAATGAACTGTACCTTTTGTTCAGCTGAAACTTCAGAACAGGAATCCTATGCAAATGAACACTTTGCCAACTCTTGATGAGATAAAGTTAGATGATCTGATTCCTCAACATAGTACTGGAAAATCCCAAGAACACTGAAGTCACTCAGTATTTCAGGAAAGCCTGCATTGTTCCAGCAAGCTTTAAATATAGTCACACTTAACAAAAAAAAAGTCATGGGGTGAGGCAGCTGGAAAAAGTCACATGTCCTACAGAGACCCAATAGGAAAAGCTTTCAAAGCAAAAATCAGTGATACTTACCAGTCACTTGGACAGGTGAGAATCAGCATGGATTTGTTAAAGGCAAATCGTGGCTTAATAGAAATTTTAGTTGTGGAGAGGGTCAGTGAGGAAAATCTAGTGGATGCAACATACATAGGCTTTCAATAGGTGTTTGTCATGAGACTGAAGTTCACAAAGTAAAGGAGTTTATAGGACCAGGAAGATAATATTTGCTAATAAATAGGAAACTGAGTAGTTGGGAGTGCCCAGGAACAGTTGTTTCTCTTGACCTACAGTAAATTAAATTTAGATTTAGTCATACATCATGATAACAGGCCCTTCCAGCCTATGAGCCTGTGTTGCCCAATTAACCAACAACCCTGGTATGTTTTGAAGGGCAGCAGGAGCACCTGGAGGAAACCCACACAGACACGGGAAGAGCCTACAGACAGCGTGGGATTCGAACCCAGGTCTCTGGTGCTGTAACACCTATGCTAACCATGCTGCCCCCTATCACGAGGGATATGCTGCATGGTATGCGAGGCACAATTTCCAAACCTTCAGAGGGCACAAATTTTGGCAACCGTATGATGTGAGGTGGATTGTAATAGGCTGGAGAAATGTGGAGATAGGTGGCAGAAGAAATTTATTCCTGGAAATATATGTTCAATAATTATATTCTGGTAATAAGCATGAGTAAAATGAATGAAAACTGAACAAATGGATCCAGAAGTAGGTGCTATTTGGATGGGTTGAACCTATGGAGTCAGATGATCATAAACATCAATTGAAATAGGTGACAAAGCAGATTAAAGGATTAAAAAACATACAGGATCTGGGACATTATGAATGGAGAGAACACAAGGGAAAAGCAGTCAATTCAATTTTGTATAATACAATTCTGGTCACAATAGGACGCTAGTTAGCGTAGCGGTGAGCTCAACACTGTTACAAGGCCAGCAACAGGGTTCAACCCCATGCTGCCTTTAAAGAGTTTATACATTATCCCATTTCATCCTACCCTTCAAAATGCATGGTGGTTGTAGGTTAATTGGGAGGTACAGGCTCGTGGGCCTAAAGGGCCTGTTATTATGCTGTATGACTAAATTTAAAACTGTGTCCTGATGCTTCAGGAAGGAAGTAAACCTTTTAAAGAGAGTGAAAAAGTGATTTGTTAAAATGATTAATGTTGCCAAAATAATTCATGTATCATGTAAGTTTAATTATCAGGTTAACTTTGGATATGCAGTAGCATTGTTTTCCATGTTGCAAAGAAGGCCGTGAGGGTATCTGTTATAGGCATTCAAATCTGTGAAAGGGAAAGATAGAGTGGATGGAAAGACATGTTTCCCAAGGTAGATGGATCTCAGCATGAGGATGATTGGCAAAAGAACCTTAAAGGGACATGAAAAAATATTTTTATATTTCAACACATACTAAGTCATTAGTATCTGAAATGCATTGCTAGAAGACCTTTGGAAGCAATTGCAGTGTTCAAAAGAATGTGGATATCACGGGTAAACCCCTCCCCACCAACAAGAATATCTGCAGGGAATGCTGCTGTCGGAGAGCAGCAGCAACCATCAAGGATCCACATCACCCAGCACACATTCTGTTTTCGCTGCTACCACCAGGAAAGAGGTATTGGTGCCACACCACTAGGTTCAGGAACAGCTGTTACCCCTCCACTGTCTGACTCCTCCACAACCAACTCAATCAGGGACTCATTTAAGGACTCTCACTTTGCACATTACAAGCTCCTGTTTTAGTAAAATAAGATGATCACTGATAGTATAGATAGGAGGAACTGAATGGTCATATTTAACACAAGCACCATCACAACACAAATCACAGCCCAGCAACAATTTGATACATTGGAAGAACTGAGGGAAGATTTGTCACAGTCTGTTCCAGATTCAAAGCATTTGTAAAGACATTGTGATTTTGCATGGAAGAACCATTCTGGCTGCTGGAGAGATAGCAGTTTGTGGCCAGTCATTTTGTGGAATTCAGAGCAAAGCATGCTCTGTAAATGACTGGGCCTTTTCGGTGGAAGCAAAGTTCTTCATTTTGATTGTGACCAACAATGAGGGTCACCTGGAGAGACTGGTGCCAGGGTCTTGGAAGCTTCGTGGAGGTCGCCCAGTTTGAGCCTCACCTACAAAAGGACCAGCAGGGTTATGACCACAGCTCGTGTGGATGGACATTTCTTCAAAGGCAACGCAAGGAGAATTCGTGAATCTGTAACAGATGTAACTTCAGTTTACCCATCAATTCAACATTAATTCTGGGCATCAAATTTCAAAGCCCTACGCTTCAACAGTGAATTTAAAAGAACTGATCTTTGAAGTAACTTTCTAGATTTTGGCTTGGACTGTAATGGCGTTCACAAACACACACACACACACTAGTACACCTGCGCATAGTTGGGGAGATATTTAGTGTTAAGGATAGTTTAAGAATTAAGATTATAGTTTAAGAGTCAGAATCAAAATTGGTGTTTTAAAATTAAACACTGTCTGGTTCATTATCTATTGCCGCTCGTTACGTACAGATCATAACATACTTTATTGATTTTTTTCCTCTCTTTATTGCACAGTCAGTTTGTTCAATTTCTTTATTTGTTTACATCTGTACATTGAGTCAGGTTATTTTTAATAAGTGGTAATCTGTCTCGCCTGCAGGAAAAAGAATTTCATGATTGTTTGTGATGTCACGTATGTACTCTGACAATAAATCTGAAATCGAAAAAGGGAAAGAATTTGCTCGATTACAGAGAGAAGGACTCTAACTAGATTGTTCTTACATAGGGCTAGCATAGCACTGATGGAACAAATGATTTCCTTCCATGATATAACCATGTGATTCCCTGATATTTCCAGGAGATTCCTCCAACAAAGATACTTATAAGATATTTTAAAGCACAGTAGAAAGGCAGAGAAAAATATATTAACATTTCTGCAGGGTATATATGCAAAAGACGTTTTTACCATTGACTGAGATTACAAAGGAGTCTAGATCGAGGATGAATACACAATGGGAGAAGATGCCTTGCAGAGGTGAATGTAATAATGAAGCCAAGGTGCCAAATAAATTCTTTTGACAATGACACTAATCCAATTTGTATGTGTAACATGAAACTGCTCCGTGTTTAATCTCTCACTGCTGCCTGCCTGCTGCATTGCTTCCAAAGAGAGGTGGATACTCGAGATGAAACCACAACATTTCTAATAAAATCAACAACAACAAAAATAAAGCAGCTCCTCTTTTGATCAAATAACGAATCAAGTATTGCGGACAACTTTATCTTTCACCTCCACAAGAAGCACTGAAAAATAGAGTCTCCAGCTGTAAAGTGTTCCATGATTTTGATGTTGAATGGCTCTCTTATCCAGTAGAGTCTGCGGATGCTGTGGTTGAATTTAAAATACGATGCTGGAGAAACTCAGTAGGTCAAACAGTATACTCTATATAGCAGAGATAAAGATACAAAACCTACATTTTGGGCTTGAGCCCTTCTTATCCAATCCTGTTTTAGCATTAACATATGGAAGTGTCTCAGAGAAAGCATAATTAGAATGATGTTTCCCCAGAAATTCAAATGTGGACTAAAACACTTGCCTCACAGTCAATTAGACTGTCATAATTTACACACTGAAGTGCACATTTCCATGGCACTGAAAATTCATAGGGTCACTAAATATCCTGGAATACTTTCAAGGTAGAATGAGAGAAGTGTTGAAACATCCAAGAGCGAACATGAAAGGTAAGATTCTGTGTTTTCTCTATTGGGTTTTATTGGAAAATCAAGTTGTTAACAACAGTAACTTTTCATGCTTTTGTTGATCAGAATCCACAGCAGTGGTGAAGCTCAGTGTGAATGCCTGGTTAACTTACCATCAACTGAGCTAAGTGATGTGATAAAAATAATGGAATTGGATTCGCTCCTCTGTACAGGGTAGTGAAAGTGGAATACTTAGAGAAAACTCCTCATGAATCTTTTTTATTGAAATGAAGGAATAAAGAATGTTAAAGCGCTGGACACAGGCAGAGTTCTATTAGTAAAATAACTCTGTGGCAAGAGACGACGATGTTAGTTGGTCATTCTGCAATGGGCAGCATAGAAACGCGGATATAAGGCATCACCTTGGACTTACACAACCAGACGGATGAAGGGTCCAAATTCTGCTCTAGAATGTCCATGTCTCAAGGACAATCTTCTTTCTAGTCTAGCAGACGCACTGAAGGTAAAGTTAACAAAATGTTGGGAGCCCTGTTTCATCATCTGCCTTGCACGATGGGGCAATCTTTGAGGGGAAACTCAGCCTCAGGTGGCAGATCCTGAGATGCCAGGTGGAATGACCTAATTTTTTTTTTTAATTTACAGCACACAGGAAGCTGATTCCAGACATTTCCGTCAAGCAGCATCAGTGGGAGGGAAAGAATGGTTGACGTTTCAGCACTGACGCTTGTCCTGCTCAATTCCTACAGCAAACTGTGTTTACGTGCAGAATCCAGCATCTGCAGTCTCCTGTGTGGCTCCAGATTTCCCCATGGTTTCAAGTCAAGTCAAGTTTATTGTCATCTGATTGTACAAAAGAAGCCCAACAAAACAGCGTTCTCCGGTCCTCAGTGCAAATCGCGCAGACACACATCCAAACATAACCTACACACACACACAGACAAACATTATACATGCAGGCTAAGTAGTCATATATACAAATAAATAAATAAATATTGCTCCAAAAATATGAGAGACTCAGGTGGTCAGTATGAGTAGTTCCTTTAGTCCAGGGGTGTCAAACTCAAATTCACAGAGGGCCAAAATTAAAAACTTGGACTAAGTCGTGGGCCAAACTAAATATTTATTGATAATTTTCAACAACATCTGCATGTTTTCTCTTCTTTCAACATATGTAATGTTAAACTTTTTCTTATTAAAATAAATGTTTAATAATAGTTTTGGTTAAACTCTTTCCAGAAGAAGCATTAACAAATGAGAAATAAAATATTCAATAAATAATATTTCTTTATAGCCTTTAAGCTCCTTTTAAATGTATTTTTTTTCACAAGCCAACAAGTCAAAAAAATAACAACTTGCTTCAATGAAAATCCAATCTTTCAACTATGAACAGTCCAAAGTTAACCAAAGAAAATATGAATCCAAGCTTAGCTTGCTACACTGTGATTTACTCTGATGCACCTGGGTCTAAACCAGATACATGGCATCTCTTCTTAGATGCAAGTTCATCAAACTCTGGGGTCAGAGTTCGCCTCCCACCTGTCTTGAAAGGTCCTGTTTTCTGTCTTTCGTTTGGAAAGAAGGAAAAGAAGAAAGAGACAGGATGGGGAAGATGATAGGTAATTGAATATCTCTTCTCCTTTGCATTTCGGCTCAGTTTGCCATTGATCTGTCCATTTGTCACTTATGAACAGCACAGGGATGAACGTGCAGAGACATCAATGATCACCAGAGAAGCAGATGCAAGTGAAAGAGTCTGCAGTTTCCAATATGTCCCCATCATTCATCTTAGAACCCACTGTTCTAGAGAGGAAATAAATCATCCTCAATTTCAAAGAACTATCTCATTAGAAGAAGATGTGAGTAGAGCGTGGTGGAGAGCTGGAATTCCTTTTAAATAAATTGATAGGTTTCTTTATAAAGCAACTATCCTTTCCCAAGAGTTCTAATAGGTACAGCTGGCCAATGTCCACAACTGCTGTCAAAGAAAGAGAGAGAGGGGGCAGGAGGGGCTTTTGATCTGGCCCATACTCCACCAATGCCTCAGCCCCTGAAGCTGCACCCATTCATTTCTATTTATTTATTTATTAGACACACAGCACAGTAACTGGCCATTTTGGCCCACGAGTCCACGTTGCCCAATTAACTTACTCACCCGGTAGGTTTTGGAAGGGTGGGAGGAAATCAGAGCCTCTGGAGAAAACCCATGCAGACACTGGGGGAACGTACAAACCCCTTACAGACAGTGCAGATCCAGTTTTGATTCTGGCACCAATCTGACCAAAAGATAAAGGGGATCAACAACGGAACATAGGTCATCAGTACATCGCGTCTGCTTCACCATTCCCATTGGCATTCATTGACAAAGTTTATCCTGTGATCAAGTTTCAACTAAAGTACCAATGACCAGAGGGCCAAGTGTTTTATTCCATGACGTAGTTATAATGAAGCTGTTGTGCTTCCACCACTCATGCAGCAAAAGATGCAACCATCTGACGCAATCTCATGAATGGAAAGCAAGCTAAAGTCAACACAATTAATTAAACTATTAATTATAAAATGTATTTACAATACAGTAGAAGCCTATTCCAGCCATTTAAACCTGTGCTGCACATTTACACCCAAATTAACCTACAACCCCGCGGGTTTTTGAGAGCAGAAGGGAACCGGGGCACCCCACACAGACTCGGGAAGAACGTACAAACTCCTTACTGACAGGGCCAGATTTGAACCTGGGCCGCTGGCACTGAAATAGTGTTGCACTCTCCGCTACGCTAACCATTGAGAGAAGGGCCCCTGTTCATTTCTTCATCCTGAAGAAGGGAAAACCTTCAGTTTCACACTTATTTAAACATTTAAAAGGGTCAGACAATCAAGGGGGAGGTTTTTTTTAATCCGTAACTAGGTCATTTTTAAGTTACATTTACATGATCCTTTATGATTTTAGGGCAGCATGCAATTCTTTCAGCCAGCAAAATATTTTCAAAAAGTCGTCACTGATGCGATGGACAAAATGTGGTATCCAATCTCCACGTGGCAATGTTCCACGACAGCAATGTGATAATGTCCAGATAAGCTATAATAGATTGAGGGAACATGGAAAGGCTTACTAATCTGAGTTATATTATATCTACCTCTAAAAACACAAAAGATAAGAGCAGGTACAGGTCATATCATTGTTCGATGGCCGTGGATGTGCTGATCTTTACTTATTTTCTGTTTTCTGTCTGACACACATAACCATGGATTCCTATCTATGACAAAAATATTTTTTTAATCTTGACCTTGCACTGTTTAACCCTACCTTCCTCTGTATCCTGCCCTTGCCCTTGTAACACAATATCTTGCACTTACTGTAACACCAGACCCGACATATTTTTTTTAATTGCACAACATAGTGAGGTTTCAATAGCTCAGTGGTTAGAGCATTGGTCTTGCAAACCACGGACTGCGAGTTTGTTCCTTGCTGGGAGGGGCGCTTGACAAAATGGTGACTCCCTGTTTTCCTTATGGTCGACAAAGTTAAAGAATTTCATGTATGTTACATTCAAAATGTAGCATTACATGACAATAATAGAACCTTTACCTTTCGTGTACATAAGTATGGAGTGACTTTACTGGATAGTGCACAAAATAGTGCTTTTCACTGCCTTCACTACAGTTCCCAGGGATAGGCCACTGTCAAATTTCACAACCCTATAAGGCAGTTGTATTTTTCCTCATCTCTATCTCAAATAAGTAACTTTCCATTTGGGTTCCAGACACCCCACACCAGGGGAAACATGTCATCATCCTCCCTGTCAATCTCCTTCACAATCAAAAATGTTCCGATAAGATCACCTCTTGTTTTTAACAGCAATGCGTATAGGCCTAATCTTCCCGATCATTCTTCATGCAACATCGCAAGAATTAATTGCACAAAACTTCTCTGCACAGCATCCAAGCAAGATCATCTTTTCTTATAAAGGAGCCCAAAACTATATGTCTGAGGAAGACTTTTCCCTTTTTTATACACATGGATATATTCCATCTGACTTGCAATAGGCACTAACATTCATTTTTCCTTCTTTATTACCAGCTGTACCTTTGTGCTAATTTCCATTTTTTCAGCATCCCAGAGAACTATTTTGGACTGTCATTCATCCATCGTTGTCGATGAAGACCTCTACACCATAGTCACTTTAAGACTGGGAGCGGTGTGTCTGAAGATGACTGATCAAGCCAATTTAGGCCTAGAATGTCCTGACACATGTTGAACAGACATGTGTAGGCCCTGCAGTTGTGGCGCTGATGGCTCTGGACTTGGTAGCATGTGTTTATGTGGTGCTTCGGCAGTGGGCCTTGCTTCATAAGCTTGACAGCCCGTGTGGATAGGGCGGTTTTGACCAGTGCTTCCCAGATAGTCGTGACCATTTCAAGTGATTTTCAGTGCCTTTAGAGTGTCTTTGTAATGTTTCTTCTGCTCTCCATATGAGTGTCTACCAGCAGAGTTCCCCAAAAAAGGAGCTGCTTGGGTATGCACTTGTCCGGCATACAGATTACATAACTTCCCACTAAAGGTTCAGGCAAGGTTAGAGTGTCAAGCACAGTGTGTTATCATCAGCTGACAGTCTCAATCAGTTAAACCAATTGCCCGAATGATGAACCAGAGGCATGAATCGATGAAGGAACAACTGTCAATACACAATAGTGATATCAGCTCTGTTTAGACGTATGAAGCCATTTCTCTGCACATTAGGGGCGGCACTGTTGGCATAGCCATTAGTGCAATGCCTTTACAATGCCAGCAATCGGGACTGGACCGGGATTTAAATCCCGCGCTGCCTCTAAGGAGTTTGTATGTTCTCCCTGTGTCTGCGTGAGTTTTCTCCGGGGGCTCCAGTTTCCTCCCACAGTTCAAAATGTACCGGGGTGTAGGTTAATGGGGTGTAAATTGGGCGGCACGGACTCATGGGCCTAAATGGCCTGTAACCATGCTGCATGTCTAAATAAAAACTATGGCCAGGAAGAGAAATGGGAAAGAGGTGGATGCTTTGTGATTATTTTCTAATCTTGAGGTGATATGGAAAAACAAACTCATTTCAGAATAAGTTTGGAAAGTAACGTGCAGACTCAAAGATTTTTCTCCACATGGCTTGTTCAAATTTCAGATCAATGCATTCAAAACAAAAGCAACAAAATTCTGTATCCAGTTATCCCATTTCCAATATTTAAAAATAACAAAGAAAAGCAGTTTTTCAAAATAGTCCTGGGACCTATCTCCAAGGATTGTTTGCAGCAGATTAATTCCCAGTATGATATCCAGAGTTGGTAAGGGTTGGTCATGCTTTTAATACCAGGCGGCAATGTGAGCTGTGCACCCAGAAACTGGACTTGCTTCTAGACCCAAGTCCTAATCTAGCTCTTGCTCTTACAGCTCAAACACAGATTTTAATTTTAATCTCAGTAAAGCAAAACATGTTCATTTTAGTTACAGCAGTAGCAACTCGGGTTCAAATCCAGCGCTGTCTGGAAGAAGCTTGTACATTCTCCCTATGTCTGGGTGGGTTATATCTGGATGCTCCAGTTTCCTCCCACCTTTCAAAAATATATGGGGATTATAGGTTAATCGGTGTACTTGAGTGGCATGGGTTAATGGTCCAGAAGGCTCTGTTATTCTAAAATGTACCACGTATTTTGGCGTACAAGTTGAAAACCTCAAAAAACACACAAAAATCAGGGGTCGACTTATACACCAGATGTAAAAATGAAACCTTAAATTCAACTCAAAAAACATTTGATGTAGATTCGGCGTATAAGACAACTCGAAACACAAAAAGGAACCCAACTGGGATTTCTTCGCCACTTCTATTACTTTTAACTTAAAACTCACTTCATACTTTCGTCGTTTTGCTGGAGGCTCCATGATAACAATCACCTTCTAGCAACACCCAACAGCTCAGTCAATAATTTTGGTGGGGTATATATGATAAAACCATGAAAATGAGGTTGAAAATGGGGACCCAATATCTGATGGTTAACTTATATGCTGAAACATATGGTATTTCTAAATTTTAATTTATTTGGAATGCCCAAAGCTTCCTTCGACAGCATTTCATACAGGAGTTGATAAAAACAATAGTATTTGGTATGATATATAGAACATAGAACAGTATCACACAGAACAGCACAGGCCCCTCAGCCCACAATATATGTAAACCTACTTCAACTCTTCTGCCCTCAAAGCCCACAACCCTCCACTTTCTTACATCCATGTGCCTATCTAAGTGTCTTTTAAATGTCCCTATTATATCAGGCTCCACCACCACCAGCTCCCCTCCCCCATCCACCATGCATGCATTCCAGGCACACACCACTCTCGAAGACCTATCTCTGATGTCACCCCTAAACATTCCTCCACAGATGTCTTCTGATAATGGGAAATAAATGCTGGCTGCCCACCCTTTCATAATCTTGTACACCTCTATTAAGTTGTTCCTCATCCCTCCATCGCTCCAAAGAGTAAAACCTTATCTCACTCAACCTTTCTTCATAGGATGTGTTCTCCAATCTAAGCAGCACCCTGGTAAATCTCTTCTGCACCCCTTCTATAGTTTGCACATCTTTCCTAATAATGAGGGGACCAGAACCGAATACAATACTCCAAGAATGGTCTAACCAGAGTTTTCTAGTTCTATAGTTGCAGCATTACCTCACAGCTCTTGAATTCAATCCCAACACTTCATACAACTTCTTTACCAACTTGTGTGCCAACCTTGAGGGATCTATTCACTTGGACCCCAAGATATCGCTGTTCTTCCACACTGATAATAATTCTGCCATTAGCCATGTACAAGTTAGATCTTCCAAAGTGTATCACTTCACCCTTTTCCAGATTAAACTCCATCTGCCACTTTTCTGCCCAACTCTGCATGCTGTCTATATCTCACTGTTACCTACGACAACCTTCTACAGTATTCACAACACCTCCAACATTCAGAAGGTTTTTTTCCCCCCTCTGTTTATTTGCAGGAATAGCAATATGTAAGGTTACGGTGGAGACAGAGCATTGTAGGATGATTGGAGGGAAAGAGGTGAATGGGGGAGGGGAGGGGGTATTTCACATCCTGCAGATAGTGCCATACCATGGGGAGCAAGTCATAGGTGGGACAGAAAAGTGGAGCAGGGAGTCACAAGGGGAATGATCCTTTCAAAATGGGAATACAGTAAAATACCCATTATCCAGAATTCAAGCAACCAGCAACCCCAAGCAAATTGAGGAAATAAATAAATTAAAATAAATAAGAATAAAAATTTAAATAAAGATTTAAAATTGTAAAAGCAAGTGTTCTCTGAAGTAACACGTACACCTTTGGTGAAGATGGGAGCAAATATTCAGCCAGCAGAGGGCCTTGATCATGCTTTTCTCAAGGCAGCTGTTTGAATAAAGTTGTGTTTGAATAAAATGGCGTCATCCAGAAGAAAGGTCTGATTGAAGCTGCTCGCCATTGGCTCCCTGTTTAGTAAGAGTCTTGATCTTTCTTAGTATATTATTAAGTATATTAATAAGGTTTTATCTTGGGGAAGGGGGGTGAGTTAGTTGTTTTTCACTGGCTCTGTGGAGATGCAGCAATGGTTAAATATTTTCAAAGAATATGACTGAAAATAAAGTTAAATTCTTTAAAGTTTTTGTTCATGCAAATGAAATTTGTTCAGTATAAGTACAATACAGAATTTTTGGTCTTTAAAAAGACCAATGCAGTTCAGCATTGTAAGAGTGAGTCTCAAGCAACCAGAAAACTCACTTATTTGGCATCTACCAATCCCCATAAGTGCCAGAAACCCAGGGGTTTTTTGGTATAGGTTTGATGGTGGAATTGTGTTGGAGCTGATAAAAATTGCAAAAGGTGATACATTTGGATGTAGAGGCTATGATATGGAAGTTAAGGACCAGTGAAATTCAGTTTGGCTCAGGAGAGGAAAGGGACAAGATGTAAACTTCATGAAGCAGATTAAATGCAATCCAGGGCTCTGTCCACTTTATTGAGAAGAAGCCACAATTCAGGAAAAAAGAAGATATATCTGAGGATAGTGCCTGCAGCAGCGACCCCTTCTTCCTGGATGTATTCACCCACATGACCTGCACTCTCAGCTCCAGCAGCACATCCAACAGGAACAGTACAGGAATATCTAGGGTAACAGTTATGTGGAGAACTAGCAGAGCAAAGAGCTTGTAATCAATAATTGGAGCTCTCTGAATTAGCAGTCAATGAGAGAATTGTGCAGCAAACTGCAGGCCACTGGCAACAGTTTGAGAGATTCATTAAATTACACTGACGCAGGGAATTGAGAGCAGGAAATATGTGGTCCTGGTAAACGGTCACATATTATGGAAACAAGACTCTTCAGCCCAACTTGCCAACACGAGTCCTACCAACCTGCATTTGGCCCAAATCCCCCTAAACCCATCTGTCCCATCTTTTTCTTAAACATTGAAACACCAATTATTGTGAAAGGTAAAATTGTGCCCCAAGGTTCTCCAAGCAATGCTCGCTCAATTAACGAAGAATTGTACCACTCCATGTTAATTCTGCACACTGATTATTTGACATGGCAGTACAATATGATCAGAAATGCCTGACTAGAGTTCCAAGGAGCAACCACATAATGTACTTGAGTTAACCAGTGAGCTTACATCACATTGTACTGTACTTCAGAGTTGCCGAGTGATTCATTTACAGCTTTGGGTTCAGATTCAGCACTATCTGTAAGGAGTATGTACGTTCTCCCTGTGTCTTAAGTGGGTGCTCCAGTTTCCTCCCACCGTTCAAACAATGCACAGGGTTTGTAAGTGAATTGGTGAATTTGGGTGGCAAAAGCGTCACTTAACGCGCTGTATCACTAAAAATATCTTGAACAGTTGGAGGCAGACTATCTGGGGCTGGGGTTATGTTAGCATTGCAGTTGATTAATGCATCAGCTAATTGGTTCATTCAGCATGAAAGCGAAAGTGTCTGCCTCACCTGCAAGTAACCAATAAAGGTTCATCATCTGCTCAGATTGTGACAGAAGAAAATTGCAGAGCCAAAGCCATCAATTAAAATCCTGTTGCGTTGGTCTGAGAAGCTCCAAATTGCAGGTGCAGATTCATGCCCAAATCAGCCAAAGAGGAATCATCGATGGGAATCCCATCAGTCAGGATCAGTGCACACCTTCAATATTCACAATGGATAGAGGGGACCATTTTCTCCTCATTGCATGTAACTGATCTCAGAAAGCATTTTCCAATTTAATCATAGATATCGAAACGTGTGCAGTTTGACACTTTATGCTATTAACTTGTAAAATTTGCTTCGGTCTGCAAAACATGTTTAGTTACATTTGGATGAATGTTGAATAAACGTGGATTTTCATTACTTTCTATATTCAGAAGAGGATCTATTCCAAACCTTCACTGTTAATTCAGCAATTTATGAGAAGCACCCATTTCCCTTTTAATCTCTGGTTATTGCTTTTGGGAGTCAATGAGGTGAAGAGACAAGTGATATTTCACTGCAGCTGGAGTTTAGGTATTGTATTGGGTGTTACATCCATTCCGGCCCTCTTCAGTGACTATCTCAATTCAAAGCTCTGGGGTTTTGATGAATTTCTGACTTTAAAAATCAAAGTTCAAATTTATTGACAGTGTACATACATGAGATTCTTTTCCTGTGGGTTAGGCAGAATTTCTATTACCAGAAACTGTAAACTGTGCTGTGAAAAGAAAGAACCGTCTGTGCAAATGCAGATGTGGGTATAAACACTGGTGTCACATGGGGAATGTGGGAGGTGTGGTCTGTACCTGGTGACACCATCAGAGGGGTGACACCAAAATGACTGTCTATAACATTTTCAAGAGTGTTTCACTAGAAATGTATTAATTTTTAATAAAAATATCCCTGTAGTTAGTTAAAACAAAAAAAACACTTTTTGTAGGCCCAGCTTACATGTATCAATATACCCACAAGGCTAAAACTCCATGCTCATTTACCTTTTGAAACTTCTAATATGCTCTAGTCAGAGCTGTCATTATTCCCCAATTATGACGATGCTTTGAATCATGTGATGGTTTCGTCTGCATGAGCTACAAGCATGCGCTGTTGTTTTCATTGCTGCTGGTGTTTTTATACTTGCTGCAGGAGGAGGTCTATATGGGGGGGGGGGGGGGTGTGACACCATGAGTTACCTCTGGGTAAAATACCCAGCACTGGGTGACACCAACCCTAGTGACACCACTGGGTATAAATATAATAAGTAAAACATGAGTCTTTAATGAGTCTCTGTATGTCTATTCTTTGGGAGTCTGATATTTGCGGGGTAGGAAGATTCCTGAACCTGGTGGTATAAGTCCTGTGACACCTGCAGCTCCTTTCTGTGGCAGCAGTGAGAACAGAGCATGTCCTGGGTAGTGCAGACCCTAGATAACTGATGTTGCTCTTCGACGACAGCGTTTCATGTAGATTTTCTTGATGGTGGGGAGGTGGATGTGCATTCTGTTGCCCATCCTCAAGTGCTGTTGAAAAGGTGAAAAATCACCTACCTGAATCCGATACAATGGAATGGCCATTTCAGTGGATAATTAGATGTTGGTTCCAAGTCTCAAATCAGACAAGGGCAGAATAGAAAGCTCAGATATTTTCTTCCCTGAACACTGTTCATGGACAAGGTGAGTTTTCAAAATTCATGATGGCCATAAATTACTTGAGCTTTCTTTTTAATATTTTTTTTATTTAGACATGCAGCATTTTGGCCCACAAGTCCATTCTGCCCCGTTTGCATCCAATTAACCTACACCCCCAGTAGGTTTTGAACGGTGGCCCCAGGGAAAACCCAAGCAGACAGGAATTCAAACCTCAGTCCCAATCGCTGGTGTTGTAAAGGTATTGCACTAACCGTTACGCCAACCGTGCTGCCTCAATAAGAAGGTGATTGTCCAAGATAACAAGATTTTAGCCCCCAATTGGCCGAGAATCCCTCTAAAAGGTGGACAAACATGATCTTTTTCTAATCTTCCACTGAGCTGTTAGATCTTGGAAAGCAAGTTTCAAAGATCAAAACAGAAAATAATTCTTTCAAAATCTCACACCAATCAATTTCCAAAAACGGAAAAAGGTTTTCAAAATCTGTGTGGTTCTGAAACCCTCTCAATGTTTGACAGATGGTCCATTAATTTTGAAGAGGACTGGGGAGCACTGGGATATTTGAGTCAGTCTTCAATAAGCAGAAAACCAAAACATGCCTCAATGTGGAGGAACAATCAATCTTGCAGAGCATTCCAAATTACAGTCTGAAGTGGAATATCAGCCAATCAATATGGAAGAGTGTTAATGGGGGCGCACTGCAGATAGTGCTATTGAAGATGTAATGCAGACTAGCACCTCAGCAGCTTGTCCCACACTATTCGAGTAATTGACTGACACAGCAAGTCGCCACCATTATCCAGATGACAGAAAACACTTCTACAAGATGAGAATTTATTTCTGCTAAAGCACAAATAGAATGATGTGCAATTCCTTTCATGGCACATGAAAACAAATGAAGGGAGAAGACTAACTACCTTTATTGCGTTGCTATGGCTACCATCCTTACCTCAGGTCGGAGAATTCCAGTTTCCCCATGAAGCCACAACTTGCAGCATTTTAGACATATGTCCTGCTAATCATATTCGGGTGAGAGCAACTCACTTCTGAGAATTTTCTTTTCCAAGGCAGGGTCTTCTTGTGTCAGCAGGTTCCCCATGGAAGCCACTGTGCACCTTACAGCCCAATCTAAATAACCTGGCAACTACTAATCTCTTCCCCATCCCTCTGTCTCCTTCCTCCACCTTTCCAACCCCTTCCCTCCCCATGCCGCATGTTTGCTGGTGTGCCCTCACTCCCTGATCCACCTATTTCCTCCTGCCTGTGGGCTTGGCTCCTCCCCACTGCCATTTTACTTGGGGGGGGGGAGGGGCCTGTCTACATTTTGCTCATACTTTGCTATATAAAGTACTCTGTTTGACCTGCTGAGTTTCTCCAGTGCTATGTTTTGATCACAATAATGACCTGCAGGATAATCTTGCTTCCTGAGGCAAACCCGAGGGAGTTTCAACCAACGTGCTGTGTGATCAGCCAGTGATTTGTAATGGCATTTGATTTCACTGCAATCCTCACAGCAGTGCTTCTCAACCATTTTTAAAACCACGGATTTTTTCAAATGTTCCCTTACTTGCTGCGGACCACATCTAACAAACCCACAGACCACAGGTCGAGGTGGGAGGCTGGCAGGCTCGAGTCCTGTTCCAAACCCACCAACAGGATTTGTTTTGCTTGGCTAGAAATTTTTGATGCCAAATCTTTTCCTTCCTTTTGTCCTCAACCTTGTTTTAAATACAACTCTTTTTTTTTAAAAATGTGTCAGTAATATTTGTCACCATTTCATCGTGGATGGCCTGAAGCGAGCCAGAGACACCAGTTCAGAAATACCACTCTGGAATGTGACTCCTGGAGAAATGGTGATGTGAGGATTGACTTGGATTTCCATTTCCGGCAAGCTCCACACCCTCTGTCTCCAGCCAGATGGTGTCTCACCTCAGACAACACTCCCCTCTCACCCACTGTCCTTCTATTCCTGCAGCAGTACATGAAGGATCAAGGCGCAAGAGACTGCAGCTGCTGGAATCTGGAGCATCAACTGAACATTGGAGATACTCGGTGTGTTGTGCAGCAACTGTGGAGCAAAGGCTGAAGGCTAACATTTCAGATCTAGGTCCTCCTTGAGGACGAAGAGTAACAGATTGCCCATATATTCCAGATGTGGTAAGGAAAGGAAAGTCCAACAATAGGGAGATTAAGTCAGGTTAATTGCCATCTGATTATACAAGTACAACCCAACAAAACAGCGTTCTCTGATCCCCAGTGCAAATCACGCAGACACACATCCAGACATAACACACATACAGACAGACAAGAACATGCAGGACAAGTATTCAGATACACAAATAAATGAATAAATGTTGTTTCATAAATATGAGAGGTTCGGAGGGTCAGTGTGAGCCGTTCCTTTGGTTGTTCAACATTCTCTCTGCCTGTGGGAAGAAGCTGCTCCTCAGCCTGGTGGTGCTGGCTCTGATCCTCCTGGATCTCTTCCCTGAAGGGAGCAGCTGAAAGATGCTGTGTGCAGGGTGGGAGGGGTCCTCAATTATTTTGCACACCCTCTTCAGGCAACAATTCCAGTAGATCCCATCAATGGGGAGGTGGGATAGACTCCAGTGATCCTCTCTGCCACTCTTTTGGTCCTGTGGATTGTCCTCCAATCCACTTCTCTGCAGAAACCATACCAGACTATGATGCAGCCCACCAGGATGCTTGCGATAGAAGTCCTGGAAAAGGTTGACATGATGGTGCCCACTTCAGTTTTCTCAAGTAGGGAAGTCACTGTTGCACCTTCCTGACAAGTGAGGAGATGTTGAGTGTCTACAATAGGTCACTAATTAAGTGAACTCCAAGGAACTTGATGCTCTCCACACTCTCTACTACATAGTTGTTGATGTGTAGTGGAGGGAGGTTGTTCCTGGTCCTCCTGAAGTCCAAGATCATTTCCTTCTTTTGTCCCTATTGAGACTCAAGTCATTACTCTCATATCATATCACAAGATCTTCCATCTCTTCTGTGTAATGCGACTCATCGTTGTTGCTGAAGAGGCGAACTACTGTTGTATCATCTGTAAACTTGATGACGCTTTTGGAGCTGGATCTGGTGATGCAGTGATGGGTCAGGGGAATGAACAGGAGTGGGCTGTACACACAGCACTGAGGTGTGCCAGTACTCAGTGTGACGGTACTCAACATTCTGCTGCTGACCCGGACAGATTGTGGTCTTACCATTATGAAATCCAGAATTCAGTTACAGAGAGATGAAAACCAAATGGTGGAATGGTTGTGTGTGGGAGAAAAACTCCAGGAATTAGCTAGAAAATTTAGTGTTCCGATTGTTAGGTTGTGAGCTATCCAAGAGGGACATAAGATTCTGTTCTTAGGTTGCATGTGGCCTTTATATAGAAGTGCTGAACAATAGAACCATAGAACATTACAGCACAGAAACAGGCCCTTCAGCCCTTCTACTCTGTGCTGAAGAAAGCAAAGCATGGAGGGTGGTTGTAGGAGTGGGAAGGAGAGTTAAAATGTCATACAACCATTTGCTCCAGATGGCCACTGCTGACAGAGTTCAGGTGCACTACAAAACAGTTATTTTGTCTACGCTTGGTGTAGAGGAGGCCAACATTGCAAGCACCAAATGCAGAAGACCAGATATGAGGAGCGTGTGAATCTCTGCCTCACCTCGAAGGAATGCACGGGATCTGAAAGGAGAGGTGTGACTCTGCGTTTGGCTGCAGAAAACAGTGCAAGTGATAAGGAAGGAGTTTGCAGAGGTTTGGTATGACATCGGAAACCCTTTCAAATTTCTACAAATGTGTGGTGGAAAGTGTGCTGACCAGATGCATCACAGTCTGGACTGGGGACACCAATACCGCTGAGTGTAAAGCCCTGCAAAAGGTAGTGGACACAGCCCAGGACACTGCAGGCAAAACCCTCCTCACCATCGAGAACATCTGCATCTGAGAACAGCAGCAATCATCAAGGATCCACACCACCCAGCACAGGCTCCGTTCTTGCTGCTACCATCAGGAAAGAGGTATAGGGGCCCCAAAACACGCACCATCAGGTTCAGGAAGAGCTGCTACTCCTCCACCATCAAATTCCTTAACAACAAACTCAATCAGGGATTTATTTAAGGACTCTTATTGATTTTTTTTCTATCTCTGTTTTACACAGTTTGTTTACATTTCTTTATTTGTTTACAGGTGCACATTGAGTCAGTTTTATTTTTGCTCTGCCCAGTAAGTGGTAATTCTGTCTCACACACAGGAAAACGTATGTACCATCTATGTCCTCCAACAATAAATCTGAATCTGATGTGAATCTGAAGGAGAGGAGGAATGAGTAGATAAGAAAAACATTCATGGATGTGTTCAAAGCCTTCTAGAAAAATTGCAACTTCCTCGTTAGCTACTGTAAATCACTGGCTAGTGAGCACTCGAAGTTAAGGAACATTTGGAAGCATCAGGCCAGAGTATGAAGATGTCCTGGATATATGGATCACTGTGTAAGCTGTAGAACACCCACCCAGCAGGCTACCATCTACACCATCAGTGAAAGATTCTGTTGCTCTCAATCCAACCTCATGGGTCTCTTCAGACTCCACAGCACCAGAGGTAAAAGCAAGCCATCTTCAATGCCTCAGAAGAGTATGAAAGACCCCACAGGATTATTCAAAGCAAAGGAGACTTGTCTCAGTACTCTGAGCAACAACCATCCCTCATTAATACCAACACAAATAACTTCACCAGCCATGCATTTCATTGCCATTTATTGAATGCTGCGGGGGACTGGATTATTGCTCTATTTTCTCCCATATCAACTATTTCTGCACTTCAGGGAAATTCATTGAGTTATCATTGTGTAGAGAAACTGCAAAGATAAATGTCAAGATAGATTAATCTAATTTTGTCTTCTTCGTAATGTCATCTCCGAAGTAAAATTGGAGTTTTATTTTCTTGTTTCAGCAATGCTACAAACTCCGATGATTGTCTCTCCTGTATAACACTGTGTTTACTCTGACAATAATTTTAAGTTTATTATTATTGATCAGTATTTAAAGTCCTAGGGCCAGAAATACATTGGTAACATCATCGTGTCCATAGAAGCCCATTCTTGTTTTCCCTATTGTTCAGTAAGATCATAACAAGTTAAAGTATCACTTTCCTGCAGTAACCACCTTGATTCCATCAATGCTAAAAATATAATAAAATCCCTGGAATATGGAATTCAAGCAACTGACAGCCTCAAGCTACAAGAAAAAAAGTACATTTTAAAAATTAACATAAATAATATTAAAATAATAGGTAAAATACGTGAAGTTTAAAATTGTAAAGAATATATATTCTCTGAAGTTGCACATAAACTTTTGGTGAAGATGGGAGCAAATATTCAGCCATCAGAGTGCCTTGTTTGTCCTTTATTCGTAGCAGCTGTTTGAATAAAGTTGTAAAATGGCCTCGCCCAGGATGAAGAGCTGGTTTGATGCTGCTCGCTGTTGGGGTGACTCTCTTAAAATGTCTCCTTATCCCTGCTTAGTAAGCATCGCCCCGGTCAGAGGATTTATCTGTAAACTTAGGGGATGGGGACGGGGGTTTGGGTAGGTTAATTATTTATAATGTTATCGTTTGGCTCTATGGAGGAGGAGGAATCTGCAGCTGTAGCGATGGTTAAATGCTTTCAATGAATGTGATTGAAAATAAAGTAAAATGCTTTAAGGTTTATATATTCATGCAAGTGAAGTTTGTTCAGTGCATATACAGAAGAGCAATTTTGTCTTTTGTCTTTTAAACTGTTCATTCTTAATGTAGGTGTATTAATTAGGCATTGTAAAAGTAAGTCTCAAGCAACCGTAAAATACATTTATAGATGCCGAATACCTGTACCAGAGGTTTTACTGTAATACCATGAACAACTCTGAAAAAATGTTGTTGTGGAGTTTGTAAATCAGTTCCCCAGGAACAGGACGATTTTACACACAGATCTGAGTGAAATTTCAGACGACTGATGGAAATTCCTTTCCTCATTTTTTTTCCATTTCTCCTAATACTTGTTTTGGAGTAAATAATGTCACAACAATGCTGCTCGCAAAATTTGCCTGCAGTGATATTTTCATCAGCTCTCTCTGAGAAAAAAATTGCCAGGAAATTGGATTTCGTGGTGCTCTCAATGCCATCATTCCAGTGGAGGTAATGCTATAGAGTCAACATATACCTTCAAATAATGGCTGGTATGCTTCCCACCCAACTACTGTGTTATCACATCATCTGTATGTCTCACCTTGGCAGTAATGTGCAGAACACACTGCCGTGCCATTTCCAAGGACTGCAGCGAAACAAGTCAATGGCCTTTAAATACACTCTCCACTGTGCATTCTGCCATTGGGATGAGGGGAAGACAGAAAATGGAGGGTAAATTAGGAGGGAAAAGGAATGCACTTCCTTAATGTGTCAGTTCAAATCCCAAACCACCATGAGACACAGCCTCAGAAGGCCACGGAGTTTGCAACGTGTGTGTGCATAGTGCACCATTATGGCATCAGAAAACCTGGCAAATTTCTACGGATGTGTTGGAAAGAGTGCTGACCGGCTGCATCATGGTCTGGTATGGGGGCACCAATACCCCAGAGCAGAAAGCCCAAGACATCACAGGTAAAACCTTCCCCACCATCAAGAACATCTTCAGGTTGATTTGCTAACACTTTTGCTATAATTTTATAATCAACATTCAATAAAGAAATAAGTCCATATTCCACTTTCAACGGGTCTCTATCTTTTTTCGGGATTACAGTAATTAAAGCACTAGAGCAAGATTCTGGTAACTCATGCTGTTCAGTCACTTGTTGTAATACCTCCTCAAACACCGAAGATAAATCTTCATAAAAAGTTTTATAAAATTCCACCGAAAATCCATCTTCACCTGGCATTTCCAACATAGCCGCCTTAATCTCTAATTCTGTAAACGGAGCTTCCAGGTCCATAACATCCTCCTCTTCTAATGCTAAGAACATTAACTTGGATAAATAAGAATCAATAGAACCACTATCCTGTTTCCCCTCAGAAGTATATAATTTTTTATAAAATGAATAAAACTGGTCATTAATTTCCTGAGGTTTATAGGTAATTGTTGAATTCTTTTTTACAGCATTAATAATCCGTGAAACGTGTTCCTTTTTTAACTGCCATGCAAGTACCTTATGTGCCCTCTCACCCAACTCATAATAACGCTGCTTAGATTGATTAATTAAACATTCAAATTGATAAGTCTGCAACGTATTATAACACAATTTCAATTTAGTCAAAGCCACTTTTTTTTTAATCTTCTGTCACTTCCTTCTGAAATTCTTTCTCCAATTCATCAATTTGCTTTTCTAATTCTAAACTTTCTGCCATATACTGCTTCTTAACTTTCGTGGTATAGCTAATAATCTGTCCTCTTAAATAAGCTCTTAACGGTCCAATAACACAAAATGACATTTTACTGAATTAGCATTTTCAGACAAAAAAAGTAATCTGTTCTTTAACAAAGATAATGAACTCTTTTTTTTCAACAACATTGTGTTAAATCTACAGCTATAAGATGAACGTACGACTTCTGAACTTACATAAGAAAAAAATAATAAAGAATGATCTGATATAATCCCGCTTTTATATGCTGCCTGAAATACCCTTCCTTGTAAATGAGCCAATACTAAAAAAAATCTAAGTATTTACCTAAATTGATACATGTTGATCAAACAGGTTTTATTAAAAATAGAAATGCTTCAGATAATATTCTTTGATTGATCAGTTTGGTCAATGCATATCGACAGCAACCCAACAATCCAATGGTGGTTGCGCTTGACGCGGAAAAAGCCTTTGATAGGGTCGAATGGGATTTTTTAAATTTAAAGTATTGGAGAAGTTTAAATTTGGCCCTTTTTTATTGGTTGGGTTAAAGCTTTATATATGAACCCGACTGCTAGGGTGGTGACAAATGGTCAAGTTTCATCATCGTTTAAATTGATGCGTTCAACTCGACAAGGTTGTCCATTGTCCAGCTCTGTTTGCATTGGCTATTGATCCGTTAACTCAAACAATAAGGCAGAATGAACAGATAAGAGGGATGAGAGTTATGGATGAAGTGTATAAGATTAATTTATTTGCAGATGATGTTTTGATATATTTAACAAACCCAGAACAATCATTGCCAAATTTGCGGGAATGTTTATTACAATATGGAACATTATCTGGATATAAAGTTAACTGGGACAAGAGTGAAATTTTGCTAGTCGGAGAAGGAGATTATTCAGAGTATAAAAATATTATAAAACTGAAATGGTCTGATAAAATTAAATATTTAGGAATAATTGTAAATACTGAGCATCAATCATTATACAAGTTAAATTATGTTCCATTATTAAAAAAGATTTTTTTTTTAAATTTTTTTATTTTTCACACCATAAATCACATTAGCCATGATATACACTTTTTCTTTTTCACACATTTACAGTGACTTTTTCTCCCCCCCCCTCCCTCCTCCAAAGCCACCCCCCCACCACCCCCCCCCCTCATCCATTTTAGGTATACAATCTAGGTTGCATTAATTCAGTCAGACAATGTTGTCATTCAACAAAAATACACCAGAAATTCTACAGAGTCCATTCTTTTCTTTCCTTCTCCTTCCATCAACTTAGGTAATGTTTGTCCCCGGTAGGTTTTCGCTCTTGTATTTAATGTAAGGCTCCCATACTTGTTCGAATATGTCAATATTATTTATTAAACTATATGTTATTTTTTCTAATGGAATACATTTATTCATTTCTATATACCATTGTTGTATTTTCAAATTATCTTCCAATTTCCAGGTTGACATAATACATTTTTTTGCTACGGCTAGGGCTATCTTAACAAATCTTTTTTGTGCATCCTCCAAATCAATTCCAAATTCTTTGTTTTTTATGTTACTTAGGAGATTTAATTCAGTGGAAAGATCTTCTGTTAACTTTAATTGGTCAAGTTAACTGTATTAAGATGAATATTTTTCCTCGTATTCAATATTTATTTCAATCAATACCGTGTTCTCTTTCAAAGCGTTTCTTTCAGGATTTAAATAAAGTTATGAGAAAATTTTTATGGAAAGGTAAACTGCCACGGGTAGCATTATATAAACTTACTTGGAAGTATGCATTAGGTGGGCTTCAATTACCTCATTTTCAAAATTATTATGAAGCAGCCAGTTGAAATTTATTAGTAGACTGATGGATTTGGACCAGCCCTCGAGTTGGGCTAAAGTTGAGATGGCTTGTATTTCTGAAATCGAGGTGTATCAATTTATATTTTGATGGAATGTAAATCTGTTGAGGGAATATAATATGCCGATATTAAAACATCTATTAAAACTATGGATTAAAAAAAATAAGATTTTAGGATCAAAAGGTAAATTGTCAATTTTAACTCCATTACATAATAATCAGCTTATTTCTTTTTCAATGTTTAATAGTCATTTAAAGAGTTGAGATTTTAAGGGTATAAAAACATTACAGGATTGTTTTGTAGAAGGACAATTTCTTTCTTTTAATCAATTGAAAGAGCTTTTTGATATTGCTGAAAATTCTTTATTTGTTTATTATGAACTTTGAGCTTCAGTGAAAAATATGGATGGCAGAGAGATGATTTTACATGTATTGATGGAATCCAAGTCTTTGATTTCTTCTATAACAAAAAGGGGTTATATTTCTGTTATATACCATGTCTCTTCTTCTCTTTGGCTTGGCTTCGCGGACGAAGATTTATGGAGGGGTAAATGTCCACGACAGCTGCAGGCTCGTTTGTGGCTGACAAGTCCGATGCGGGACAGGCAGACACGATTGCAGCGGTTGCAGGGGAAAATTGGTTGGTTGGGGTTGGGTGTTGGGTTTTTCCTCCTTTGTCTTTTGTCAGTGAGGTGGGCTCTGCGGTCTTCTTCAAAGGAGGTTGAGGAAGGGGTTATATTTCTGTTATATACCATGTATTACAAGACAATATGGATAAGTTGGAATGGGAGAAGTCTAAGCTTAAATGGGAAAATGATTTAGCTTTTGTTTTTCCTGAGGACTACTGGGCAGTTACGTGTCATGATAGTGTTACTAAACTGACAAATGTGCGGTATGGAATGGTTAATTATAATTTTTTACATCAATTGTATTTAACCCCAGAGAAATTGAAAAAATATGGTTTTAGCAATTCGAATTCTTGTTTTAGATCTGGTGTATGTTCTGGAACTTTTTTACATGCTGTTTGGTCTTGTGTGCATGTACAACCATTCTGGGATGAAATGAAGTTAATTTTGGAAAAATTATATAATTTTAAGTTACCATTAGATCCATCTATTTGTTTAATGTGTTATATAATTCCTTTAAAGGGATAAAGGTTGGATAAATTTCAAATTGCATTTATATATTTAGCATTGTCTCTAGCTCGAAAATGTGTAGCAAGTACATGGAAAGATAATATAGTGATTAATATAATGTGATGGCATAATGAATTGAAAACTTGTATTGTTATGGAAAAAAATATATAGAATCTGCATGACAATTATTCTTTTTTTGTTAATAAGTGGTTACCATATTTGGAATATATGCATTTAGATATATTTTGATTTATTAAATACTTTTAGTTTCTTTTTATATATTTTTAGCTCTCCTTAAGAGAGCTGGCTGATGGGGTGGGGAGGGTGGGGATTTGATTTAATTTTTTTTTCTTTTTTTTTTATATATTCATATAAAATTCTCTTAATGGAATGTATTCTATATTACTATTAATGATTCTTCAAATAAATAAAGTTTAATAAAAAAAAGAACATCTACAGGGAATGCTGCCATCAGAGGGCAGCAGCAATCATCAAGGATCCACACCACCCAGCACACGCTCTTTTGTTGCTGCTACCTCCAGAAAAAAGGTATAAATGCAACAGCTGCTACCCCTCCACCATCAGACTCCTCAACAACAAACTCAATCACAGTCACCATTCACATTTGTCTATTTGTTTACATGTGTACACTGTGTTCAGTTTTTTTGCCTCGCTTACAGAAAAAAAAAGAATCTCAGGGTTGTACGAGATGTAATGTATGTACTTTGACAATAAATTTAAATCTAAGGATTTTTAAGGGCAGCACAGATGGCATAGTGGTTAGCGCAATACTGTTACAGTGCCAGCAATAGGGACCAGGGTTCAAATCCTGCACTGTCTGTAAGGAGTTTGAATCTTCTCCCCATGTTGGCATGGATTTCCTCCGGGTACTCTGATTTCCTCCCACTGCAAAAATATATGGGGGGAGGGTTTAGGTCAATTGGATGTAATTGAATGGCACAGGCTCATGGGCAGGGAGGGCCTGTTACCAAGATGTATGTCTAAATTTTTTAAAATTAAAAAAATTATGGGTCCATACATCCACACTCTGCCTCAAGGATAAAGGAGACAAATTTAGCCAAGGCTTAAGTTACAGAGAGAGATCAGTTGATACGAAGCAAAGGTCATATGATTTTACTCATGTGAGGTTTATTCAGGAGTCCAAAAATGGCAGGAAAGTGTCTTTTGATCTGATGGTTCTTCGAGATGGGGTTGGGGTGAAGGGGTGTGATGAGCCTTTTAATATTTTGGAAACTTTTCCAAGGCAGCAGTTGATGGTGCTCCGAGGAAGAGGCTTGACTAACTGCACCACTGTAGATGAGGATGTGAGCATACAGAGGAGGAAGAAAAGGTACAAAATGCAGGCCTTTTGGACACATCTAACCTCCCTGCTTTTCACTCATACCTTGACAAAGAGCTCAGCCCCAAAACGTTCCCTCCTATGGATGCTGTGAGACCTACTGAGTTTCTCCAGCACTTGCTACAATCTCAGCGACTGCAGACTTTCTTGTTTCATTCCAATCAGTCAATGTTTGCTATTCGGTTGGCTGGGTGTTCCTGAATTTCCAACTTTTATTTCAGCATCAGCGGTTTTTTGGCTTTCAGTTTTTCTCTTTTGTCCTCTTGAGATTTTAAAGTGTGATAAACCTGTTTGAATCAGTGCAGAAAAATGCTGAAAAGCAAACCAGAAGCTGAACTCTCCAAAGCTTTCTGTACCATGATAGATCACTTAACCAGTGACTTATTCTGGACACTCAAATCTCCTCACTTGTCAGGAAAATGCAACAGTAATTGCACTTCTTAAGAAGAGTGAAGCGGGCAAGGTTACTGGCCATCATTATGTCACCCTTCTATCATGTGTGTCCTGGCCAGCTGCATCACAGTGTGCAGAGAAATGGATCAGAGGTCAATCCACAAAAGTGACAGAGAGGATCACTGGAGTCTGCTTTCCCCCACCCCCATCGATGTGATCTACTGGGATAATTGTCTGAAGAGGGCCCCTTCCACCAATGAGGAACCCTTCCACCCTGCGCACAGCATCTTTTAGCACAGGCTGAGGAACAGCTTATTCCCACAGGCAGTGAGAATGCTGAACGACCAAAGGAACTGATTACACTAACCATCCGAGACTCTCATATTCACAAAAAAAAATTTATTTATTTGTATCTATGAATTCTTTTTCTGGGTATGTATTGTTTGTCTGTATGAGTGGTATATTTGGATGTGTGTCTGTGTGTTCTACACTGAGGACCGGAGAACACTTTATCGTCGGGCTGTACTTGTGTAATCAGGTGACAATTAACTTTGACTTGACTTGAGAAGAATTTAAGAGGTCGTCCTTGAGCTGCAAACACTGAGTTTAAAACAGCTGTGAGAGATGGTTTATGCGGCTAAATCCAGCATTATTGGAATTATGGGTTCATAAATCCACATTCTGCCAGCAGGATGAAGGAGACAAATTTGGCCAAACCTGAACTTACTGTCAATCTCCCAGATGTAATATACAGGTAAAGCAATAGGACTAAAAAAAGCCGCCCGATTCTGGCAACAGACAAAACTAGAGGTTGCTGGGAGAGCTCATGGTAAGATAGAGCAAAGCAAAATACATTCCTTCTGATATCTCCCACTCCATTTATGGCTAAATTCATTCAGAGAACGGGACCTCATACACACACCTCAGTAAGAAATACATACTAGATATACAAGGAGCCATTATGAGGGAGCTATTAAAGACAAATCAGACAGTCTGACAAATTTGATAATGTCCTTTGATGAGGCAACTTCATTGCAGGGTGGTATAAAAGGACTTGGTCTTCAAAAAGCAAAGAGGAATAGATACATATCCAAATCAGATAAAAGGGCAGCACAGTGGTTAGAGCAAAGCTGTTACAACACCAGCGGCGGGGGTTCAAAACTAGCTCTTTCAGTAAGGAGATTGTATGTTCTCCCCTTGTCTGTGTAGGTTTCCTCCGGGTCCTCTGGTTTCCTCCCACCATTCAAAACATACCAGGGATTGTAGGTCAATTGGGTGTAATTGGGCAGCACTAGCTCTTGGGCCGAAAAGGCCAGTTACCATGCTGTACGTCTAAAAAAATTGAGAAGTCTGGGTATATTTTCCGCAGATTCAGGACCACATCTCTGCGTTAATGACATGTATTCATCTGG
Organism: Narcine bancroftii; assembly: GCF_036971445.1. Taxonomy (NCBI): domain Eukaryota; kingdom Metazoa; phylum Chordata; class Chondrichthyes; order Torpediniformes; family Narcinidae; genus Narcine; species Narcine bancroftii. The sequence continues at coordinate 88,269,942 of NC_091474.1, forward strand.
ATATATTCATCAAGATAAGGTGAAAATTGGAATTGTAATGAGTCGCGGGGACGATGGAGATGTGATAAAGCATTCATTCCATAACATTTATGAAGAAATGCCCTGACCTTTCTCCTCAGAGAGGGATACAAAATGATGAAGGTAAAGTCTTTTCCCCAGAGTAGTGGAGTCCAAAATGAGTCGTTTCAGGTGAGAATGGGAAGGTTTAAAATATACTTGATGGGCACCTTTTCACTTGGAGCTGGAGGTACAAACTGCCAGAGAAAGTTGTCGAACCAGGGAGAATGACTATAATGCATGGAAATTATTTAGAGCTTATTTGGGCCAAACACAGTCTAATGGGACAAGGTCAGGCAGGCAACCTGGTCAGCAGGGAGAGGTTAGGCCTGTGGTTCTCAACCTGTTTCTTTCCACTCACATACTGTGGTGCACTGTTAGACATAATCAGACACACACAAGGTAAAGACTGTACAACAGGCTGTAATCCACAAATCCTCCACAGATCCAGGCTGGCTGTGGCTGCAGCAACTCAATATGAGGCCTCGGGAGGCCGGCACAGGCTTACATCCTCGGAGGGTGATTGACACCTGACCGGGTGGGGCTTGATCTATTCAAGCCGACTGATTGGCAGCCTGTCCCCTTACACTCCTGCAGGTACAGAGGATGCCCACTGCAGCAGGCCGGTGGTGTACCACCACACATACCATTTTAAGTAATCTCTATGCCATCGGTGATCTCTGATTAGTAAGAATTGCTTAAGGTGGGATGTGAGTGGGAAGGAAAGGTTGAGAATCACTGCTCTAGACCCAATTGTTACTCGAATATTTCCTTTAGAGTTATGAAACGGAGCACTTTACAAGTCAATCAGGTACAATTAAAACAATGGTTTTAATCCATTCCTCTCTAATTCTCCTGCCACCCCCCTACATTTGGAAGAGTTTACTGTTGCCAACCTACCTACCCAACAGTATGTCCATGGAATGTGGGAGGAAACTGCAGCAACCTGAATTAGTCATGGGGAATGCATGCAAACTTTGCACAGGTAGTGACAGATGTCGGGGTTGAATGCTGGTCTCTGGCTCTGTGAGGCCACAGTGCTGATCACTGTGCCAGCACACAATCTTCCATCTTCAATAGGGGTACAAATCCGCTGCTGACTGTAAGGAGTTTCTATGTTCTTCCCGTGTCTGTGTAGGTTTCCTCCAGTTCCCTACCCCCTTCAAAAATGCACAGGGGTTGGAGGTCAATCGGGTGTAATTGGGCGGCATGGGCTCGTGGACCGACGGGCTTGTTACTGTGCAGTACGTCTACATTTTTTGAATGATAAATTTAAAAATAAACAAACCTACAGCAAGCTTTAATGAAGTGAATCATCAGAAGAATGGGAGAGTGTGACGAGTACCCGGTGACACAAAGACAGCTTCTTCCCTGCTGCCTCCATTACAACCACCCCATAGCACTAACTTCTACTGTGATTCAATACTTGGAGAGACCAGAATTAACAAGTACCTACGTAAAGATCTGGACCCACTGCAATTCACTTATTGTCATAATCACTCCACAACAGATGCAATATCACTGGCTCTCCACTCAGCTCTAGACCACCTTGAAAACAGCAACTCATACATACGGCTGCTCTTCATTGACTACAGCTGGGCCTTCAATACCATTATTCCCTCAGTGCTGATGAAGAAGCCACAAACTCTAGGCCTCTGTACCTACACCATCCCCCCCCCCCCCCCCCCCCACCATAACTGGATCATTGACTTGCTCATTGGAAGACAACAGTCAGTATGAATCTACAAGTTTGGCGATGACACCACAGTTGTTGGCAGAATCACAAATGGCAATGAGGAAGCATATAGGAGGGAGATAAATCAGCTCGCTGAATGGTGTAATGACTACAACCTTCCACTCAATGTCAGGAAAATCAAGGGGATTACTGTGGACTTCAGGAAGAAGTTAGGATAACACAGCCCAGTCATCGAGGGTTCAGTAGGGGAGAGAGTCAAGCACTTCAAATTCCTGGGTATCAACATCTCCGAGGATCTGTCCTGGAGCCTCCACATTGATGCAATCACAAAGAAGGCTCACCAGCACTGATAATTTAGTGAGGTGTCTTAGGAGATTCGATATGTCACCAAAGACTCTCATAAACATTGACAGGTGTACCGTGGACAGCATTCTGGCTGGCTGCATCACTGCCTGGAATGGAGGAGCCAACTCTCAGGACAAGAATAAACTCCAGAGGGGTGTTACCTTGGTGGTGACATCACAGGCACCAGACCACTCCATTGAGGACATTTACATGAGGCGGTGTCTTAAAAAAGCAGCCTCTATCCTCAAGGACACCCCCCCATCACCCAGGCCATGCCCGTTTCACTCTGTTACCATCGGGAAAAAGGTACAGGAGCCTTAAGATGAGCACCTGGCGACACAAGGACAGTTTCTTCCCTGCTGTCATCAGATTTCTGGTTAATTATTGTACCACACACTGCCTTAGTTTTTGTTCACTATTATTTTAATTTTTTATCATATAATATGAACATTTTCACTCTGATGCTGCCTCTAAACATCAAATTCCGTGACTTGTTCATGACAGTAAATCCTGATTCTGATACAAAAGGTCGTTTCTCTGCAGCCATGAGGGAGAAAATTGTCCTTTCTTTGATTTGTGATGCTCTCCTAAACGTCATCTTTATAACTGTGCAGCAGGATAAAAATTTACTTCTGGGAGGTGAATTTTCATGCATTTTATTAGTAGAAATAAAGAGAGTTATAAAAGACTAAAATGCAACAATTTGAGAGTGCTGCAAATGACGACGATAAGAAAAACCAAAAAGTCGGTTGCAAACTTTGACAAAAATAGAAACAGCAAAGCAAGAAAATTACAGCAAATCTTCGACAGAAGTTGGGTTAGAAGTCTGCCAAACACAACATTGAGAGGACTGTCAATGCTATGCAATGATTACAGGGTTGACAGGTCATGTTGCACGGAGCAACTGGAAATGGTTTCCTCAGAGAAGAAATGTCACCACTGAGGGTTTCCATCCAGCGCCTCCCTCCCAGGGCACCACTGCTCATTACAAGAGGGCAAGGTGGGAAGTTCAAGGAAGATATTATTTTTACCCAGAGAGTGGTTGGTGGGTGGAATGCACTACCTGGAGGCAGGTACATTGGTGAATTTCAAAAGACGACTAGAGAAGCATATGGAGGAATTTAAGGTGGAGGGTTATGTGGTAGGTAGGGTCAAAGGGCCTGTACCGTGTTGTACTGTTCTGTATACTATGCAAGACCAGCTGAGTTCCTCCACCACTGACTGTTTTACTTCTATCCAGAAGCTTTTGCACAAGAAAGATCGGAATGATTCCTGTCCTTTTTGGGAAGAGTGCCAAAGTATTGGGTTCAACCGGGGTGGCATGGTTAGCGCAACGCTGTTACAGCACCAGTGACCGGGGTTCAAATCCAGTGCTGTCTGTAAGGAGTCTGCATGTCCTCTCCAGTTTCCTCCCATGATTCAAAACGTACTGGGTTTGTAGGTTATTTGGGTGTAATTGGGCTTATGGGCCGAAAGGGCCTGTTACAGTGCTGTATGTCTAAATTTAACTTTGACCTCAAGTGCTCTCTGTTTATAGTCTGCAGGTTCTCTCTGTGACTTCTTAGGATTCCGCCAGGTGCTCCAGTTTCCACCTCTATTTCTTTTATTTTTAAAATATTTTTATTGATTTGGTAGAAATAGTATATGTTGTATGTTGTCCTCATATTAGTTACATTACTTTTATATAATGCAATACAGAATATGAATCAAAAGTGATTTATACATTGTCTTGTACACAATGCTCGAGTAAAATGAAAATTCCCTGATGAAATCTTCATAAAATTGTTGGTTACCTAATTGGACTGATATCCTACTTATAAAGAGAAGAGAAAGGGAAAGAAGAACCCCCATCCCCCGCATTCTACTCCGACCCCTCCCACTAAACGCGGTCACCAGTGAATAGTAACTTCATTGTTAAAAAATCCTGAATTTAGTAAATTTATAAGGGACCAAATACAACCAATGAATAGTATGTAAAGAGTCAAGTCTCAACTCCAGGACATCAGACAGCAAACCCTCTGAGCACCCCAACCTATGTATTCGAATTACAATAGTAGTCTCTAAATGAACCCCATATCTTGTCAAATTCTATCTTGATCTCATAGCATAACATAACAATTACAGCACGGAAACAGGCCATTAGGCCCTTCTAGTCCGCACCGAACCAAACACCCCTTTCTAGTCCCACCTCCCTGCACAATGCCCATAACCCTCCATCTTCTTCTCATCCATATACCTGTCCAACCTTTTCTTAAATAATACAATTGACTCCGCCGTCACTATTTCTCCCGGAAGATCATTCCACACGGCTACCACTCTCTGAGTAAAGAAGTTCCCCCTCATGTTACCTCTAAACCTCTGCCCCTTAATTCTTAACTCATGTCCTCTTGTTTTAATCTTTCCTCCTCTTAACGGAAATAGTCTATCCACATCCATTCTGTCTATCCCTTTCATAATCTTAAATACTTCTATCAAATCCCCTCTCAACCTTCTACGCTCCAAAGAATAAAGACCTAATCTGTCCAATCTCTCCCTATACTTTAGATGCTTAAACCCAGGTAACATTCTGGTAAACCTTCTCTGCACTCTCTCCACTCTGTTTATATCCTTCCTATAATTAGGCGACCAGAACTGCACACAGAACTCCAAATTAGGCCGCACCAACGTCTTATACAATCTCAACATCACCTCCCAACTCCTATATTCCATGCAATGATTGATAAAGGCCAGCATACTAAAAGCCTTCTTCACCACTCTATTCACGTGAGTTTCTACCTTCAGGGAACGATGTACCATCACTCCTAAATCTTTCTGCTCTTCTGTATTCCTCAATGCTCTCCCATTTACCACGTATGTCCTATTCTGATTCTTCTTACCAAAATGAAGCACCTCACACTTATCAGCATTAAATTCCATCTGCCATTTTTCAGCCCACTTTTCTAAGCAGCCCAAATCCCTCTGCAATCCTTGAAAACCTTCTTCATTATCCACTATTCCACCTATCTTAGTATCGTCTGCATATTTACTAATCCAATTCACCACCCCATCATCTAGATCATTAATGTATATAACGAACAACAATGGGCCTAATACAGATCCTTGAGGCACACCACTGGTCACTGGCCTCCAACCTGACAGACAATTATCCACTACCACTCTCTGGCCTCTCCCTTTCAGCCAATGTTCAATCCATTTGACTATCTTAAAATTTATACCTAAAGACTGCACCTTCCTAACTAACCTTCCATGTGGTACCTTATCGAAGGCCTTACTGAAGTCCATATAGACAACATCCACTGCGCTACCCTCATCCACATTCCTAGTCACCTCTTCAAAAAATTCAATCAGATTGGTCAAACATGACCTTCCTCCCACAAATCCATGTTGAGTGCTCCTGATCAGACCCTGTCTATCCAGATGTTTATAAGTACTATCTCTAAGAATTTTCTCCATTAATTTACCTACCACAGACGTCAAACTTACAGGCCGATAGTTGCCAGGCTTCCTACTTGAACCCTTTTTAAATAACGGAACCACATGCGCAATGCGCCAATCCTCCGGCACTATCCCCATATCTAATGACATTTGGAAAATTACCGCCAGAGCCTCTGCTATTTCCTCCTTCACTTCTCTCCATGTCCTGGGGAAGATCCCGTCTGGTCCCGGACACTTATCCACCTTTATATTCTTCAAAAGCCTTAAAACTACACCTTTTGTAATCTCTATATTCCCCATATTTACCCAATTTGCTTTTTTTATCTCACATCTCCCAATATCCTTCTCCTTAGTGAATACCGAAGAAAAGAAACTGTTCAATATCTCCCCCATTTCTCTAGGCTCCACACACAGTTTTCCGCTCTGATTTTCTAAGGGACCAATTTTGTCTCTAGCTTTCCTCTTACCATTAACATATTTGTAGAACTCTTTTGGATTAGTTTTCACCCTGCTTGCCATAGTTTTCTCGTACCTTCTTTTAGCTTTCCTAATTCCTCTCTTAAGATTCCTCTTACATTCAATGTATCTTTCAAACATCTCCTTAACTCCATGCTTCTTATATCTAATGTACGCCTCCCTTTTTCTTTGAACCAAGTTTCCAATATTCCTTGAAAACCACGGCTCTCTCAAACCTTTTGCCCCTCCTTTTAACCTAACAGGAACATAAAGCTTTTGCACTCTCAAAATCTGATCTTTAAAAGACTTCCATCTCTCTACTACATCTTGCCCATAAAACAAATTGTCCCAATGCACACCCTGCAAGTCCTTTTGCATCTCCTCAAATCTAGCTTTTCCCCAATCAAAAACCTCAATCCTTGGCCCTGATTTCTCTCTTTCCATAATGACATTGAAGCTGATGGCATTATGATCACTGGACCCGAAGTGCTCGCCAACACTAACCTCCGTCACTTGACCCATCCCATTTGCCAACAGTAGATCTAACACTGCTCCTTCTCTGGTCAGCACCTCTACATATTGTTGTAAAAAACTATCTTGCACACATTTCACAAACTCTAACCCATCCAGTCCTTTCACAGAATGTGTTTCCCAATCTATATGTGGAAAATTAAAATCTCCCATAATTACAACCCTGTACTATCACAAATATCTACTATCTCCCTACAGATTTGCTCCTCTAGGTCTCGGTCCCCTCCGGGTGGTCTATAATACACCGCTACAAGTGTAACCTCTCCTTTCCTACTCCTCAGTTCCACCCAAATAGCCTCCGTGGATGTGCCCTCTAATCTATCCTTCCTAGGCACCGCTGTAATATTTTCCCTGACAAGCAATGCAACCCCACCTCCTCTTGCCCCTCCGACTCTATCACACCTAAAACAACGAAACCCAGGGATATTCAGTTGCCAATCACATCCCTCCTGCAACCATGTCTCACTAATCGCTACCACATCATACTTCCAAGTATCAATCCACACCTTCAGCTCATCCACCTTTTTTACAATACTCCTGGCATTAAAATATATGAATTTCAGAGATTTCCCAATTTTTAATCCCTGTTTTCCCTCATCTTTAATAACAACATTATTTACTTTTCCTGCCAATTGCCCTTCATCTTCTTCCAGAGCATTTCCCTTCTCTATCACCTGCCCATCCATATTCAAATACTTACTACAAACCTTCTTTGTTTGCATTCTAACCTTCTCCTTTCTGCTCTGTACTATTTTGTTCCCTCCCCCCAACCATTCTAGTTTAAAGGATCCTGAGTAGCCCTAGCAAATACCTCTGCCAGGATTCTGGTCCCCCTGGGATTTAAGTGTAACCCGTCCTTACTGTACAGGTCACATCTCCCCCAAAAAAGGTCCCAGTTATCCAGAAACTTAAAACCCTGCCCCTTACTCTTTAATGTTATATCCAATTTTCTCCAAACTCAAGCAAGACAATGGCCCGTACCCTTTCCTTGTTATCAAAATTGCTCGTCTGGCTGTCAATGAAGTAAAAGCTGCTGTTCTGTTTTGAATCGAGTTCCTCTGGAGAATATCCAAATGAAGCAATAAAAGGGCACGGTTCCAATTTAATCCAAAGACTCCCTGATAAAGTTTGGAAAAATTGTTCCCAAAATTCTTTTAGTTTTGGAAATTCTCAAAACATATGAATCAGAGAGATCTCAAAGATTTTACATTTGTCAGAAATGAAATAGTTCCTACATATTCTATGTACCATTTTAAATTGTAATAAACAAATGTCATGCACAGAATGAGATATTATTTATCAGATCAAGCATGGATTCCCAGTCTTCATCTGGAATTGATATTTTTAACTCTCATTCCTGTTCATTCTTGATTCCCCTCTCTGAACATATTTTTAGATCCATCAAGTTATTATAAATATTAATCCACCCCTATTCCAAAAACATGTGAATTACAAAGTTAATTGGCCACTGTCCATTGCCCATTTCCCCTTGTGTGTAGATGGGTCGTGGAATCTGGAGGGAGTTGATGAAATATGTGATGAATGAAAAATAGGATTAATATAGGATCCATGCAAATGGGAGTTTCATGCTTGGTGAGAATTCAGAAAGCAAAGAGGCGACTCCAAGACTAAAGTGAGATCATATTCAGGGAGACAAGGGGTTGGATGAGGGATTTCCCAGCAAATAATTGGAAATTAAATAGAGAAGCAGAAACTGCCTTGTAAAATATCGTATATACTTGTATAATAATGTAAAAGTTGCCCCCCCCCCACCTATTTTATGTCTCTGACTGAGTGCCCAACTGAGTGCCCAACTGAGCTCTTGGTGCTCTAACCACAGATGCTCTGAATATAGACCCTCGCCTGTCCATCCGAGCTCTCGATGCCCCTACCATAGATCCTCACTCGGGCCGCCCACCCATCTGAGCTCCCAACGCCCAGCCATGAATCATAATCTCGGCCACCCGCACAGCCGAGCTCCCGATGCCACAACTAAGGACCATCGCCTTGGTCGTCTGTCCATCTGAGTCCCAATGCTCTTACTGTGGATCCTCGCCCCAGACATTCACCCATCCAGCATCTGACACCCCAGCTGCATCCTTGCCCTGGTTACCCACCCAACGGAGCTCCCATCGCCCTGACTGCGGATCCTCACCTCAGCTGTCTGCCCATCCGGGCTCCCGATGCCCTGAATCTGAATGCAGATTTTCACTCAGTCCCAGCCATCCGAGCCCATGAAGCCTTGAACGATGCAGGTACTTTCCATGATCAAAAGTATGCCCTGTGTAAAAGGCCATCCCCCAAATTTGACCCAAAAATTGGTCCCCAAACTCGACTATTATGAGTATATACGGTATTTCTCTGCTTAAATAATAAATAGATAGGGTCTATCTACAATTAGATGTTTGTAAGAAAATATTTTTCAAACATTATCAGTGATTCTTAAGGTTAAATTGGGACCTTCCCCTTTAACTACTCTTTTCGGATCATTTCAAAATGATGATGTTTTATTGACTTAACTCAAAATAAAATTTTATCTTTTATTTCACTGATAGCTAGACGTGCAATTTTGATTAAATGGAAAGATAACACTCCACCTGCCCACACACAATGGTTAAATGATATTGTTTAAGTTTAGAAAAAAAATAGAAATGCCATTAAAGAATCAAATACTAATTTCCTCAAGACCTGGGGCCCTTTATGGACCATGACTACAATTTAAAGTTTTAGGGTTTTTATAAACTTTATACTGTCTATTTCCAGGTTGTTTCCACTTGATACCCGCACGTCAGTTTCTTTTTACAACCTTATATAATGGTCAGGGTTTTGAATTAACAGGAGTATTTTTTTTCTTGTTATTTGTATTTCAATATACAATTGTATTGTTTAATTTTTGTATCATTGCAAACTTCAATAAAGAGTTCATAGGAACTTCTAAACTCCCACTGCAGGAAAAAGGATTAATATTATTCAGTACAGCAAACAACCTTGAGTTATTTATTCTCTGCTTTCCACCAATATCCCAAAAACTCCCAGCCTGCCCTCCTCTATTCTACCCCTGCACTGCCCAATTTGCTCCTTCTCCCACACGTGATGGCGACACTGCCCTTGTTCCCATCATTGACCTGGTGCTGCCAGTGTGAATCCTTGCAGTAATAAGCTGTAAAAATACACTTTTCAAAGTTTGACTGGCCAATTTTAATTACAGGTAAAGCAGGAGAGTTGGGGGAGTTGAAGAAGTGAACATGCTCTAAAATGGGAGGATATTGCTCCTCCGGTCATTAGTTGGCAGTCAGTAATGATTTAACCAGAGGCTGTCAAACCAAGCACAGCTTGTGCCAGTCTAATGACTGACACAGTTGCAAACACTCCTGACACCAGAAAATCACCAGTTTACAAGGCAGTTATAATCCTAATCAGTTCTTTATTGGCAATCAATGTCCATTGTGATTGTTTCCTATTATATATCTCAATATTGAGACAGCCCATCTACAACAAATAGATTATAAACAATCAGTTATTTGCACAGTACAGGATTACCCTTCTTCAGGCATTTATAAACATTCAGCCTTTGACATTTCCAAGTCACTGAAAATATTTACAGATTGAAGATTCACAGCCAAACCCAAAGGTTATATCGCAATCAATGTTTTGTTAACATGAACTCTTTTGCTCTGTTGCTTTGACAAAACTTGAAGGAAAGGAAACAAAATGAAAAGAGGCATATTTGTGATAATAAATGCTGGTTATTTTTGTCGACTTAATTGAGATTGAGTGTACAATGGCACAGCAGATCATGCCACTGTTTCACTGGTCCGGTGGTTCAGTTTGATCCTGACCTCAAGAGTTTCTGCTTCTGTGTGCAGTGTACATTCTCCTTGTGACTACTTACGATTTCCCCATGTGCTCCAGCGTCTGCCCACATCCCAGAGGCAAGCTGGTTGATAGCTCACTGGCCACTGTAAATTACCCTTGGTGTGGCTGGCTGGGTAGGAGAGTCGCCAGGTTTGTGATAGGAAATATGTTGTAGGGAACTCAATGAGGCTGTCTGATCACTCGACAACAAAATTTTTCAAAAGGTTTGCTTCCTGAAAAAAAATGGGGATTATGATAGACAACTTCAAGTTGAACGCAAAGATACTTACAGATTTGCTGTATAACTTAGGAAATTGGAGAAGCAGTAAATTAACTGTTAATAAATTTAGCATATTTAAATCACAGAATAATGCCGACACATTGCATGAGTTCAACTGACTTAAAAGTGCTTTGCCGCTGATTTTTGTTTGTTCTCAGCATCTGATGTCTCTCATGTCATTGTGCAAGATTGATGGATTCCAGTTGCCCTGATACCGCTTTTCAATGGTCACAATGTGCTGGTGAAACCCTTCACCACAGTTGTCACTGACTGCAACGAGATCAGCAAGGAAAATGTCCAAGTGCAAATCCAGAAAATAATTTTTTAATGACATTGCACTTCATGGTTTTATATCCTTGATGTAGACTTAAAACAGGGGTACCAACCTTTTAATTTTTATTTTTTTTAAATAGACATACAGCACGGTTACAGGCTATTTTGGCCCACGAGTCCATGCTGGGGGTGAAGGTTAATTGGGTGGCATGGACTCATGGGATGAAATGGCCTGTTACCGTGCTGAATGTCTAAATTAAAAATTTTAAATAAAAAGATTGGCCACCCCTGACTTAAATATGATGAGAAATCACAAAAATGGGTTATATCTTTAAAAAAACATGGTACGTGATAGGAAAATTTTAAGGTGATTTTTGTGATCAGCAGTTTAAAATTCATAAAATACACCCAAAAGTGTTCAGGAAGAAAAATGTTCATTGTCCAGTGATGAATTAGATTCAGGCCTACTTTTTGCTCATACCTTGGTTTGTCTGTATGTGTATTATGCCTGATTGTGTGCCTGCATTGGCTAGAGAACACGGTTTCTCCGAGCTGCACTTATGCAATCAGATGATAATAAACTTGAATTTGTACTTAAAGAGCTCAGGCCCAAAACAATGTTACCCCTTACTTTCTATAGATACTACATAACCTGTTGTGTTTATCCAGTACTTCTGAGTATTCCATATGAATAGCCCCCTTTCACATTGTAAAAGAATGTGCAAAATTTTTTTAATTTATCCTACTGGCCAGCAGAACCTCCCAAAAAACCTCTATAGGTAAGACCTCGACTGGCAAGTATTGGGCACCAGCTGATGTATCAAAATTTCAAAATATACATGGCATCACTTACAACCCTGAGATTCGTTTTTTCCCTGCAGGCGCGGCAGAATTACCACTAATTGGCAAAAAAAATGCACACAGCACAAACATGTAAACAAATGAACTGAAAAAAGTTAACAGATGTAAACAAACTGACTGTGCATTACAGAGAGAATGAAAAGAAAATTAATAAAGTTCACAAGTAAGAGACTCTTCAATGAGTCTCTGATTGAGTTTGTTGTTGAGGAATCTGATGTTGGAAGGGTAGCAGCTCTTCCTGAACCTGGTGGTGTGAGTCTTCCGGCACCTATACCTCTTTTCTGATGGCAGCAGTGAGACAGAGGTAGTGCTGGGTGGTGTGGGTCTTTAATGTTTGTTGCTCCTCATTGACTGCAGTGTTCCCTGTAGATGTACTCAGTAGTGGAGATGGTTTTGCCTGTGATGTCCAGATCTGAATCCACTACCTTTTAGAGGGCTTTATGCTTAGGGGTATTAGTATTCCCATACCAGTCGGTGATGCAGCCGGTCAGCACACTTTGCACCACACCTCTGTATAAATTTGCCAGCATTTTGGTATCATATCAAACCTCTGAGGAAACGCCTGAGGAAGTAGAGGCACTGACGTGCTTTCTTCATGATTCCTTTGGTGTGTTGGGTCCAGGAAAAATCTTCCAAAATAGTGACTCCCAAGAATTTAAATTTGCTCACCCTCTCGAACTCTGATCCCCAAAGATCATTGGATTGTACACCTCTGGCTTTCCTTTCCTGAAGTCAACAATCAGCTCCTTGGTGACACTGAGTGCAAAGATTCCTGGGTGAAGTTAACTGCTGCTAAATATAAAGATGATGGAAATCTAATTAAGTGCTCATCATTGAAAAGTTGAACAGGAGAATATGAAGTCACAAGATCTGTGCAGAAACAAGATTGAATTCAGTGTAGAGAAATGCAAAGTGTTTCACTTGAGGCAAAAAAAACTATTAATAGTACTATAACGTGCAGGATTTGCTAAGTGTAATAAGCCACCCACCACATGTGGAGATGAGTGAACTCATAGGCTTATTGAGGGATATTAAGGCTTTTGTCAAGAAAAAGGATGCATATGTCAGGTGTAGGTGGCTGGGGTCACACAAATCCCTTAAAGAGTGCAGAAGATGTAGGAGTACTCTTCAGAAGGAAATCGTGTGGGCAGCAGGAGAACATGAGGGAGCTTTGGCAGATCAGGTAAAGGAGAATCCCAAGAGCATAAGAGTAACAAAGGAAAGAATAGGTCATCTATGTCTGGAGCCAGAGGAAAATGGTGAGATCTTAAATAAATATTCTGTGTTTACAGTGCAGAAACTGAAGGAAACAAAGAAATCAATCATGGTAAAAGTGAAACCACGTGCAGAAGAAACTTAGCAGGTCAAACACCGTACTTTATGTCGCAAAGATAAAGATACATAACCAACATTTTGGGTGAGCCCTTCATCAGGGTATGAACAAAATGTAGGCAGGTGCCCAAACAAACTGGTGGGGGCAGGGGGGGGGAGGGGCAGGGGGAAAATACAGTTCCAGAGGCAGGAGGTAATAGGTGATCAAGGGAGGGAAGTCACACCAGCAAGCAGGAAGAGGAGAATGGAGAGAGGAAGGGATGAAGAGCTGGAGGAAAGGAGACTGAGGGATAGGGAAGACAGGGAGAATGGGGAGTAGGCCAGCAGAAACCAGAGAAGTCGAGGTTAATGCTGACTATCCTATTATTCCCAGCAGCCATTTCAATGGAATCCACGTCAGATGGTGCTGGGGACTTCAACGTTCAGCCTCACAGATTGGACTCCAACAGGTTTAATCCATTATGTGTGGAAAATGAGATATCTAGGAGTCCTGGCTGACAGTAAATTGAAGCTATTACAGGAATGCAATGAGCAAAGTAAATCCGATGTTGGAATTCTGTGAAAGGTCAATATTAAGGTAATCACCTGACTTTGTCAATTGTTGTAGCAAATGGAACAATACACAATTCTGAGTACCAGGGGGACGTCGGCAGCTTTTGAAAAAATCTACTGGAGTGATTGAGAACTGTTGGAATTGGATTCTGGTGAGCAACTAATATTCTTATCTCCCTGTTTCATATTTTCTTCCAACATAAAAAGAGGCCATTTCGGCAATCGCGACCAAGGCTTCTCACTCATTTTCCCTGTCTCCCATTCTTCCCATCAATGCCACTAAGTTTCTACCACCTAGCAACACACAAGGGGCAATTTTCAATGGACATTTACCTTCCAAAACAAAACAAAGGGTTGAGAAATAAAATGGCAGCTGATTTTAGGAATTCTAAAGGGACCAGACAACATCACTCCTGGGAAACTATTTCACCTTAGGAAATTGGAGAAACAGTAAATTAACTGCTTGAAAGGGGTGAAAATCAAAATGGATCTACAGAAACAACATCTCATTGTATGATCAATCCATGCAAAAAGGCTATCAAGAGACACAATAGAAGAAGAAAACATTAATTAAATTAACAGAGTTTTTTTTCTCATAAACTAGTATCCAGGGATCCTTGACACATGATGTGTTGACTAGATCACGTTTGCAAGAAATGGGAAAGTTAAATAGGTTTCCCAAAACACTTCATCACTTCTCGGCTCAGTCTGAGCCTGTTTTGGATGGCGATTAGTTGGCATAATTAACCAATAATTCTCTTATGCTTGGATAATGAGATTAACAGGAGAATGTCTGTGTACTTTGCTGTTGTTCATACCATGCAAGTGTCATGAGAATAGAGTATTCAAGGGAAAATACTGCTTTTATTTATGTACCTAACTGACATTACCCTCCTTAAAATGCCTCTCAATCCCCAACTCAACAACAACCAATACTGACCAGATTTTACCCCCCCCCCCCCCCCGATGCAGAAACCCTAATGAGCAACTACAGACTACCACATCACCAATTGCTGGCAGCTGACCTTCAACAAAACATCTCCTCCACCTCTACCTACCCACCGTATCTCCTTCCCTCCAACCAGAGGCCGTCTCTTCATTGAGATCTCAGATCAGCGCCTTTATCCTGCACAAGCTCCGCCCTTGAAGGAAGTGGTTTACCCTTGTGCAAGGGTAATATGTCAGTGCTCCATACCTTGGACAATTGGTGCCAATGCACAACCAAGATATTCTTTGGCGCACCTTGCAGATTAAAGTGGATTTTTAAGTCAGGCAGATGATTAGTCATACTGGATCAGGTCAGATCAAGAAAGCCAGAACAGATGAGTGGTCTGAAGGTTTTATTTAATCAAAACACCAGCAATCCCGATCAGTGGTGATAAAGGTTGGGAACTAATCATTCAGGGTAAACGCAGTGGAGAATTGGAGATACAAGGTGGTTCATGGTGGCAGGTTATAGTTCCCATAACGAAGGACAATAATGGAGAGCAAACTTGATTTGCACCACCAAGAGATAATGAATCAAAATAAAGGATATGACAGGACACTGGTGGGATTGGATTATAAGACCCACAACATCGGCATAAATGATTATTCATCCAGTAATCAGAAATTCTTACATCCACGTAATGTCATGGTGAACTTTGATCTTTGTGTAAATTGAACAAATCAAAATAGCAAATGTTGCTTTGGGGAATGATTCATGAATGGATTTAGACTCCTTAGAGTTTTGAATCATGGTGCTTACAGATTTAAATTTTTGTGTGTGTAATGAGATGGGATTAATTATTAATCTCCTACCACAGTATCAACCAGGAAATACTTATCTCGAGTGATGAAATTTCAATTGAATTTAAGAACGATACATTTATGCAGAGAATTAAAGATAAAATCAATACCTTGGATTTTGAAGTGAGAATGGGTAAGGCAGATTGGAAAATTAATTTACGAGGGAAAACAGGAGAAAATCAATATTTAAGAAAATTGAAAAGTTCTAAACATAAATTACATAACATCTCCATGTAAAAAAAACCCATACTAACTAAAAGGTTAAGGGTTAGGGTTAAAGGAATCCTACTCTTGGATGAAGGAGCAGAAACCACGAGAATTGAGAGAGTTTTGGACTCTGGCAAAATTGCTGAAAAATTGGCAACCAGGAATGAAATAACTTGTGAAATATGCGATCCAGAAATAAATAAACATTGCAAGAGCTTTCAGAAGATGTGGCGAACCAACAAAGTTATCCTTAAAAGGCGGAGATGGAAGAAATTAAAATATGAAAAGAGCAGGGTTCATCTGTTCTCTCAGCAGAAGAAACAACAAACACACTCAAATTCAGGGGCACTGAAACTAATGTTCAGAAAATTTATTGGAATGAAACTTTGACACATCCCTTTAGGACCATATGGCAAACACTGGGGTTCTGAAAGAGGCTGCCTGCAGAAACGGTGGATTAATTCACTGTGATCTTCCAGGATTGCCTGGAATCTGGAGCAGTTCCAGAAAATTGGGAGGGACCACGTTTAACCTCGTGATCAAAAAATGAAGGGAGAGAGGAAAATTCAAACCAATTAGTGTGTTATCAATTGTCAGGAAGTTCATGGAACCTCATATTATGGAAATGTTACCAAGATATTTAGAATAACACAATTTGAAATTAGAAATGGGACAAAAGTGAATAAAATAAACCTGTACTCATAAAAGCATTTGATAGTATAATGCAAAAATGTTTTAGCAATAAAATCTCAGAGTGGCAATGTGCTGGCAAGGATAGAGGATTAAGTAAAGGACAGAAAATAAAAGTAGAACTGAATGAATGGGTCATTTATAGTCTGGCAGATTGTCACTAGTAAGATGCCACAAAAATCAGAACTGAAGATTCAGCTATTAATGATCTACAGAGATAAATTGATGAATGGATCAGGTGTAATGTATCCATGTTTACTGAAAAATCAATTTGTTAGGAAGGACAGAAGATTGAAGTTTCAAAACTTGAGTGTGCAGCATAGAATTTCCACGATAGTAAATGTTCTCATTCTGTAACTCCCCACTTTGGTACCGAGTCTAACGTGTTAATCATGAGATCTTTAGTTTAGCTGATCTGCTTGAAAAATAACCTTTCCCGCTACAATTTTGTTTTTATATACTCATGACAAGAAACTTCCGGAAGGGAAAATCGTACCAGAGGTGTATGATTCAGTAATTATTGGGGGATCAGAGGTGGAGAGGGTGAGCAAATTTAAATTCTTGGCATTGACTATCTTGGACAATCTTTCCTGGACCCAACACACTACAGGTAGATCCCAACTTACGATGTTCTGACTGACTCATGATATTTCAAAGTTACAGTGGTCAGGATCCGTACTTTTGATTTCTGTTTTCAATGTTTATCCGCACTTATGATGTCCTGGCCGCCCACGCGTACTAACTCCTGAAGCAATGGCCGCCCGCACATCCAAGCTCCCGACGCCCAGGCCGCCCGTGCATATTCATCCTGACTCCATGGACGCCTGTGCATACTAATCCCAATGCCACGGCCACCTGCACATCTGAGCTCCCAATGTCAAGGCCACCACACATACTAACTCCTGACTCCACAGACGCCCGCACATCTGAGCTTTCAGCTGTGTTCATTGCAGTAATGTACTTCTCAGATGGCTTTTGAATAAAGGTTTTCTGCATTTAAATAAGTTCTTTTTTTAAATGGTAGAATGTGTATTGTTTCAACTTATGATAATTTTGACTTACAATGTAAGTATCAGAACTGAACCCCATCATAAGTCAGGGTCTACCTGTAATGGCATCATGAAGAAAGCACATTAGCACTGCTACTTCCTCAGGAATTTGTGAAGGTTTGGTATGGCATCAGAAACCCTGGTAAATTTCTACAGGTGTGTGGTGGAAAGTGAGTTGACTGGCTGGGGACACCAATACCCTTGAGTGTAAAGCCCTGCAAAAGGTAGTGGACACAGCCCAGGACATCACAAGCAAACCCTTCCTCACCATTGAGACCATCTGCATGGAACACTGCCATCGGAGAGCAGCAGCAATCATCAAAGATCCATATCACCCAGCAGATGCTCCGTTCTTGCTGCTACCATCAGGAAAGAGGTATAAGTGCCACAAGACTTGCACCACCAGGTTCAGCCACAGCTGCTACCTGTCCTCCATTATAATCCTCAATAGCAAAATCAATCAGGGACTCATGCAAGGACTCTTACTATTGCACATGGCTGATATTTTTTTTCTCTGTATTGCACAGTCAGTTTGTTTACATTTCTTTATTTGTTTACATGTGTATGTTGAGTTTTTTTTGCACTGCTGGTAAGTGGTGATTCTGCCTCGCCGGCAGGAAAAAGAATCTCAGGGTTGTATGTGATGTCATGTATGTCCTCTGACAATCAATCTGAAACTTGAACATTGTTTATATCAGAATGACACAGCTGAAAATTAACACAATGAGCAAAACACAAAAATGGACATTTCCTGCAATATTCTGTGTCATTTTATAAGTTTGACATCTTCTCTTGTTTGAGGCAAATTCAGAATTAATATTTCCGATACAATTACTTCTTTTGAAACATTGTCTATGAAATTTGTCCAATTTGTCCGAGGAGCAACCATCAAAAGTGACAACTGGGATCCCAGCAGATTTATTTTCATATTTACTATCTTTCATCCACCTCCTCATAATGAACCATTTATCAGTCTTATCCTCAACTCTGAAATGGGTCAAGTTCAAACCTTATCTGGAATGCCCTTCAAGAACAATCATCTGACCCTCCAATGTCCCCGACTGACCCTCCAGAGCCCTGATGCTCCAGCTCTAAAATGGCCAAATTACATGATATCCCTATTCTTCTGATGCCCCAACTCTCAATTACCTTGACTGCACTCCCCTGAAGCCCCAATTCTTATTCACTTCCAGCATATGATCCTTCAGCAAAAAATATAAACTGTTTCAGCAAAAGTCTTGGACATTACTGTAGTTTGCAATAACAAGGCACTGAAAGGAGAAAGGATATTCATGCCCAGGGGGCAGGAAAACACTTGATTAATCATTTGCTGAATGAAAATTTCTCCAATGCTGGGCCTCAATCTCGTCTCACTTTCTGTGTCTGACTCCTGATTCGTTTTGGTGATCCCAGAGTTAAAAAATAAAGTATAAGATTCTCAGAGGGGTGAACAAAATAGATCTCCTTCCTCCAGCAAAAGACTGGAATAAGCCTGGATGAAAGCTTTTCCATGGATTTGGAATGTGGACATGGGAGGACTGTAATTCCTCCTTTGCTGCTTTTATACAAAACAATGATCAATTAATTCTTGACATGAAAGGATATCAAGGGATCTGGGGAACTTGATGTAAGATTCTGACTTAAACGCTGACAATTCTTTTTCTCCCCCTGATGCTGCTCAGGCTGCTAAGTTCCCCCAGAGGTTTGCGCTTTGCGAGGAATATAGGCGATGAAGTGGGAAACTATGGTTGAGTGTCATTCGTAATCCTATTGAATGACAGGATGTGGTGGAAGTATGGGCTAATTCTAACCCAATTTCTTACATTCTTGCATCTAACATTCTAAGCACGAGATTTGTTAAAGTAAGGAACAGTAAATCCACTTTCAGTGGTTCCCTATCCCAAGTAATGTCTCAACTTTGGGAGTTTCCAACAATCAAGAGAGGTGAACTGCAATCCTGCTGAGCTAATAAGGAACTGTGACCAAATCGTAAATTTACAGCATGCACATGCAAAGAAACTTTTAGTCTTCATGTCCAATGAAAAGTAATTAAGAATCAAAACAACTCGAACATTGTTCAAAAAAAGTTGGATCAGTGGCATAGCAGTTAGCACAACGCCTTTACAGCGCTAGGGATCGGGAGCAGAACCGGTTTCAAACCCCTCGTTGTCTGTAAGGAGTTTGTACATTCTCCCCGTTTCTGCATGGGTTTTCCTCAGTGGCTCCAGTTTCCTTCCACCATTCAAAATGTAGGTTATTGGGGTGTAAATTGGGTGGCACAGACTTGTGGGCCGAAATGGCCTGTTACTGTGCTATTTAAATTTTTAAAATTTAATTTAAAAAGCGTAAATTTAATGACTAACCCAGTCAAGGTTGATTGTTCTGTTCAGTCTAGAGTGTTCTGATGAGGTTGCTGAACGGCTATTTATGACTATTTTTTTAAATGGTCTTTGCCTTGCTTGAATGTAAAAACGCTCCAATCTGGAACTTTCTTATAAAGCTTGATATAAAATTAAAAAGAGCCATCAAGAATAATTCCATCTTCCTGCACTTTGTGTTCTACTGGTTCTTAATGCAACAAGTGATGAGCCTCTAGTTAATTTCAGTTAGTTCCCGATTCCCTACACTGTTTCCCTGGAAAAGATCTTCCTAATTTCCCTTCTAAATCATTCACCGTTTTCAAACTTTTTCTTTCCACTCACATACCACCTTAAGTATCCCTATGCCATAGGTGCACTGTGATTAGTAAGGGATTACTTACTAAAAGATGGTATGTGAGTATGGAAAAAATGTTTGAAACCCACGGTTTTAATCGTACCTAATTGACTCATTATGTGCATGGTTTCATAACTCCAAAGGAAATGGGCCAATGACAAATTTTCTCAAGCAAAATATCTCAGTAACGATTGGCCCTAGAGCAGTGGTTCTCATTTGGGCCTCCTATCTTAGAAGGGATGTAATAATGTTGGAGGGAGTACAGAGAAGTTTACTAGGATGATTCCGGAATGCAAGGGCTAACATATGAGGAACGTTTAGCGCTTCTTGGACTGTATTCATTGGGGTATAGAAGAATGAGAGGGGATCTTGCAGCAACATTTTGAATGCTGAAAGGATTGGCTAGAGTAGATATGAATAACATATTTCTCTTGGTGGATAAATCCAGGACAAGAGGGCACCATCTTAGAATTAGAAGGTACTCATTTAAAACAGAGGGGTAATATCTTTAGCCAGAGGGTCGTGGATTTGGGGAATTTGTTGCCACATACAGATGTGAAAGCCTGATCATTGGGGGAGATTGATAGATATTTAATTAGTCAATGTATCCAGGGATATGGAGAAAAGGCCAGAATTTGGAATTAGATACAAGTTTACCTCAGAGTGGATTTACAAAGCAGACTTTGATGGGCTGAATGGCCTACTTCAGTTCCTTTATCTTGCGATCTTGTGTAAAGTGGTATGTGAGTGGAAAAACATGTTGTTAATTACAGATTCCACCAGCGTTGTCTCCACTCCATCCTCAACATTCATTGGAGCGCTTTCATCCCTAACGTCGAAGTACTCGAGATGGCAGAGGTCGACAGCATCGAGTCCATGCTGCTGAAGATCCAGCTGCGCTGGGTGGGTCACGTCTCCAGAATGGAGGACCATCGCCTTCCCAAGATCGTGTTATATGGCGAGCTCTCTACTGGCCACTGTGACAGAGGTGCACCAAAGAAAAGGTACAAGGACTGCCTAAAGAAATCTCTTGGTGCCTGCCACATTGACCACCGCCAGTGGGCTGATATCGCCTCAAACCGTGCATCTTGGCACCTCACAGTTCGGCGGGCAGCAACCTCCTTTGAAGAAGACCGCAGAGCCCACCTCACTGACAAAAGGCAAAGGAGGAAAAACCCAACACCCAACCCCAACCAACCAATTTTCCCCTGCAACCGCTGCAACCGTGTCTGCCTGTCCCGCATCGGACTTGTCAGCCACAAATGAGCCTGCAGCTGACGTGGACATTTACCCCCTCCATAAATCTTCGTCTGCGAAGCCAAGCCAAAGAAGATACAAATGCACATTGTGCCCCTTTTTTTTTTAAACTGAAAAACCAACACACATATACATGAATATTTACATACACCCTCAGATATACACGCAGAGTCCCCCACTCCCTGACCACCCTGACACCTTTGTGGTCCGTATCATCAGAATGTTACTAACTAAACCAGTGGTTCTCAACCTTTTTCTACTCACATATCACGTTAAGAAATCCCTTACTAACCACAGAGCACCTATGTTATAGGATTACTTAAGGTGACATGTGAATGGAAAAAGATTGAGAACCACTGGATGAAACAACCAGTTTAAATAATCAGTGCAGATGCTGTGATTGTAGTAAATACACATTGAAATGCTGGAGGAACTCAACCGGACTTTCAGCATCCATAGAAGACAAAGATATATCGCTGACATTTAGAGCCTGAGCCATTCTTCAAGAAATAAGCTGAACAATCAGTTACCTTCCAAATAATCCTGGGCAGATCTAGTAGTATTAGTTAATCCAGGAGTGAGAGGGATAATTAAAAAAAAAATTATCATGCTATTCTGTCAATCAAAAGACGTTAACTTTCTGAAATAAAGTTAGAATGGAAGCAAGAATCGGAAATGAAAATTGAGGAGGAACCGCAGGAAGAGGCGATGGATAGAATCCGCTCTGCCACCGCCTGGGCTTGGTTGGGACTTATCAGTTTAAGATGCTATTTAGGGTTCACATTTCTCAATCCAAATGGTCAGCCATTTATCCAGAAGTAGAGGACAAATGCAATTAGGTGTAATGGCTCCCCTTCCACATGTTCTATCAGAGCTCCAAACTACAGGGGTTCTGGAGTGGAGTCTCTAGCACATCATCCAAAATACTTAAAGTTAACCCTGCCCATCGACTGCAATATTTGGAATCTCTGACAACTCCATAAATTCTCTGCAGACAGATGTAATGGCATTTAGATCTTTATTAGCCAAGCGTCTCATTTTATTGCATTGGAAGTTTGATAGGTGTTCAACTATTGGGTTAAGGATATAATTTTCTTTATTAAACTGGAGAAAATCAAATACATATTAAGATGGTCCACCGCAAATTATTTTCATAAACGGCAACCCTTTCTGCCATTTATTTTCCGAATTACGAGTGCTTACAGCGTAAATGTTCAACTGTGTGGTGCAGGTATTAGGATTGTCAGAAAGACTGACTTTTGTCTTTCACCTCTGATCTTTTTTTCCTTCAGAACTTCCTTAAAAACCTTTCGCTCAGCTTTCGGTCACCATTTCAAAGATCCCTTAGTTGTACTACTGGGAGCTGCCTTGAGAAATATTATTGCATTAAAGATGCCATATAAATATAAGCAGCTATAGTTGTTGAAACATGTATCTATGATTCTGCAGACAGAGTGAAGAGGTGGGCATAAAGCTGCATAGGGTGGGAGTCAGTCAAAAAACATAATCAGAATTAAAAAAGATGTCAGTCTTAAAACAGCTGAGAGATTTAGGATCGGCTGATCACTTATCAATTCACAGATTCATTCTTTCTTTGAATGTTTTATGGAGAGTGGGAGGAAACCAATGTAGACACGAGGGGAGCGTACAAACTCCTTACAGATGATGCCAATATGGCACCTGGTTAGCTGGTCTCCCATCCAAGTACTGACCTGGCCTGAACTTGCTTAGCATCTGGGATCAGACGAGATTGGGCGTTTTCAGCCTAGTATGGCCAAAGGCTTTCAGGCTATGGTAAAGATCTCTGAAAGATCTTGCTATCTTCCCCAAACCTGTGATTTAACACATGCACACATATCCCAGAAGCAATTATAGAGCATTGATCAAGCCCCTGAACCTCTCCTTTCTGCACTAAATATTTACTACTCCAACCCAACAATGACTTGTTTTTACTGTTACAATACCAACTTTTTTCTTACATGATGGTAACTATGAATATTTATTATCTATTTCTGGTATTTATGATCTCATTTTAATTTATTTTAATGTATGCTATTGTCATTTTTTAAATGAAGTACCTGTTTGGCAGCAGCAAAAAAGAATGTCAGAGTATGAGGCTTGATTACTCGTGAGATCAGACTGCAAGCAAAGACAGTGAATTGATCCCTGCATAGACAAACACTGACTTGTTCACTGAGGTACATGAAATGCTTGGAGTTATATGCAAGATAGCCCAGTCCTCAAGAAAGAGAGCTCGCAAAGGAATTGTGCCCTGTGATCATCTGTATCCCACTCTAAAACAACACAAAGTGAGGGAGAGAAAAAAAATCATGAGTCAGCATTTGGGTTAGAACCTTTTGTCAAAACTGGTGTGGGAAATAGAGTAGAAAGCTTATGGTGGGGGTGGGGGGGGAGAGCTGTAGAGGGGTCTAGAGACATGCATTCAGCATGGTAACAGGCACTTCTGACCCACAAGCCCATGCTGCCCAGTTAACCTACATTATAGGCCCATGAGTCTGACGTCTGTGGTGGGCAAGTTGATGGAAAGTGTTCTGAGGGATGGTATTTACAAATATTTGGAGGTACAAGGATTGATAGGGAGTAATCAGCATGGTTTTGTCAGGGGTAGATCATGCTTGACAAACCTGATTGAGTTTTTCGAGGGGGTTACAAAAAAGGTTGATGAAGGGAAAGCTGTGGATGTTGTCTATTTAGACTTTAGTAAAGCTTTTGACAAAGTTCCCCACAGGAGGTTAGGAAAAAAGGTGGAGGTATTAGGTATAAATAAGGAGGTTGTGCAATGGATTCAGCAATGGTTGGATGGGAGGTGTCAGACAGTAGTGGTGGAAAATTGTTTGTCCAGTTGGAGGCCGGTGACCTCAGGGATCGGTCCTGGGTCCACTATTGTTTGTTATATATATTAACGATCTGGAAGTAGGGGTGGAGAATTGGATAAGCAAGTTTGCGGATGACACAAAGATTGGTGGTGATGTGGACAGTGAGGAAGATTACCGTAGATTAAAAGGTGATTTAGGAAGGCTGGAGGTGTGGGCTGAGAAATGGCTGATGGAATTTAATACAGATAAATGTGAGGTGCTACATTTTGGAAAGGCAAATTTAAATAGGTCATATACATTGAATGGTAGACAATTGAGGAGTGCAGAGCAACAAAGGGATTTTGGAGTTATGGTAAATAGTACCCTCAAGGCTGATACTCAGGTAGATGGTGTGGTGAAGAAGGCATTTGGAATGTTGGCCTTCATAAATCGGAGTATTGAATTCAAGAGTAGGGAGGTTATGATGAAATTGTACAAGGCATTGGTGAGGCCAAATTTGGAGTACTGTGTACAGTTTTGGTCCCCAAATTATAGGAAAGATATAAACAAAATAGAGAGAGTGCAGAGAAGGTTCACGAGAATGTTGACAGGATTTCAAGGTTTGAGTTACAGGGAAAGGTTGTGCAGACTAGGGCTTTTTTCTCTGGAGCGTAGAAGATTGAGAGGGGACTTGATAGAGTTTAAGATTTTAAAAGGGACAGACAGAGTAAATGTGGATAGGCTTTTTCAATTAAGAGTGGGGGAGATTCAAACTAGAGGGCATGATTTAAGAGTGAAGGGGGAAAATTATAAGGGGAACATGAGGGGACATTTCTTTACGCAAAGGGTGGTAGGGATGTGGAATGAGCTTCCAGCAGACGTGGTTGAGGCGGGTTCATTGGTTACATTTAAGGAAAGACTGGATAGTTACATGGAGAGGAGAGGACTGGAGGGGTATGGACCGTGTGCTGGCATTGGGACTAGGAGGGTGGAGATTTGTTGTGGCATGGACTAGTAGGGCCAAACTGGCCTGTTCTGTGCTGTAAGTGGTTAAATGGTTATATGGTTATCCCCTGTACATTTTAGAACTGGAATGCCCGGAGGAAACCCACACAGACATGGGGAGAATGTACAAACTCCTTACAGGCAGTGCTGATTTAAACCTGGGTTACTGGGGCTGTAATAGCATCGCACTAACCACTACACTCATGTTACTGCCCTGTGATAGGATACTGGACAAGTGAAGGTGGGTGAGGTGTCATCATACCTTGACAAAGGGCTCAAGCCTGAAATGTTAGTCAGCCTTTACTTCCTATGGATGCTGCATGATCTGTTGAGTTTCTCCAGCGCTTCTGTGTATTGCATTGAGACTGATTATTTCTCTCCATGGATGCTGCCTGACCCACTGAGTCCTTCCACTCTTTCTTTGTTCACTCAAAATTCCTGCATCTGTAGTTCTTGTGTTTCTTTAAACCAGTCAATATCTTGAGTCCTCCATTATCAATCCCCAAGCATGAGTTATGTGCTGTCAATTCTGATCCACCAGAGATCCTCACGCAGTGACATATGCTCAGAAGGAAGATGTTCTCCAGGTTTAATTCCAAATCCTCCTCCATGGGGACTTGTGAGAAAAGGAACAAAAAAATGGGAGAGCCAGATCAGAAGGAGAAAAAGAGGGAAACAGAGGTAGCAAGGGATACCTGAAATTGGACAATTCTTTGTTCAGACCAGTGGCTGTAAACTGTTCAGTCAGAATATCATGTGCATTGGCTTGGTTTGGATTAAGCCTCACCCTGCGAATGGAGAAGATCAAGCACATACAGGTTGGAGTGGGAAAAGGACTTGTAATGACATGTAACTGGGAGCTCAGGGCAGCATTGAGGACAGAATCCGAGTGCTCTGCAAGGCAGTCACCTAGTCTAAGCAAGGTTTCACTGATGACATATTGGGAAGTGAAGCACTGGCAGACACCCTGCCATCATCATCACCTTTTTAACACCGATCCCAAGAGAGTGTCCCAAATTTCAAATCCATCTCTTAATGAAATGCCCCTTTCCGAGCTTGAAGAACATCTTCCGATTAATTAGCTGTTAATTTTATTGACGTTTAAAACTCACTCAAAGAATAAAACAACTGCCTGGATTGAAATAGAAGGATGGGAAAACATTTACACTTTTAACTCAATTTGATCAAATTATTCTGCAACAAAACTGATGAAAAACTAGTGGCAGCACGGTTTAGTGTAATGGTTGTCGCAACGCTGTTACACCATCAGCGACTCAGGTTCAAATCAGGTCAGGAGTTTTTACAGTGCCAGTGATTGGGCCTGGACCAGGGTTCTCCGGGGGCTTGTTTCCTACCACCGTTCAAAAACATACTGAGGTGTAGGTAAATTTGGCGGCACGGACTCATGGGTCGAAATGGCCTGTTACAGTGCTGTACGTCTAAATAATTAAAAATAAATTTCTACTTGTGTCAGTTTTATTTGCCCTCTGGTTGACCAGCTGGCACTGGAGTCCTCTGCAGAGGGATTCAAATTCATTCACCATGTCTTTAAAATAATCTGGATTGCTAGATTTACATATCTGCTTTCTTTGTGCGATTTACTTTCTCTTAATCTTTCAGTTAACTGTACAATATTGAGTTCAGCAATTCTAGTTGATATTGCAATATAATCACACCATTGACGGTGAAATAAGTGAAACACATTCAAAGAATGGGATTGATCTGGTGAGTGAAACATGAAAGTCTGCAGATGCTGTGATTGTAGTAAAAACACACAGAAATGGTGGAGGAACTCAGCCGGTCTGACAGCATCCATAGGAGGTAAAGGTATATTACTGATGTTTTGGGCCGGAAGATATGGATCTTGTGAGTGCCATGAATCAGATGCTCAGCTGCCTTTCTATAACCAGATCCAACCACCAATCTCAATCTCATTACAGGCACCCCACACATCATACTCATACTGAAGGAATTAATTCACAGAAGACCCTTGCAGTCATCAGCAAGATACCTTCACCATAGCTGTTTGTGTGCAGTACAGAGGGAGTGCTGCAATGTCAGTAGCCACATCATACAAAACAATCTTAAGGCTGTTATAGCTACAACAATCAGTAATAGCCACATAAAACAGATGCACCAAACCTTAAGCATGCACTTTGCAAAATCTGCATACAGGTTACTCAGTGTGATGGGTGCCTTTGTAATTACACTGAACAACTAAGATTGTGTTTCCAGACCACTTTTGGATGCATTTTATGGATTTTGGGCTGTTGATCACGAAAATCACCAGAAACCTTTCCTATCACATTTTTTTCAAATAAGAAGTATTTTGTGGTTTTGTCATATTTTGAGTCTATTCAAACATTGCCCACAAAGCAAGCGGTTTGGGTCAGTTCAAGCATGCTTGGGCATGCACTCAGTGCAGATGCTATGCAAATGTTGTCTTAGGCTGGGGCATGCTTAGTCAGGATATATGCAGACAGGCTATAAAAGCAGCTCACATATACAGATACTGTGCATTACATTTATTTAGATTGAACGCACATTGATGCATATGTTCTTCAATCAATAGGCACTTTCAGGTGCCCAATTGCCCCTCATGTAAAGCCACATGTTTAAGCAATATGTGGCTGTTTTGAGGCCACCTGAGTGTGCAGGAGGTGCTCTTGAGGCGTGCTACATAACCCTCCTCAGAGAGATAATCTGCTGAGCTCAGTGGCTCCCCCAGCCACCTGAATGCAGCTGGCTGAAAGCAGATGCTAAAGGGTCAGGCTGCTGATCCCAGCTGACACTGGGCAGGAGCCGAATGTGCTCAGAGCCACATCCTGTGCAGCTGTGTCCTTCAGGTGGCCAACATTGCGCATTAAACGCTGCCACCTGAGCAGCAATTTAAAGGGCCGCTTCTGCTTCTTCAGGTGCATTCTTACCGGAGAATGCACCTGAAAAAGCCTCATAGCACTTAACAATAGCATTATTGTCTTCAGGAAGATCAAAATCTCTTGTCAAGTCGCAACAGCTATTACATTTGTGCCAACTATAAGCTAATGCAAAATTCAATAAAAGTTATTTACCATTTCTCCAACTTCTTGGATGTTAAACCAACTCTGAAATTATCTTTGTGTTCAGCTTGAAGTTGTCTATCATAATCCCAAATGTTTTTTCAGGAAGCAAACCTTCTGAAAAAAATTGTTGTCCAGTGTGATTAATAGTTTTATGCTATGTACAAAACATCAGTAATATATATTTACCTCCTATGGACGCTGTGAGACCTGCTGAGTTCTTCCAGCATTTCTGTGTTTTTACCACAAGCACAGCATCTGCATACTTTCGTGTTTCACTTTTTGCTTATGTACGAGTCAGAGCCTCCCTGCTTCCGAAGGCAGAAGCATTGGTGCAAACATCACTGCTGACAAATCCTTTCCTTCGATGGGCAAAATAATTTTTAAATGGGCACACCAAAAGCTACAATGTCATTCAGGATAAAATAAAATATTAAATTATGCAATATTTATGACCAGTCTCAAGTTAAATGCCACGATATTAGAATGTAAAGTAGATAGAATTCCAATGGACAGGCCTGTATCTCCACGTCTTCTCTTCACAAATGAAGGCAAAAATCAACTGGAATGTACGGGGACAAATCAACAGTGAACATTGCAGGGAGATGAATAAAGTGGAGAGAGAATGGTGAAAAAAAAGTGGAGTAGCTGTAGGATTATTGATGATAAATGGCCTCATCAAATTATTATTTCTGAAAGAGTCCCTGAAGTAATTTATAACCAGCTTTGCCAACATGACTCCACTGTGGCCACTTGTAGAACCATTGAACTGCAACTGGGGCATAAAATTACCCTCCCAGAAATCATAAGTGATCCAATTAATGCTGAAATGCAATGAACTGGATAGTTGACTAAAGTATCTTTTAATTTCAGCATTCTTGTCAGATAGTCATTACATTTGACAGTGGTAACAATAAAAACAAGCATTATTTGACTGCAAGCGTAATTCTGGAGTGAGGTAAAATGAAGCCTTGTCGAGGGATTCTGGTTAAAAAAAAGACCCTCAATGTTCGAGAAAAGAAAAGGTCAGTCTCTTTGGGAATAGAACCATGGTGAATCATGATTGACGAAACAGTAAATAAAACAACTGAGAGGCCAATTAAACAGAAATGCAATTAGATCTCATTGCAATTATTTTTTTTTACTTTATTCAACACCACAACAGCCAAGTGGAGAATGTGTTCTGGGATTCAAATAGCCCAATTCTTTTCTTTGGCTTCGCGGACGAAGATTGATGGAGGGGTAATGTCCACGTCAGCTGCAGGCTCGAGCCCAATTACACCCAATTAACCTGCAACCCCTCTGTTTCGGAAGATGCACGGAAGGTGGAGAACCTGGGGAAATCCCCATTTAACCAAAAAATTTCAAAGCCAAAATGATGTCATTTAGTCTCCAAAAAATTTTGGATAAAGGAGGATATCCGAAACAATCAGAAATCTCTTTTCACAGCCAATCTGATGTCACAGGTTGAAAAAGATTTTGGAACTTTGAAAAAACTTCGAGTAGAATTTCGAGTTTTTGGTGTGGGATTTATCTTATTTTGTTCAGGTTTTTTTTTTGTGAGAATTAAACATTATTTAATGCTTTAAAAGCCTTCCCTTTTTGTTTAAACACTGTTCCAAGTGATTTGCTGTTGCTACTGGGCTGTCTTTAAAAAATGACCAGTTATCCGAAAATATCGTTTATCTGAAATAGGTCAGGTCCAGACCATTTCAGATAATCGGAGTTGTACTGTTCTTAATTCCAGAAGGTGGATATTTAAATCTGGTTTAATCTGAATGCACATTGTATTCAACTGGTTAATCAGGCTTTGCAATTGCTCTATTTCTTCACACTACACACTTCCCATGATGGCTTAATACTGATAAACCAGTTTCAGACTGATATTCTGACTAGGATACCAGACCCACATTGTTTCACACCTCATCCATTATATTTCAAAGTTCATAATATCCCATCTGCTGCTGTTTTGTTTCAGAAACACTTCCTCTCTAAAAACTAACGCCCTGATGAAATACAGCCTTTATACCAATTGACCGACACATGATTATGTAGGCGAGTCTAAATTGATTTTTAATTACTTTTCCTACAATATTTTTAAATTCAATTCACCCAGTTTCACATCGAACCCAATTTCAGCCTTATACATCCCAATGGAAATAAAGACCTGTCTTGACTAATATGAAATTCCAATGTTTTTCTTCCCCATTCCATCAATGTCCTAATAGGTTCATTGGCAATTGTTCATCTTCTCCTGAGGAAGGTTATGAAAATGACCAAACTGCTGGAAAAATGGCTGGTCAAGCAGCACTTATTGAGGCAAAGAGATGGTTGACTTTTTCGTTCCAAGACCTTGCGTGTGGACAGAGTGCAGAGGGATCTCCATTCACCATGAGGAAGAAGGTTCAAAGGATTGAACCCATATAAGGATCTTCCTCTTGCCCAACATCCTGAACATTAAACAATAAGTTCAACCTTCTGAGATCTTTCCTATACACATGGTTCACATTCAGGTACCTGCATTTATAAATGATTTGATATGACTTCTTATGCATTTTTTGATATCTCATATGAGCACTTTCCAAAACTTGAAATAACTCATTTTGTTCTTCAGGAAGACTGAATATCCAAGTCACAATATGACTTCTATTTTTCAGTTAATTTAGACATACAGGCTCTTCAGCCCATGAACCCATGCCACCCAATTACACCCCCAGAATGAATGGTGGGACAAAACCGTAGCACTCAGTGGAAATCCACACAGGCACAGGGAGAACGTACAAATTCCTTACAGACAGTGCCAGATTCGAACCCGAGTTGCTGGCGCTGTAATAGTGTTGCACTAACCACCACGCTAACCGTGCTGCACTTTCCAGAGAAATAAATTTTACAAATAATTGCACAATCGTCAAGGTTGAACCTTAACATGGACTACTTTAGAATCACAATCGATTACCCAGATTTTGCCATTTGCAAAAAAAGCTCTCTTCCAATTTTAATACTCTCCATGTTTTATTGCTGCTTCATCCTTGCCTACATGTAAAGCATTAGATGCTCAGAAACAATGCTAATTGCAGCACCTTTTGGCGTGGAAAGCTGGAATAAAGAACAGAAGGCAATCTGGAGTTGTATCCACAGATCACATGGGATAGACTTTAGCTTCCAACTGTTTCTGGAGGTTTTTTTTAGAAAGTTGGCAATATGTATTCAGATAACCAGCCAAACCTTTACACAATATGTCATCAATCACGGCATGATGCCCATCATAAACCCAATTACTAAATGGGCTCCCAGCCACTGAATTAATGGCAATGATACTGGTATCTTCACATACAATTCCGAACCACTCATTAGTAACTCCACGTCCATTATTAGTGCAACATCTTGCTGGTACACTCTGCCCAATTTTAATAGAGTTTTTCATAACTGTGTCACCTCCTTCTCCTCCTTATAGATTTATGTAGGTCAGCTATTCTGAACCTTTTTTCAGCTATGGCACCCCCTAGGATTCTGCTCAAAACTTATGGGTCCCCCATCTGCAGTCAAGGATTGGTTTCTTCCAACTTTTTACCTACCGATTATATAAAAAAGATTTTAAAAAATACTTGTTGCTTGAGGTGTAAAGAAAACAAAGCTTTTACTTAAATGTGCTGTGACCCCCCATTGAGAATGCCTGGTGTAGGCCACACCGATAAAATGGATGTTAACAATAGTCTTTGCTCTACAACTTGAAAAAGATCTTCATGTAGTCTTTCTTAGGGGTGGCACAGTTAGTGCAGCAATTAGAGCAATGCTGTTAAAATGCCAGAGACACGGGTTAAAATCTGGCGCAGTCTGCAAGGAGTTTGTATGTTCTCCTCATGTCTGCATGGGTTTCTTCTGGGGGCACTGGTTTCCTTCAAAATGAAAAGGGTTTGTTGGTTAATTGGGGTGCTTGGGGGGCCTGGGCGTGTGGGTCGGAAGAGTCTGTTTCCGTGCTGTAAGTCTAAATTTATCCAGATTTAAATTCCTGGGAGAGAATTCCAGGGTTTATTTCCAGCAATGATAAAGGAAGGGGAAATTATTTCCAAGACATGTTGGTATGCACCTTGGAAGGGAACATTGTCTTCCTACTGCCTTTATCAAGTTGGTGATAAATGTTGTGGATTTAGGAGATGCTGTTGTAGTACCTGTGTGAGTAAGTGTGATGAATTGTGTAGATGGTACACCTTGCAGCTACAGTGCATAACTACTGGAGAGGATTAATGCTTAGGGTCAAGTCAAATACATTATCATATGATTGCACAAGTACAACCCAACGAAATAGCGCTCTCTGGTCCTCGGTGCAAAACATGCAGCACACATACAGACAAACAATGCATATGCAAAACAAGTATTCATATCTACAAATAAATATTGTTTCATGATTATGAGAGTCTCAGATGGTTAGTGTGAGCAGTTCCTTTGGTCATTCAGCATTCTCAGCTCTTGAGAAGAAGCTCTCAATATCAAGGTAGTGTAGCCCTGATGTCGCAGTGAGTAATTCGAGAGGAGAGAGTTACGAGTCATAATTGAGAGGAAGTTCAAACAAAATTGTTTACTTTACAGATGCGTCCAACCTTTTTAAAAACCCCGCATCGCGTGCCCTCAATGTTGTCACTGTGTCGTGGCATCATGATGTTTGGCAGCCTGTTTGCTGGAACTTGTAGTGCTGCTACAGTAGCATTTCACCACAAGAAGCATCAAAAGGCCGTGCAAGTCAATGAGATCCAAAGGAAAAACTCACTGTGGCTTGAATTTGCAGCTTGCACAAAGGAAGATGGCTTTGGTCACTGGCAAGCAATCATCTCAGCATCAGGACATCACAACATCAATTCCTGAAGGCAGCGTCCTTGGCCCATCCATCTCCAGCTGTGCTGGCGAATACTCTTCCATCATAATGTCACATCTGTGTTTGTTCAGTAATGATTGCAACGTTCAGTTCCTTAAATAATGTAACTGTCCATTCCTGCTCACAATAAGGTTGGTGTAGCAGTTAGCGTGACGCTGTTACGGCGCCAACGATCGTGACCGGGGTTCGAATCTCACGCTGTCTGTTCTCTCTGTGTTTGTGTAGATTCTCCTTGGGGGCTCCGGAGTCTTCAGAATGTACTGGGGGGGGGGTTGTAGCACAATTGGGCAAAATGGGCTCATGCGCCAAAATGGCCTGTTCTTGTCCCAATTACTAAATTAAAAAATTAAGACTAGAACAACCCAAATGGGCCATAAAGTGGCATAAGTGACAGTCATACCAAACTGGTCTCAGGCAATATTCACTTTCAAAAAGGTAGAGTCGAATTAGCTACCCTTAATAGTCTCATCTCTGAATCCTCATCTGGACAAGAGGTCATTACTGGTAATGTGGGATCAAAGGTTAAAGGCTGAGTATCCCCCATGATGACTGCCTCAATTGTGATTCCCCAAATCCTTTCTAGTTTCTCTGGAGTATGATGGCAGAGACTCCATCTAGCTGTCTGCCAGCAAATCTCAGTTCCACTCCAAGGGAAAGCAGTCTGGTTGATTGCACCTCTCCCCACAATCTGTTAAGTGTTCACTTCCAGCACTCTGTAGCCACAATGTGGACCACAGAGGGTGATCCTTAAGACCACGATGGCATCTTCTTCCAAATTCGCAACTTGTGTCATAAAGTAGGGCCGGGGCAGCAGGAGCAGGAGCAGGTGGTTCACCTTCAATATCAAGTGGCCTTGAAAATATAAGCACATAAGAAATAGGAGCAGGAATAGACTAAAAGGCCCATTGAGCCTGCACACCATACAGTGAGATCATGCCTGATCTGATGATAGGTTCATCTTCACCTTTCTCCCTTTTTTCCCATATCTTTTAATTCCCCTTCTACGTAAAAATCTATGCAACCTTGTCTTAAGTATATTTACTGAGGTTGCCTCCATTGCTTCAATGGGCAGAAAATTCTATAGATTCACCACCCACTGAGAAAAGAAGTTCCTCCTCATCTCTGTCCTAAATCTATGACCCTGCATCTTGAGTCTATGTCCCCTCGTTCTAATCTCCCCCACCAATGGATATAACTTACCTACCTCAATCTTATTTGAGCCTTTCACAATTTTATATGTTTCTCTATGATCCCCTCTCATTCTTCTAAATTCCAGTAAGTACAGTCCCAGTCAACTCAGTTTTCCTCAAAGGCTAACATTCTTACCTCTGGAATCAACCTGGTGAATCTCCTCTTGACCACCTCAAAAGCAAGCAAATCCTTCCTCACGTTAGGCGACCAGAACTGTGGGCAGTACTCCAGATGTGGCCTCACCAGTACCTTGTACAGCTGTAGCTTATCCTCTCTGTTCCATTTGCCTTCTTGATCACCTGCTGCACCAAACCAACCTTTTACAATTCATGCGCAACCACTACCAGGTCCTTCTGGACAGCAGCATGCTGCAATCACTTGCCATTTAAATAATCTCCTGATCTTTCACTTTTCTTTCCAAAGTGAATCACTTCACATTTAACAACATCGTACTGATATCTCACTCCACCTTCATCATCTCTGGACAAAATCCATGAACTCTGGACCTGATACGTCTTTGAGAGTGCACCATCTTCTCAAGGGCAAACAGAGATAGCCAATAAATGCTGGCCTTGCCACCAACACCCACATCCAACACAGAAATAAAGTCTAAAATTATAAATTATGTAACTGCACAATTAGAAGAACATGCAACTAATTCATTCATCGGAAGATTAGATTTCCTTTTTAACATCCATGTTTTCAATGACTTCATCCATTTCTAGATTCTAGTTGTGTCCTTCCAAAGGTAATACTTCTTAGTCAACTCAATTAGCTCATAAAAATTAAGTTTACTATTTGGACAACTGCTGAATTCATTAATTGGTTATTAATGACTCAAATTACATGTCCCGTTATTTGACTTGATTCCCATTCTGCCAGCCTTCATTTCTTCTACTTTATTGACAATTGTGGGTTTTTTTTTCCCCAAGGTGCAAGGTTTCTTTTGTCAAGTAATAATACATACAAAATGCAACATTCTTTAACTTTTGCAAGTGCTGCCATGAGCATGGTCTGGCACCCTTAACAATAGGAGAAAGAGAAGCAAAAGATCACTGGATCAGTGTGAATCATCAAATCTTTCATTCTTTGTGCTACAATTGGATTTCTCAATTCTTTCACGGAGATAACTGTCCACCCAGGACCCTCATTTTGGACTGGTGAATGAATACATAAATTATGATTTACTTTTTCATGGATGGTTGCAGTCATTTTTCCATGAAACACTTCAATAAAACCTTAAACACTCATATCAAACCATATTTTGAAATTAGACCATCAATTTTGTGAATGAAATTCAATATATTCTCTTCTGTGGAATGATTGTCCAGCTACAAAATCTATCAAAAATTCCAGTGATTTATTTACCTCAGTCTTCCACTGGTTCAAACTCTGAACCTTTGAGGAGAATACTGCTTTAAAGATTTAAACATCTTTTCTTCCATTGTCCCCCACAATGGATGGTTTACACAATCCAACATAATTTCCAGTCAGCGAATGTACCCATGATAGCTCAGATAAAGTGGGTGAACAAACTTTACAGAGACGCTGGAGGTGGCCCTCCAGAACCCTGATGACTACTCAGCAGTTTGGTCGTCATGGGTGCTGCTATCCTGGGACGGGGCATCATCCCACCCTGTGAGTGACTGGTCCCATACACCGCCCCGTTACTGCGCTGTATGACTAAATACATTTGACTGTTCCCCATTGTCACTGCAATCCACTAAGAGCTGCAAACCCACCTATCATCTCATTCTGGCTAGCCACATGCACAGAAAAGGGTACATTATTACACTCACAACAGACATCCATTTGGGTCTTGAAAAGCCTCCCTGGCACATTCTGAAAGAGTGGAAGTTGAGGGTTGTGTTCATTAATACAATTACCAACATTGTATAACAAACAAGAGATCAAGAAGACTCTACATAGCTGATGTGATTGTCCGAGCCTCCTCATACATTGCTATCTGCGAGTCATAGTTACGTAGCATGAAACAGGAGTAGTATCCTCTGCCCATGCTAGCCATTGAGCATCCATTTACAATGATCCTATTTTATTCACCCCTCCTCCCTTCACATTTCAATCAGCTCCCCTCAAATTCTACCACTCACTTCCGCTCTGGGATCAACATACAGAGGCCAATTCACCACCAATGTATTTTTTTGGGACATGGGCGGCCACCGGAGGACTTGGGGAAACCCACACAATTGCTGGGAGACTACAACCCCCACACAGACAGCACTGGAGGTCAGCTCCTCTTGTTGAGCCCACCTAAGATCTAACAAGAGCCTCCATCCACACCCTCTATGAAGGATAAGGCCCCTCGTTCTCAGGTTAAAGAACCTCTTCTGCAATCAATGCTCCTAATGATACACAATGCACAGAAATACAGCTGACCTGGACAAAACGGTGCTTGCATTTTGGTATGCTTAGTTGGAGTTTGCTTTTTACACATCTCTTGTACAGCTTCACATCGACCACACACCAGTTAATCTGATTGTTTTCTTTCTGGTCAAATACCTCATGCGTGGTATGATTTTTTTTTTCGATCACCAGTCTTCATAATCTATGTTTTGATTTCACAATTTGCATCAGTGGAATTAAATTTTGCTGTGGAATGCAAAATTTGCAAGTGGTCTCTCTGAAGGCTCAATCCCTGTATGCCAACTATTGAAATCCGATTGCTTCATCTATTGTATTTACCAGGGGTGATCTCCGTTTGTGCTTTCTAAATCTCAGCACATTCTGCCTCATCTCTACTCCCTTAAAGCAGAAGTGTGCATCCTAAGAATCTTATCTGCCACAGAGCAAAGACTTTTGCAGAAAACTAGTGATTTTTAAATGTGTTACTTCTCCCTCAGAACTTTGCCTGATTTGATCCACCTTGAAAGATCTAAATGAGCGACATGAGGGAAGGGGGAAGCAATCAGAGGCCTTGTAACTGGTAGAGATGTGTTGTTAGGTGGGCACAACCAAATATGTGGGATACCTTCAGTCAATGATAAATGATTCAATTAACAAATGCCCACTGTTAGAGAAAATCTGCATTAATGGAATCAGCCCCTTAACCCCATCAAGTCCACACCAATCACCTTTGTACATTAATCCCCTTTTAAAAAATTATCTGTATCTCCCGACATTCTCAGCAATTCTTCATATTCTCCCTTCATTCTCATCAACAAGCCTTAGATTGCACCACTCACTCACACACATGGGTCAATCTAGATTTTAGATTTATTGTCAGAGTACATCATATGTAACCTGAAGATTCTTTTTCCTGTGGGTGAGGCAGAATTACCACTTAATGGTAGTGCAAAATAAAACACATGCAAGCGTACACATGCAAACAAATAAAGAAATGTAAATAAATGACTGTGCAATAAGAGAGAAAAATATGCAAGAGTCCTTAAATGAGTCCCTGATTGAGTTTGCTGTTGAGGAGTCTGATGGTGGAGGGGTAGCAGCTGTCCTGAACCTGATGGTGTGAAGTCTTGTGGCATTGTAATGCTCATAATTAGAGCTGACAGGCCACAACTCGAGATTAATAGGCTTTATTCACTATAAACTTACAGGCATATCTTACATGCTGTTGGCTCAATTCCAAGGCAGAACTGAGGGAGAGGATTGGGCAGTACCACCTTTATTATGAACCCTGAGGGAGAGGAGTTATCGGGGGCATGCCAACCAATACAATGCATGTATTACAGTGTTCAACCCCAGACATCTATACTTCTTTCCTGATGGTAGCAGCAGCAATAGAGCATGTGTTGGGTGATATGGATCCTTGATGATTGCTGCTGCTCTCTGACACCAGTGTTCCTGTAGATGTTCTTGATGGTGGGGAGGGTTTTGCCTTTGATGTCCTGGGCTGTGTCTACAACCTTTTGCAGGGCTTTATGTTCAGGGATATTGGTGTCCCCGTACCAGACCATGATGCAACTGGTCAGCACACTTTCCACCACACCTCTGTAGAAATTTGTCATACCAAACCTCCGCAAACTCCTGAAGAAATAGAGACATTGACACGCTTTCTTCATGATAATTTACAAATGTCAATTAACCTACCATCCTGAATGTATTTGTCTTGTGGAGGGTAACGGGTGCACCACAGGTATGGCCGCAGGGAGAACATGGAAACTCCACAGAAGTGGCACCCGAGGGAAGGATAGGACATTGATCCCCGATACTGTGAGGGAGTGGCTAGCTCCCCTGGCGTGCCATTTATCAGTCAAATATCTATTTAATTTTCCCTGTGTCTTCTCCATTTACTGACAAATAATCAAGTCAGAATGTTTGTTGCAAAGGAGAGTTAGCTCATCACATCCAATCTCCACCACAAGTTACACACTATTCTTCTTTCTTTGGCTTGGCTTCGCAGACGAACATATATGGAGGGGTAAATATCCACGTCAGCTGCAGGCTCGTTTGTGGCTGACAAGTCCGATGAGGGACAGGCAGGCACGGCTGCAGCGGTTGCAAGGGAAAATTGGTTGATTGGGGTTGGGTGTTGGGTTTTTCCTCCTTTGTCTTTTGTCAGTGAAGTGGGCTCTGCGGTCTTCTTCAAAGGAGGTTGCTGCCCGCCGAACTGTGAGGCACCAAGATGCACGGTTTGAGGCGAGATCAGCCACTGGCGGTGGTCAATGCGGCAGTCACCAAGAGATTTCTTTAGGCAGTCCTTGTACCTCTTCTTTGGTGCACCTCTGTCTCGGTGGCCAGTGGAGAGCTCGCCATATAACACGATCTTGGGAAGGCCATGGTCCTCCATTCTGGAGACGTGACCTACCCAGCGCAGTTGGATCTTCAGCAGCGTGGATTCGATGCTGTCGGCCTCTGCCATCTCGAGTACTTCTCCATCTCCGGCTCTGCGATCTTCTTCAAAGGAGGTTGCTGCCCGCCGAACTGTGAGGTGCCAAGATGCACGGTTTGAGGCGATATCAGCCCACTGGCGGTGGTCAATGTGGCAGGCACCAAGAGATTTCTTTAGACAGTCCTTGTACCTCTTCTTTGGTGCACCTCTGTCACGGTGGCCACTGGAGAGCTCGCCATATAACACGATCTTGGGAAGGCGATGGTCCTCCATTCTGGAGACGTGACCTACCCAGCACAGTTGGATCTTCAGCAGCATGGATTCGATGCTGTCAGCCTCTGCCAGCTCGAGTACTTCGATGTTAGGGATGAAGTCGCTCCAATGAATGTTGAAGATGGAGCGGAGACAATGCTGGTGGAAGCGTTCTAGGAGCCGTAGGTGATGCCGGTAGAGGACCCATGATTCGGAACTGAACAGGAGTGTGGGTATGACAACGGCTCTGTATATGCTGATCTTTGTGAGGTTTTTCAGTTGGTTGTTTTTCCAGACTCTTGTGTAGTCTTCCAAAGGCGCTATTTGCCTTGGTGAGTCTGTTGTCTATCTCGTTGTCGATCCTTGCATCCGATGAAATGGTGCAGCTGAAATAGGTAAACTGGTTGACCGTTTTGAGTTTTGTGTGCCTATTATGAGTCAGACATCTTACTGTTCCTTCACCATCATTGAGCAATGTCCTCAAATTCTTTTCCATACACCATGGACACCCAAACACTTCGTCACCTGCAGCAGTTCAAAGAGAAAACCCATCATTTCTAGACAACCCCAGAGAGCCCAATGGAGATGATAGGTCATCAACAGTGGAAGTTACAACAGTGCAATTGTCAGATTTAGGATAATAATTTCAAAGACTTGGAATTCCAATTTCATGGTCTATCATCAGTCCAGGTTTGGATTGTTCATTTTGCACATCTGATACATTACCTACTTTTTTCCTGAACCATTGAAATCTTGTGTTGAGCATAAGCAATAACATTTTCCATCTCCCACCTCTTCAGTTAGTCACAAGAATGGGAGCTCAGCACATGACACTGTTATTTTAACTGCAGTCCTCTGATGTTAATTTTCAGCTGGTTGCAGGGATGCAGATTCCCTCTTCACAAGGTTAAACAAGCTCTGTACAATCTCTTCCACTTTTAATCACTTCAACCAGGTTCCTTCCAACCTCACCAAAGGAGACAGCAACCCAGGGAGGATTGTGAGGCCCTGATCAATGGATGTCTGGAAATGTGTGTCCATGCGTAGCAGTAAATAGTTTTCTTAAAGATTGCCAATTACACTAATGAGCACTCCTGCTATGTTTCAGCCGCAAACCAATAGGATGGATCTCTTACTTACCACAGATACCTGCTCAAATGAGGCTGAAGTTAAAGGTGTGTTCCCTGTGGTATGTATCTGTTTTATTGCTCCAGGGTAATTATAGGAACACAGACACAGCCCAGACCATCCTTTTACATGGGAAAAGCTCCTCTGCTTTCATGCACTACAAATGAATGCATTGTGGCAGGACCATAGAGTTTGGGATCTTGACAGGTGAAAACAAGGCCATCAATAATGAAGCAATCAGAGACAGCATTGGAGAAGGATTGATATATAAGTGTTCCAGAACTGGAGACTACAGCGATACCGTATATGCTTGTATAAAAGTCAATTCCATCTCATTGTCAACCCTCTTTTTTTTGTCCCAAAAATCATGTTTACTGTATGACCCACATAAAAGTGGATCCCCTCCACATTTTTGGCCCTGGGCACCCATCCATCCAAGCTCCCAAAGCCTTGACTATGAAGCCTTGCCTTGGCCACCTGCCCATCCGAGCTTCCAACAGCCCATCTGCGAATCCTCACCTCAATCATCAGCCCATCCGAATTCACAACCTCACAACCACAGACCCTCACTCTGGTCGCCCACCCATCCGAGCTTCCAATTCCCTGGCCACAGACTCTCTCCTTGGCCCCGGCCACCCATCTGACCTCCCAATGCCCCAAATTCAGACTTACCACCCTGTCCTTAGATCCTGATGCCTTGAACTTACCCTGGTCAAAATTATGACCCACCCTCCCCTCCCAAAATTTGGTCCACAGAACTCAACTATTATACGAGTATATACAGTAGATAGATCAGCATGACGATGAGCTCTTCAAGTCTGGGATGAAAGGAGGAACTGAAACTCAGTTACACTAGCAGGACACAATGTCAAGTTCACGATGAAGACAAAAGCGCAGACCTAAAAAGTCAACTCTTTCCTCAGATGCTGCCTGGCCTGTTGAGATTTTGCAGCCTGTACCATATTTGTTTATAATTTTAATTTAGACATACAGCAACAGTAAAAGGCAATTTCAGCCCATGAGTCCGCGCCACCCAATTAACCTATAAACCTCAGTATGTTTTGAATGGTGGGAGGAAACCGGAGCACCCAGAGAAAACCCACTCAGGCACGGGGAATGTACAAACTCATTACAGTCAGCACAGGTTTTGAACCCTGGTCCTGAGCTGGCGCTGTAAAGGCTTTACTCTAACTGCTAGGCCAACCATGCCACCCACTCACTGGGCTGCCATTGTGAAGAATGGGAATTGAGAAATTGGCCAAGAATTCCAGCAGTATATGAAGAAAGGCAGGGACAAAGCAGAATGAATTTACAGAAGTGGAAATGAAAAGTCCCTGTAATGGGCTGAACACATTTCATAACATTGCTTATCCCTAGACAACAATTTTGCATCATTTGCCTACTTCAATGACAAGAATTCATTGCAAATGGTTTGTAGGTCTTGACTGGTTGTAGGTAAATATGTAATGTTTAGCAGTACTAAGGATCGAAGGTGACAGTGTTGCTTGGGACTGGAGCTGTTATAAAATTAATAGCTGAAATGTTAAGGGAAATCAGCCTGGCTCTCAGTATGTGATCAAATTATCTTGAAAAAATACTCTATGAAATTGCTCCTTCAGCATTCTGTTCATCAATTTCCTTATTTTACATCCAAATTCTTTATTTTTTCAGCCGGCATGTGTTGTAGAGTGAAAACAGAGCATTAGAATAATGCATTAGAACATCTGAGATTAGAATAAGGTTGTGGCATTAGTTTGGGACCTGTTCAACACTCCAAGGTTAGACTGGGGCAGTGGGATTAATTTGGGACTAGTTCAGAATTCTGAGGTTGGTGTGCAGTGGTGGGATTAATTTGGGACTGATAAATGCTTTGGGAAAGTAGGATTAGTTTGAGATTCTTGGAACAAACAATTGGTAGACCTAGTCATTGAGCTGACTTTTATCTGTGTAGTAAATTGTCTCTTTTATGACTACTGTTTACATGAGTAATTTATGAATTTAACTCAGCATCTTCCACCAAATTGTGAATTA
This sequence comes from Narcine bancroftii, assembly GCF_036971445.1. Lineage (NCBI taxonomy): Eukaryota > Metazoa > Chordata > Chondrichthyes > Torpediniformes > Narcinidae > Narcine > Narcine bancroftii. The sequence goes on from NC_091474.1 coordinate 88,312,480, forward strand.
GTCTGGAATTGTGTTTGGAAATCATTGCAATCAATCAATCAATTCATTTCCCTCTCTTTCTTGGGGCCAAGGTGGCTCCACTCTTGAGGTGTCATCCAAAATCAAATCCCATCTGAATTTAAATTCTGGAGTTATATAACATATTTAATAAAGTAAGATTGATCTGAAATACAATCCTTAATGTCCACGGGAATGGGTGGCATGGTCACCATAGTGGTTTGTGCAACGCTGTTACAGCGCCAGGGTCCGTACCTGTCTGTGAGGAGTTTGTATATTCTCCATGTGTCTGTGTGGGTTTCCTTCTAGTTCTCTGGTTGCTTCCCACCCTTCAAAATGAACCAGGTTTGTCATTTAATTGGGTGCAACTGAGGGGCATGGACTCGTGAGCTGGAAGGGCCTGTTACCGTGCTGTATGTTTAAATTAATAAAAGGAAGAAATTGGCTGTCCTTATTACTTCTGACCAAAGTGACTCCAGACCCATCTTTGTTATGTGGTCTTGTGTGTTCAAAAATGATCAAGCTCTGTTCTCGTTCCCCCAGCATTCAGAGTGGCTGTCCAGGTATCAGCCGTTCTTTATCTTCAATCATTTTATTTGCCTGAATTCCCTTGCTTGTTGGTCAATAATTCCAGGGAATCTAGTCCTGTTTTACTTTCAATGCAAAGAACAGTGTAATTATATCCTGAGAGCACTTCAGGTGCATGTCTAATTATGTGCTGGGGCAGTAATGAGGGTACTGTTACTGAACTAAACTGTTATTTCAAACATGTAAATTACAACATGTCAACAGACCTGTTGCCTAATCTGCATTAGTATTTTAGCTCCAAGCATGCAAAGTGAGTTAATTATATTTTCCTCATTCTTAATTCAGCTGAAGGATCAGGGAGGGCTTAAACTAATTCTTCTCTTCATTTTAAGCTTTACCAAATAACTATCTTCTAATTGGAATGGAAAGTTTGCTGATGACGGAAATGCAAAACAAAAAAAAACCCATCATGTTGGCAACACTCAGCAGGTTCGGCAGCATCTGTGCAGAGAGGAACAGAGTCAACATTTGGAAATGAGGACCCTTCATCTGAATTTGAACACACCAAAATGCTATTCAGCATCTATCGGAGACAAAGATACATTGCCGACGTTTCGGGCCTGAGCCCTTTTTCAAGGAAAAATCAGAAGCGGGAGATATCGGAAAGTCTCAGAATCCAAACAAGAGGGGAGGAATCCAGACCAACAAAAGGCGTTAATTGGATGTGTTAAAGGACTAGATTGAATTGATCATGTCTGCATGAAAGGAGACAGAGAATGGAGAGGAGAAAGGGGAAGCATGGGGTGGGGTGGGGGGGGGCCGTAAACTTTCAGTTACAAGAACATAAAAATATAGGTTGGCTCCTTTGCCCCTGAGGCTTTTGCCTTGACATTCAATATAACGATGGCTGATACAGAAAATGTATTACACAAAATTTTCTTTTGCCTGTCGAAAGGCAAAGAGTTGCCGTTAGTATGACCCAGTGCTCCTTACAGAAAGTGAAAGAGAAACAAAATCCTTTCAGAGACACCAAATGCCCATGGATTTGCCTCCGGCACTCCCAAAGCCGCTGCAAATGCACAGATCCCTGTTCGATCCATTGGCAACCCGAGTGCCAGATCCAAACCTCCAACAGGATTAGGGAGCCTCAGCATCCTCACGAATCACATGAACTAGTCTCTAGCAGCTTGCAGCCTGTGTGGGCCCTTCAAACTCTGAGCCCCTTGTAGCCTCCTTCCTGTTTGGGTGTCTTATCTACTTTTTCCTCTCAGTGGGGGGGGGGGAGGGAGGATACTGTTTCTCCCTATTTGTGGTGGCCTGCGTCATTTTGCTGCTCCTGGGAATGTGCAACCCATCATAGCTGGTGCCGAGCACGAGCGTTGCCATTTCGGGCACAGACCCTGAGGTTGCAGGATTTTTATTAAAACACATTTGGCTCCTTTAATAGGCCATTTAAAGCCTATATGAAGCCATTGACATTACTTTGGGTGGTTGGGCCCTGAGGAGCAGCACCGAGTCTCTGCTCCCCACTCTCCCAGGTCCACACCGGTGTTACATGGCCACACAAACACACGGGTGATCCTGACACTTTCACTCTCCTCCTCATGACGAAGGTAAGCATGCGACAGTGACAATGCCCCACCTCCCCCCCCCTTCAGCCTCTGAGCCATGCAAGGAGGTGACTGATTGGAATTGTCCCGTTACAGTCTGGAGGGCTGACAGTTTGGCCCAATCTCGTATGATAGTGCAAGACAGGTGATGTACAGTCTGACTGGCAAGGGTTAAACCGGCCCTCTGACCCTGGATCCGACGCAGAACATAGACCATTGATATACACCGGCTTTAACCTGTTGATGGAAACCATGTCAGCTTTTCCATTCCTGATGAAGACAAAAGTCTTCGGTGGTGTCGTAAGATCTGAAAAGAACCATCATAAATGGGCTAAAGTGGTTTGCAAACAGCATCAAGCAAGAGGATCACGAGTACAGTGTAGTAAATCATTCAGCACATATACTACAGTGACACCTGCTGCATAGGAGTAGGTTGGCGTAATCTCATGTTTTCCTGAAAACGATCAATCTCACTAGCCAGATCATAGAGCGTTGTGCTTGAACTCAGGTTCATTAACTCTCCAGACATAGTTAATGTATTGCCATATACTAGCTCTGCCACTGAACATCCAAGATCTGCCTTAATGGCAGTACCCACTCCAAGGAGGACCATGGACAAAGGTTCGTTCCACGTAGATGCATCACCACCTGCTGTTAATGCTGCCTGGTTGATGGAAATGCTCAATGAGGCTGTTGGCCTGTGGATGGTAAGCTGATTTAATGATTTTGATGGTCCAGGGGTAATCTACGAGCCTGTGCTACCACCAGAGAACCCAAAGTCTCTATATGGTGGATTACTGTATGTTGATCGGACCATCAAGCAGCTGGGACCTGCATAATCTAACAGCTAATGCCAACTAAAACAATACATTTGGGAATGGGGAAACTTAGCAAAGGCTAATACTATCAAGTTTACATATGAACGCTTCTGCTCGGACTGAGGCCGGGGCCACTGCCTCCTTCTTTCTGCCTGGACCGGGGCCTCCGCCTGCTTCGCTCGACCGAGGCCGGGGCCGCCGGCTCCACCTCGCTTTTTACATTTTACACCCCAGCTACACAGCAGAAAGAAAGGGTGTGACTCGGTCAACCCTGTCAGAATCCAACCGGGTCCCTGACCTACCTCAGAGGTAGTTAGAGAACCCAATTAAACTTACCTAGGCCATGTCCACAGGTGATTTGCGACCAGGTATGGTCCGACCTAGGAGGGGAGGCAGGCCCCTCCAGCCCGGGTAAGAAACCTGCATAGGAGAAGGCCACTCCGATATAAAACCTACGACCCAAGGACCTCGCTGCCACGTCCCAGCTTGCTTGGCCACGGCACACGAACCATGGGTGTAAAGGGTGGGGCCAGTACTGCGCACACTGCACTCCACCTAAAAGCTTCTATGCGCAGGCCCGAGGACAGGTCCACGTCCTCCCCCTCCATGTCCTCCCCCTCAAAAGATGCTCACAAACTCGAGCTAGCATGCTGGAACATCAGAACCATGCTAGACAAAGCTGACAGCCACCGACCTGAAAGTCGGTCTGCCCTCATCGCACATGAACTCCTCAGACATAACCGCTCTCAGTGAAGTCCGCCTTGCAGATGTAGGCAGCCTCCAAGAACACGGCGCAGGCTATACACTCCACTGGTCTAGCAAGCCTATGGATGAACGACGCCCATCTGGTGTAGGCTTCATGGTCAAGAACTTCATTGCCTCCAAACTCAAAAACCTCCCGACAGGCCACTCGGACCAGATCATGTCCATGCGACCCCCCTTTCAAAACAAGCATCGCATCACCCTCATCAGTGTCTAAGCTCCAACCCTCCAGGCAGAACCAGCAGAAAAGGACAAGTTCTACACTGATCTGCGCAACCTCATTCAATGCACCCCTACAGCCGACAAGGTTGTCATCCTTGGCGACTTCAACGCTCGCGTCGGCAAAGATTCAGAAACCTGGCCAGGAATCCTGGGCAAGCATGGTGTCGGCAAGTGCAATGACAACGGGCGCCTCCTGTTGGAGCTCTGCGCAGAACCGCGGCTTGTCATTACAAACACCCTTTTTCAGCAGAGGGACAGCCTGAAGACTACCTGGATGCATCCCTGATCCAAACACTGGCACCTCCTGGACTACGTCCTGGTACGAGAAAGAGACAAACGAGATGTGCTCCACACAAGGGTCATGCCCAGCGCGGAATGCCACACTGACCACCGGCTGGTTCGCTGCAACCTTCATTTCAAGCCAAAGTCCAGGAACAGTAAAGCCCCAGAAAGAGGTTCAATGTTGGAAACTTGCAGTCAGACGAAGTGAGAGGAAACTTCCAGGCAAACCTCAAAGCAAAGCTCGAGGGTGCAATCGGCCTCACGGACTCGTCCCCTGAAACCCTCTGGGATCAGCTGAAGACTGCCATACTGCAATCCACTGAAGAGGTACTGGGCTTCTACTCCAGGAAAAACAAGGATTGGTTTGACGAAAACAACCAGGAAATCCAGGAGCTGCTGGCAAAGAAGTGAGCTGCCCACCAGGCTCATCTTGCAAAGCCGTCCTGGCCAGAGAAGAAACGAGCCTTCCGTCGCGCATGCAGCCATCTTCAGCGCAAACTCTGGGAGATTCAAAATGAGTGGTGGACTAGCCTCGCCAAACGAACCCAGATCAACGCGGACATTGGTGACTTCAGGGGTTTTTACGAGGCTCTAAAGGCTGTGTACGGCCCCTCACCCCATCCAAAGCCCGCTGCGCAGCTCAGACTGAAAGGTCCTCCTCAGCGACAAGATCTCCATCCTCAACCGATGGTCAGAACACTTCCAATCTCTTTTCAGTGCCAACCGCTCAGTCCAAGATTCCGCCCTGCTCCAGCTCCCTCAACAGCCCTTAAGGCTAGAGCTGGATGAGGTCCTCACCCGGGAAGAGACATATAAGGCAATTGAACAACTGAAAAGTGGCAAAGCAGCAGGTATGGATGGAATCCCCCCCAGAGGTCTGGAAGGCTGGCGGCAAAACTCTGCATGCCAAACTGCATGAGTTTTTCAAGCTCTGCTGGGACCAAGGAAAGCTGCCTCAGGATCTTCGTGATGCCATCATCATCATCCTGTACAAAAACAAAGGCGAGAAATCAGACTGCTCAAACTACAGGGAAATCACGCTGCTCTCCATTGCAAGCAAAATCTTCGCTAGGATTCTCCTAAATAGAATAATACCTAGTGTCGCCGAAAATGTTCTCCCAGAATCACAGTGCGGCTTTTGCGCAAACAGAGGAACTACTGACATGGTCTTTGCCCTCAGACAGCTCCAAGAAAAGTGCAGAGAACAAAACAAAGGACTCTACATCACCTTTGTTGACCTCACCAAAGCCTTCAACATCGAGAGTAGAAAAGGACTTTGGAAAATACTAGAGCGCCTCGGATGCCCCCCAAAGTTCCTCAACATGGTTATCCAACCGCACGAAAACCAACAAGGTCGGGTCAGATAGAGCAATGAGCTCTCTGAACCCTTCTCCATAAACAATGGCGTGATGCAAGGCTGTGTTCTCGCACCAACCCTCTTTTCAATCTTCTTCAGCATGATGCTGAAACAAGCCATGAAAGATCTCAACAATGAAGACGCTGTTTACATCCGGTACCGCACGGATGGCAGTCTCTTCAATGTGAGGCACCTGCAAGCTCACACCAAGACACAAGAGCAACTTGTCCGTGAACTACTTTTTGCAGACGATGCCACTTTAGTTGCCCATTCAGAGCCAGCTCTTCAGCGCTTGACGTCCTGTTTTGCGAAAACTGCCAAAATGTTTGGCCTGGAAGTCAGCCTGAAGAAAACTGAGGTTCTCCATCAGCCAGCTCCCCAGCATGACTACCAGCCCCCCCACATCTCCATCGGGCACACAAAACTCAAAACGGTCAACCAGTTTACCTATCTCGGCTGCACCATTTCATCGGATGCAAGGATCGACAACGAGATAGACAACAGACTCGCCAAGGCAAATAGCGCCTTTGGAAGACTACACAAAAGAGTCTGGAAAAACAACCAACTGAAAAACTTCACAAAGATTAGCGTATACAAAGCCGTTGTCATACCCACACTCCTGTTCGGGTCCGAATCATGGGTCCTTTACCGGCATCACCTACAGCTCCTAGAACGCTTCCACCAGCATTGTCTCTACTCCATCCTCAGCATTCATTGGAGCGACTTCATCTCCAACATCGAAGTACTCGAGATGGCAGAGGCCGACAGCATCGAATCCACACTGCTGAAGATCAAACTGCGCTGGGTAGGTCACGTCTCCAGAATGGAGGGCCATCGCCTTCCCTAGATTGTGTTATATGGTGAGCTCTCCACTGGCCACCGAGACAGAGGTGCACCAAAGAAGAGGTACAAGGACTGCCTAAAGAAAGCTCTTGGTGCCTGCCACATTGACCACCGCCAGTGGGCTGATCTCGCCTCAAACCATGCATCTTTGCGCCTCACAGTTTGGCGGGCAGCAACCTCCTTTGAAGAAGACCGCAGAGCCCACCTCACTGTCAAAGGACAAAGGAGGAAAAACCCAACACACAACCCGAACCAACCAATTTTCCCTTGCAACCGCTGCAACCGTGTCTGCCTGTCCCACATCGGACTTACCAGCCACAAACGAGCCTGCAGCTGTCGTGGACTTTACCCCTCCATAAATCTTCGTCCGCGAAGCCAAGCCAAAGAATGTCTGTGTGACAATACGATGGAGTCATGTGGTGAGAGAAACCCTTGAGCAAGGCTCAGAAAGGGCAGGAGCCAGGTTGAAGGCTCATCAGGTGGCTGACAATATTGGAGGGTAGTCGAATGCAGCTCATTTGCATACAAGAGCTGCAGTCCACGACATAGCAATTTTTCAAATTCGCCAACAAAGAAAAATGTGAGAAGAAATCGGCTCCAAAAATGGAATTTGCCATGTTTACAACCGTGAAAAGCCATCGATAGAGTTTCTTGAGACTGAAATCCAACATGAGTGACCTCTGAACATATGTTTGAATATGAGAATCATTCACGGCTAAAGGAACACATGACAAACAGTGGTAAATCAGTGCCATTACACATATATGATATACCTTAATGTTTGTCTGCCTTAAGGCAAAGAGGTCACCATGAGCAGTGCCCAATGCCCCTTACAATAGGAGAAAGAGAAGCAAAAGAGAATCCCTCCAGACATCAAGCCTCCATAATCCTCCAATGGAGAGAGATTCCAAAAGTTTGCCACTTTCTGTGAGAAGAAACTCCAATGCACTTGAACACAAAATAATTCCCCTTTCCATTCCGAGCCCTTGGGCTTTCACCGCTGGAATTGCTCCAGCAATTCCTGAAATATCTCCTCACCTTCCACTGTTTTAATTACCCCTCATTGACTCTGTATGTGCACGGTTTCATAACTCCAAAGGAAATGGGCTTTTGGCAGTAACATTTGGCAGTAATTATTTCAGTAACAATTGGGTTAAAGTGAGCAGTGATTCTCAACTTTCCCCTCCCACTCACACACCACCTTAAGCAATCCCTTACTAATCACAGAGCACCGATGGCATAGGGAATACTTAAAGTGGTAAGAAAAAGGTTGAGAACCACTGCGCTCTCTCCCACCTTGAAGAATAGCGATTATATAAAATTATTCCATCATTGATTAACTTGGTATAGAAATTAAAGAGGACGTGATAACAGGATTGCAATTTATGTTTCAGTTAGCAACATCATCTTTCATTTACTTTCTCCACCCCCATCCAAATGGGCCAAAGTCCGGCCAAGTGAGCCTTCTTACCAAGTGGCTCATTTATCTCCGGGCTACCGACCAGGTCGCTGGGCTCCTTGACAGGCTTGGTAGCCCAAGCTTCCACCACTCAGCGCTGCTGAGTTGCTGTGAATTCCTAGACTAGTTGCTCCTGGGGTAGGTGGGCGGAGGATGGGGAAGGAGTCCTTAATGTAGGACCACATGGTTGGAAACATACAGGAGATTTGTACGTGAGACTATATGAGGAACAAACACAGTGAGCTGCCATCGAGGGTTAGTAATGTCAGGCTTGATTTTTAAAAATTAGTTTCAGCGGGAACATGTGATGGGTAACATTGAACAAAATGCAGGACTAATACCATTGCTTTGAGCCCAGTGCCGTGCTATTGTCTGTTGTTAATCTGTGTACAGAGCGATATCCTCTTGCCTCTACTTCACTACGATATTTTCAATGCAGATCTCACCATTACTGGTAAGTGGGTGAAAAAACATGGATATCATTTTAAAAGCATAGAAAATCAATTTTAAAAATGTGGAAATCCATAGAAAGGTGGAAAATTGTACATTCTTCCCGTGTCTGCATGGGTCTCCTCCGGGTGCTCCAGTTTCCTCCCACCTTTCAAAACATGCCGGGGGTTCTAGATCAATCGGGTGTAATTGGGCGGCATGGGCACATAGTCCAAAAGGGCCTATTACCATGCTGTATGTTCAAATTTAAATTTAACTAAAGGCATATCGAGATCAGGCAATGCTGCCTGGTATTAATTTTCAACTAATTCCTGCACACTCAGACTGCATTCAGCCACCAACCTCTGCTTGCAGAATACAACAGCAAATTACTGTTTCCATAAATAACACACTTTAATTAACATTAATCAGCAGAAAAATTACAGCTATGAAAATACACTGCATAATGTGCCAGTAGGAGGGTGAGAAGAACTAATATAATCAAGGATAGAGATTGATCCAAAGTCTTCAGCTGCTTAATTTCCTTGCAACTCCCCCTGACAAAAAAGAATTGTGTGTTTGTCAAAGTGAGAGTCAAAGAATTAAGCATGTTTCCACATTCCACATCAACACCAAATGCTCTAGGCTTTCTGTGCTTACACCACATGAATTAATAGATTAGAACTCCTACACTGTTGCACACTGCCTTCATCTCAATATCAAAGCATTCTCTCATGAACCAAGTGAGCTTTTCCAATTTCACTTCCTTTAGGCTTTCCTACGTGATGTGGATTAGATACCACAAAGTGCCCAAAGTTATTGCAGTCAAGACAGTAAGATATGAGGCTCTAGTGTGAGCCGGACAAAAGGGAATACAAATAATAGATGCACTATTGAACTGTGAATTGCTTCTAGATGTGTACCAAAATACAGTGAAAAGCTTTGATTCACCATCTATCCAGGCAAGTCACCCTGAACTTAAGTACAGTAGGTGATGCAGTAATGAAACAAAGTGAGTGTTACAAAAAAATGCAGATCGAAAAAAAAGTACAGTTAAACAGATACAAGGATGGAGAGCAGCTATAATACCGAGGATTACATGTGTCATGTGATCCTAACGGTGGGCCTTTCACCTGCCAATCAATGTCAAACTCTGCCCACAGATTAGCACACACCTGACCACTGGCCCCTTTAAGCACCTCACCCACTCCAGCCGATTGCATGATAAAGCCGGCCACATGTGGGCGACACTGGAGAGTCATTGGCAAGGTGTGCACTGACAAAGGGTGGGGAGCTGGCATGTAGTACACTTAAGAGATCACTGTTATAAACAGCCTGTGTTCACACTCGCTGCTCTTTGGGCCCATCAAACTTGCTTTTGCTCACACAACAGCAGGTTAAAGCAGAAATTCAGTTAAACACTGCATGGGAGCATCATCTTTTGAGAGGTTCATTCAAAAATGATGGATAACAATGGGAAAGAACCTGTCCTTGAATCTGGAAGTTTGTGTTTGTTAGCCATGTAACTCCTGCTCAAGAGTAGAGGGAGAAGAGAGTGTGGTCACAGTGAGACTCTTTGGACCAGGATAGGTATTCGATTCTTGGGATTCATTTCCATAGCTCCCTGAAAGTAACACCATAGGTGGATAGGTTGGTAAAGAAGTATAGCATCCTTGTCCTCATCAGTATATAAAAAAAAAATTAGCAAGACACGGCACTGTATAAATCTTTAGTTAGGTCGCATTGGGAAGGATGTGAAAGCTTTAGAGAGGTGGCAGAAGAGGTTTACCAGGATGTTGCCTTGATTAGAGAGCTTTAGAGAGGTGGCAGAAGAGGTTTACCAGGATGTTGCCTTGATTAGAGAGCTTTAGAGAGGTGGCAGGAGAGGTTTACCAGGATGTTGCCTTGATTAGCGAGCTTTAGAGAGGAGGCAGGAGAGGTTTACCAGGATGTTGCCTTGATTAGAGAGCTTTAGAGAGGTGGCAGAAGAGGTTTACCAGATGTTGCCTTGATTAGAGAGCATTAGAAATAAGAGATCTGACCAACTGGATCATTTCTTCAGGAGTTTATGGTTTGATATGATACCAGAAATCTTGGAAAATTTCTACAAAGGTGTGATGGAAATTGTACTGACCGGCTGCACCACAGTCTAGTAATGGGGTCACCAATATCCCTGAGCGTAAAACCCTGCAAAATGTAGTTGACACAGCCCAGAACATCACAGGCAAAACCCTTTTCACTACTGAGTACATCTACAGGGAACGTTGCCATTGGGGAGCAGCAGTAATCAAGGATCCACACCAGCCAGCACATGCTCTGTTCTCGCCGCTGCCATCAGGAAAGAGGTACAGGTGCCTCAAGATTCGCACCACCAGGTTCAGGAACAGCTACTACCCCTCCACCATCAGACTCCTCAATGACAAACTCAATCAGAGTCTCATTTAACGACTCTTATTTGTGCACTTTATTGATTTTTCTTTTTGTTCTCTATGTATTGAACAGTCAGTTTGTTTACATTCATTATCTGCTTACAGTTTTATTTTTTGCACTACCAGTTAGTGGTAATTGTGCCGCGGCCACAGGGTAAAAGAGTCTCAGGGTTGTATGTGATGTCATGTGTGTACTCTAACAATAAATCTGAAATTGGAACATTTTCACCGGAGCATTGAAGGCTGAGGGATCATCTGATGGAAGTATATGAAATCTCAAGAGGCAGAGACGGGGTAGATATTTAGTGTCTTTTTCCCAGGGTGGAAATGTCAGTTACCAGAGGCCATCGCTTGAAGGTAAAGAGAAGTTTAAAAGAGATGTGTAAGACGTTGTTCTACACAGAGGTGCCTGGAATGCACTGGCAGGAGAGGTGGGAGAAGCAGCTACACGGAAATATTCAAGAGGCATTTAGACAGATGCAGGGGCACGTGAAGGCAGATGGGATGAATTAGATCGATATGTTGGTCATCATAGTCATGGCCCATTCCTGTACACTTTAATGAACATTAAACATTCTCCTTTCGATGTGCTGAAATTTAAGACATACAAAGGTACTCTGGACCAGACCAGGAAAAGACCACATATTTCCTTCTTAAAAGAAATCAGAGACAATCTGAATCACAATCCAGTTGCTACATGGCCAATAATACTGCCACATTCTTTTACTCCATGTATTTATCCGAATTTAATTTCTGCAACTAGTGCAGCAGATCTTGAATTTACTTTTATCTCAGTCTTGAATTATCCAAAATTCAAGCAAGTGGCATCATGAAGCAACTGGCAAAATAAATAAATAAATAAATAGATAGATACAATTATTGTTTAAAATTGGTGCGCCTTGCCATTAATTCGCCAATCACTCAACACACAATCTCAAGCAACTGGAAAATTCACATATCCAGCATCTATCAATCCCCATAGATGCCGGATACCAGGGGTTTTAGTGTACTAGTTTATTAATGTATCTATCTTGTTGCTCTTTCCTCACAGAACACAAAAATAATCCCCTTCAAGCATTCACCCTACCTCTTTTGAAGTAATTTGGTTCTAGTGTCCTTGCAGGCAGCATATTTCAGATCATTACAAGTCAAATGATAAAGATATTCTGTTCCTCTTCCTTCTTTTCCAAATGGATACCAATCCTCCCACCCCTGGAAATATAATTTTTCTGTGCACAAATGAATCTTGCATCTCTGTTACCACACTGTATCCCTTCTTAAGTTGCTGAGAACCTTCCAAAGCTCAATACCAGCAGAGATTTAATCAGTGATACATAAAGAATGTAAAATAATGTCCATTTTTTTTTAATCATAAGGATCCCAGGTGTTTTTTTTAAAAAAAACATGCTTCTTGACATATAGAGCAGAATGGTGTTGGAGAAGATGACTGTGGTCTCAGCTCCAGGGACCTGGGTTTGATCCTGATGTTGGATGATGCTGGTGTGGAATTTGCACATCCTCTCCATGAAAACCCACCAGATGCTCTGGTTTACTCCCATTTCTCAAGATATGGTTAAGTGACTGCCGTGAATTATCTCTTTGTGAAGTTTCCACCTCCCCCAACCCCCCCTCCCCCATTTTCCAGTTCTTTTTTTTGTGTCTTTAAGAGACCAGACTTAGCAAAAGCCTGCAGATTTTGGAAAGTGACTGTGAACTAGCAGCAGGCTTTGGAGACAGCATGTTCTTTTCTTGATACCTTTTGCACAGAGAAGGGGAGAAGCCCTGAGGCAGAGACCATGTGCCCAGCTTCTTAAAAAGATGGATGTTCTCTGGTTTTCATTACTCTTGCCCTGGGAAAAAATAATGCTGCTGGCTGTCCACTTGATCTTTGCCTCTCACAATCTTAGAGACCTCTATTAAGACACCTCTCATCCTTCTTTGCTTCAAAGGAAAAAACCCTCACTCCATTAACCTTACCTCATAAGATAGGTTCTCCAATCCAGGCAACGTCCTTTTAAATCTCCTCTGACCCCTCTCCAAAGTTTCCATATCTTTATGTAATGAGGTGACCAGAACTAAACACAATATTCAATTTATGTTCGGCACAGGATTTTATAGAAGGTCAAGATTATCTCATGACTATTGAACTCAATCACCCATCTATTGGAAATAAATGCTGGGCACAGTGGCATCCATGTCCCCAAAAAAAACATTAAAAAATCAGAATCATTGTTGACAGGAGCTTTCTGAAAAAGCAGGAGTCTCGCTGAGCCACAATATAGCGTTGTCCTTTGTCTGATGTTGTCACAGGGAGTTATGTGACATAAACACTCAGCACCTCAGCTCAACCGAATCCCTGAAGTATATGCGAGACCATCATCACGGGTACCAATGTACATTCCAATTCTTTCAGCAATTTTGGTAAAAAAAAGTTTGTCAAATTCACAAATCAAGAACTTTGAATTGCAGGTAACACTGGACAACAAAGATTTTGCTTCCTGAACACTTTTGGTGTATTTTATGGTTTTTTGTCTTCTGATCACAAAAATCACCCTAAAACTTTTCCATCATGTACCTTTTTTTAAATATATAACCTATTTTTGTGAATTCCTATCACGTTTTAAGTCTACTGGTATATTCCCCTCAAAGCAAGTGTTTTGGTCAGTCCAAGCACTCAGTCAGGTGCGATGCAAATATTGCCTTAGACCTGGCCATGCTTGGTCACGATAGATGCAGACAGACTAAAAAAGCAGCTCACATGTACAGATGTTGCCCATTACATTGATATAGATTAAATGCATGTTGATACACATGTTCTTCAGTCTATCACATAGTCAGTGTACTTAACAATAGCATTGATGGCCTTCAAGAAGATTCAGTACAACAGAAATGTCTTGTCAATGTCACAACAGCTGTAACGTTTGTGGAGAGTATATGCTTAAGGCTCAAGATTTGTGTGTAAAATTGGTGACTAGGACAGACCCTGGGCTCCTCATATTTGTTGTGCAACATGTGCAGTCAACCTGAGAGCTTGGTTCAGAGGTACAGTACATTATGGGATTAAACATTCTAAATTCAATAAAAGTTAATTTAATATTTCTCCTACTTCCTTCATGATACAGCAAATCTGAAATTATCTTTGCATTCAGTTTGAATCTGTCTATCGTAATCCCCATTTTTTTCAGAAAGCAAAACTTTTTAAAAACATTTGTTGTCCAATGTAATGGATTGCTCTATAAAAATGCCCAAGGAATTAAGAGTCAATAAGATGCCTGGAATTACTCAATGGCCAGTAGGTTTCCCTCCCAAAGCTTTGTGGAGAAGCATGGATTTTTCCAATAATTCAGCAATATTACGGCCATTGTCACTAATTAAATATTTTTATTTCAAATAGATTTATTTAATTGAATTTCATAGATTGTCCAGAAACTGCATTTTGGACATAATTTTCAGTGATAAATGACATTTTATTCCTGAGACAGCATCTTTTGGGCCTCAACTAATCAGTAAAATGCCAGTGTTTCAGTGTTTCTTATCTGCTTCATTAAAACTGATTCTAGGGTACTCATCAGACGATCCACTGATTGGCTGTCACTTTTAATTCATATTATTTCCTGATTAGTAGTGCAGTGCTTCAAAGTATATCCTATGCATATAGACAGTGCAATCATTTAGGGTGTTTTAAATCATATTTCATGGACATTTGCTACAACATTCATTCCACACTTTTTATTGATGAAAGTCTCCCACTCGATTTAAGATCTGTTATGTAAACAATTACTGCATACCTTTGCACAAATGTTTAAGGAAAGAATTTATTTGGCTGCTAATTTCAAATAGGTATCCTCACTGGAAATTTCAGGGTTTGTTATAAATAGCTGCACAGATCTCTGGTGTTGCAAGAGGAACATTTTAAGTGGTTTTTGGTCCGTTTCTCAGTTGGAATAAAAATGTTCCCAGTCTGTTACATTTCATCTGAACACCAGAGATTTTATCGACCACACTACAACAAGCAATGTACAGCAGAGTTGTAAAGCAGTCAATTTACTCAGAAAACTGTCTATTTAATGTGCGGAAAAAGGTAGAATCTACTGCAAGTTCTTCCAATAAAGCAAAGTAGTTCTTTGGGGAAATGCAGTGAGTGTAAAATAGTTACACACAGATCACGTCATTAAATCAATCTCATTTACTGAAAGCAGTGTGGTCATCCAGCTCAAATGATGGGGAAATTATCCAATCATCCCCACTCTGGTTGGCAATAGCATTCTCACAACATAGCAGCTCTTTAACATAGGTGTTAATTAAAGCAATGTCCAAATCCAGATGGATTTATCCAGTTTAATCTAACACGCTCAAATCTGTGTGCTCAGTGTATGAACTTGGATCCATTAATCAGTCTCACGAATCATTCTGAAGTCCAGTTGCCACTGCAGACAAATTGCTAAACATATCTTCAAAGTCACATGTTCCCATTACTCTCACAGAGATTTATATTTTCTGATCCTTCAAGTCATTTTAACTCCAGAAAAAGTCCAATTCTCTAATTTCTAACCAGTAATAAAGTTCAAAGTTCAGATTTATTGTCAGAGTACATACACAATATCACATACAACCCTGAGATTCTTTCACTTGTAGCCAAGGCAGAATTTCTACCTGTTGAGCAAAAAAAAACTGTACTCAAGATACATATGCAAATGTAATCAAGAAGGAAGTTCCAACAAATTGTGCAATACAGACAATAATTATTCATTGATAAATGATGAATTTACTGTTTAGGAGTCTGATAGTAGAGGGATAGTAGCTGTTCCTTAACCTGGTAGGTAGGACAAGTCTTGTGGCACCTGTACCTCTTTCCTGATGGCAACAGCAAGAAGAGAGCATGTTCTAGGTGGTGTGGCTCCTTGATGATTGCTGCTGTTCTCTGATGGCAGCATTCCATGATTTTCTCGATGGTGGGAAGCGTTTTGCCACCACCTTTTGCAGGGCTTTTCACTCAGAAGTATTAGCGCCAGACCGTGATGCAGCTGGTCAGCACACTATCTGCCACAAATCTGTAGAAATTTGCCAGGGTTTCCAATGTCATACTGAACCTCTGCAAATTCCTGAGGAAGAAGAGACAGTTGACGTGGTTTCTTCATGATGGCATTTGTATTTTGGGTCTCGGACAGGTCCTCTGAGATAGTGTCTCCCAGGAATTTAAAAATGCTCATCCTCTATAATAAATGCTGTTCCCCCAAAAAATTATCCTATAATGCCTTCCTGCAGCCCCGTCCATCAGTGACAGAAACCACATAAAATCACCCTGTATTTGCAAATTACAGAAATTCTGAACAATTATATTACATTTATTTTCCAAAAGCAAAACCATGAAACCAAAAATAATCCCTCTATGTAAACAAGTAATATAGCAATAAAATGAATCATACTCTACTCTGGGGTTGTTAATAAAAGTCACGGAGTCTAGAACAACAGAATCTCACTGCAGCAAATGATCCCTTAACTCGCATTTACAGTCCAGTGTAAAGCTAATGGAATTAATGATGTTGGAGGGATGGGCTGTTGAGGCTTGTTCTTTTCAATACGAATCTTGGCACAGGAGCAAACAATAAGAAGTGGTGGGAGTCAACAGGTCAGGGAGTATCCATGCAGGGAAATAGTCAACTTTTCAGGTCAGAAACCTTTGCCAAGACTAAAGTGGAAAGGGGGGAGTTGGACTGAGGAAGGACTAAGGTGATGAGAGGTGGGTAAGGGGAGGAGTCCATGGAGGGGGTGTGGGTTGAGAGGTTGAAGAGGAGAAGGTAAAGGAAAGATACAAACAGTGGTAATGGATCAGGCTGGGGTTCATCTACAATTGGGAGAAAAAAACCCTGCCCGTGTTTGCTGGTAGGCCCTCCTCTCTTACACACCTAAAAACTCTTGCCTGTAGGCCTGGGCTCCTTCCCCTTCACCCACCCCCATTTTATTCAGATGCTTGCTTACATGTTGCTCATACCTTGATTAAGGGCTCAAGCCTGAAATTTTGGTTATATGTCATTATCTTTGCTGAATAAAATTCAGTTTGACCTGCTGAGTTTCTCAGCAACAGAATTTTGACTTCAATCACTGCATTTCCAGATTTTGCTGACATTCATGCCTTTGGGTTCCAGGCTGCCCAGGAGGAACATTAAATGTTGTTCCTCAAGCTTACATTTGGCCTCAGGCTGGCAATGGATGAAACCAAGGGTATAAGAAATAAGAGTACAAGTAGACCATCTGACTCGTCGAGCCTGCTCCATCATTTAATAAGATCACGGCTGATTTAGACTTAGCTCCACCTATCTGCCCATTCTCCATAACCTTTAATTATCCAACTGGGCAAAAATCTGTATCATAAAAATATTTAATGATGCAACATCCACTGCTTCCTTGAGCAGAGAATTTCACATATTCACTACTCTGGGAAAAGCATTTCCTCCTAATCTCCATTCCAAAATCTATTCCTCCAAGGCTGCATCACCTGGTTCCAGTTTCACCCCAGTGGAAACAACTTTCCTACTTTTTTTCTACCCCTTTTATTACTTTATATATTTCTATAAGAACCTCTCTCCTGAATTGCAGCTGGTATAGAACCAGGCAAATCAGTCTCTCCTCAAAGGCTAACCCTTTCATCTACAGAATTAACCTGGTGAACCTTCTCTCACCACCTTCAAATCTGGTATGTCTTTTGCCAGGGGAGGCATGTTTAGCATAGCCATTACCGCAATGGTGTTACAGCGCCAGTGGCCCAAGTTCGAATCCAGCACTGTCTTTAAAGAGTTTGTATGTTCTCCCCATGTCTGCATGGGTTTCCTCCAGATGCTCCGGTGTCCTCCCACCCTTCAAAATGTTCCGAATTGCAGGTCAATTGAGTGTAATTGGATGGCAAGGGCTCAAGGGCCTGTTACCGTGCTGTACATCTAAAGTTAAGTAAGGATATATATGATTGAGATATGTTTGAATATCATGGAAATCTTTTGAAGTTATAAGTTGTTGGATAAACAGGGAATTGATAGCTGCATGGATCTGACACAGAAAAGGGTCTGAAGCCAGCATAGGTAAACCTTGATCACATTGAAATGTAAAACTGGTTTTAGGACCAAGAGGGACCTATTCCAGCCTCTCGTTCACGGGTCAGAGGATGGAAGCCCCAAAGAGCATTGTCTGTTTTGGTTGTGTCAGAAGATTGGTTCGAAGACTACCACCAGTCTCCAGAGTCCTAAGGCCATTAGCTGGGGTTCTCCTCTGCTCACCACAGTGCCAATGAGGGAATATGGAGCTGTCATGTGATCCCAAAGTCAAATATTCAGTGACAAGCTATTCCGGAGAAAGAATCAACTATCAACACCAGGGTAACGCTTCGGAAGAGTTTTATTAGCAAGATATCTTGGAGAGCATGCCCAGCACCCAGCCTGAGCTTCCTCTGCTCACAGCCAGTTTTAACAGAGTTTCTATACAATGCCTTCCTGCATGTAGGCTTCCTGTTGCGGTCAATCTGACAATAGTTTATCGTTGTCAACATTTGGCAATAATTTAATCATTGTTTCACAGAATTCCAAAGCTTATCATGTCTGCAGATAAATCACAACCTTGAGGTTCCCTGACTCCACTTAAGCAGTATGGTAACCGACTCTTGTATGTTCTTGTAAGTAACTTATGGGTGAACCCTTAACCCTTTGTGTTCAGATTTTCCTCCACACAAGGCTTACAGCTCTCCTTGGTGAGAAATCATCAGAATAGAGAGGCTCAGAATTATACCAGGCATTGAAGACACAGGATGTCAGGCAACAAGGGGAACCTCAGTAATGCACAGAGTTAAGCAAAGCCAAACTGTGCCTGAATGTTTCCCCACTTCCCCAATTCCCAAACATGCTCGCCAACCCAAACTTTAATGACCCCCTCACCCAAACCCTCCATCAACCTGTTCAAGTGGAGACCATTCGTGACCAGATTCTTCAAGGAGAAAAAATGATTGCAAGCTGGCGAAGAAACTGAAAATACAGCGCAACTGTTAAATATAGTTATGCATTATGGAAAGAGGATTAAAAGTTATACTCCACAGGAAATTTGGCTGGAGTCTTGCTGTTCAGCCAGCTCTTCAGCGCTTGACGTCCTGCTTTGCGGAAACTGCCAAAATGTTTGGCCTGGAAGTCAGCCTGAAGAAAACTGAGGTCCTCCATCAGCCAGCTCCCCACCATGATTACCAGCCCCCCCACATCTCCATCGGGCACACAAAACTCAAAACGGTCAACCAGTTTACCTATCTCGGCTGCACCATTTCATCAGATGCAAGGATCGACAATGAGATAGACAACAGACTCGCCAAGGCAAATAGCGCCTTTGGAAGACTACACAAAAGAGTCTGGAAAAACAACCAACTGAAAAACCTCACAAAGATAAGCGTATACAGAGCCGTTGTCATACCCACACTCCTGTTCGGCTCCGAATCATGGGTCCTCTACCGGCACCACCTACGGCTCCTAGAACGCTTCCACCAGCGTTGTCTCCGCTCCATCCTCAACATCCATTGGAGCGCTTACATCCCTAACGTCGAAGTACTCGAGATGGCAGAGGTCGACAGCATCGAGTCCACGCTGCTGAAGATCCAGCTGCGCTGGATGGGTCACGTCTCCAGAATGGAGGACCATCGCCTTCCCAAGATCGTGTTATATGGCGAGCTCTCCACTGGCCACCGTGACAGAGGTGCACCAAAGAAAAGGTACAAGGACTGCCTAAAGAAATCTCTTGGTGCCTGCCACATTGACCACCGCCAGTGGGCTGATGTCGCCTCAAACCGTGCATCTTGGCGCCTCACAGTTTGGCGGGCAGCAACCTCCTTTGAAGAAGACCGCAGAGCCTACCTCACTGACAAAAGGCAAAGGAGGAAAAACCCAACACCCATCCCCAACCAACCAATTTTTCCCTGCAACCGCTGCAATCGTGTCTGCCTGTCCCGCATCGGACTTGTCAGCCACAAACGAGTCTGCAGCTGACGTGGACTTTTTACCCCCTCCATAAATCTTCGTCCGCGAAGCCAAGCCAAAGAAAAAAAAGAAAATAGAAATAAAATGTTTAAAAATTAAAAATTGAAATGCAAATTCAAGTTTTGCCTCAAACAACAAAATGGTTCGAACTTTTCTGATTATAATCTCTCAGTTCTGTGATAATCCTGGCAATTTTTATTGCATTTTCTCGTCTACTTTTCATAATGTGTTCGAAATTCTTTGCAGTATTGCCATTTCACTTGCCAAGATTTGATATAATTTAGATGGACTTACCTACTTTTCAATTCCGTTACTTGTATTAATGCTGAAGAAAACTTCAATAGTGCAAGGGGCAGGATGCTTTGCAGAGCAGCAAAGTGCAATGCAATTCAAATCCGGCACTGACTGAAAGAAGTTTATATGTTCTCCCCCTGTCTGTCTGCTTTCCTAAACATACAGGGTTGCAGGTTAATTTGGATGCAATCAGGTGGCACAGGTTTAAATGGCTGGAAGCAGCTTCGACAGTGCTGTAAATATATTTTAACATTCAGCTGATGTTAATAGTCTCCTGGAATGAATTGGCAAGTGAACTTCCTGACAACTCGATGCATAAGGGTACATTTTATCAGGAAAATTAAAGAGGAAATCAATATGTGGAGACACAGATTCACAATAATACTGAAAGTAGGGACACATTAAAGAAGACAATAATGATAATTAATCAAAGCATTCTGAGTTCAACTCTAAAGTAACGGAATTGTAAAGTAGGTAAGTCCATCTAAATTATATCAAATCTTGGCAAGTGAAATGGCAATACTGCAAAGAATTTCGAACACATTATTAAAAGTAGACGAGGAAATGCAATAAAAATTGCCAGGATCATCACAGAACTGAGAGATTATAATCAGAAAAGGTCGAACAATTTTGTTGTTTAGAAAAAATGAAGATGAGATAAGCTGATGGCAGCATCTCAGAGGAAGTAAGTGTTTGATGCAGGTGAAACCAGAAATTGGCCCAACTAACATAAGACAGTGTGTTTAAATCTGATGGAGAGAAAAAAAAAGTTCTTTACCTCGTGAGAGGTTGGAATGGGAACTAATACCACAGGGAATCATTGAGGAGAGTGTCACAGGAAGAAAGAAAATGGTTGATGAGGACAATGGGAGGAGGTGGCAATGGAGTGTGATCATGAACATTGCCCCAGTACGTTTCGAATGGTGGGAGGAAACTGGAGCCCCCAGGAGAAAACCCACGCAGACATGGGGAGAATGTACAAACTCCTTACAGAAAACGTGGGGATTGAACCCCAGTCCTGATTGCTGCTGCTGTGAAGGCGTGGCGGCAACCGTGCTGCCACAAATCTAGAACCTCAGTCAGTTTCACCATGATATTGGAGCATTATGGAATTGAATCATATTTGAAAATCAATTTCTTACTGTGTAGATCATGAGGATTTCAAATCAAGTCAAGTTTATTGTCATCTGATTGCACAAGTACAACCCAACGAAACAGTACAAAACATGCAGACATGCAACCAGGCATAACACACATACAGACAAACAATAAGTATTCATAGATAAAAATAATTTAAAAAATATTGCTTTGTAAATATGAGAGGTTCAGATGGTCAGTGTGAGCAGATCCTTTGGCCGTTCAGCATTCTCACTGCCCGTGGGAAGAAGCTGGTCCTCAGCCTGGTGGAGCTGGGTCTGATCCTCCTGGATCTCTTCCCCATCAGGAGCATTGGAAAGATGTTGTGTGTGGGGTGGAAGGGATCCTTGATGATTTTGCACGGCCTTTCCCTTTCTGATGCTCTCTGCATCTGACCCTCGAACGGATGTAGCATCTCGATTACTCTCACTGGTGCCCCATGATGAGCTACACCTGTCTGCATCTGCATGGGCATTCAGGTAGAAGCTGGATGTGAGTCTGCCTCATCACTACTCATTGGGGTTCTATTTTAACAGGTTCCAGTCAGGTACTAGAAATCGATTCAGGTGGATCCTCTTTACCTGTCTCTTTCTCCTGACCTCTATACTGCCTATACCCTTTAACTCTCTCCAACCACCCATCCAAACCTCCTGAAGCAGGATTAGCCAGGTCATCAAAGGTTCTGGGGAGAAGGGTGGGCAGTGAGTCTGAGTGGGATATGCTCACGATTGATAGACCCAATGGGCTGAATAGCCTATTTCTGCTCCTATTCCTTATAATCTTATAGGATCACACAGCTCCCAGCATAATAAATCACACACCAATCTCTCCACCACTCAATGCACAACACGACCACCACCCCCCCCTCCACCCCGCAAATCCTTGTCTAGTCTTCACCCAGACTCCCATACTAACTTGTCAGCACTGGCTCCTGCACCAACTCTCCTTCTTGCCCAACTTGAGGCCTCTTTTCCCCACTACTCCCATGAAGTTAGTGCCTCAGAGAATTTTCTTTTCTCACACCAGTTTTGTCAGGAAGAAGAACACCAAGTGAATGCCTTACAATGCCTTAAACTTGGTAATGCCAGTATGGGTCCACCATTAAATCAGTTATCGAATTGCTGCAAACCAACTGGCTACCCAGTCTTTATCGTCACCGGCAGAGTGTATGCATTTCTCATTCTCTGACTCCCCAATTGAATTTCTGTATTTTTTCTGTCATATAGTGAAAGAAGAGAATAATAGTTCTTATTTTCAGGGTCATTATTACTGAATCCTCAATAAATTGAAGCTAAGGATGTAAACAGTATTATATTGAGTAATTGTCCCAAACTGAAAGATCCCCAAGTTTGCTTTCAACTCAAGAGCTCTGACAAAAGTTGGCAAGGAATTGTGGATGGTTCAGTCATGACTTTCCGGGAAATGTTTCTTTAATTAAGTAATGTCCATTATATAAGAAGGGTGAGAAAGGAAATCAGAAAATGATACACACAATCATCAGCTGTAGTTAAAATGAATCTGTAACTGTGAACACATTAACAGACTTTGGTATATTTGAGTTGAATAGAGAGATCAACATGCATCTATAAAGTCAAGTCTATCAACAATAATCCTACACAGATGTGTACAATCCAGTGATCACTGGGGGATCAGAGGGGGAGAGGGTGAGAAACTTTAAATTCCTGGGGTTGGGGGGGGGGGGGGTGTCACTATTCCATTGCGGCTTTCATGGACCCAATGTATGAATATCATTATGAAGCAAGCACATCAGTGCCCCTACTTCCTCAGGAGTTTGAAATGGAAGTTTGCCAAGGTTTCTGATGTCAAAGAGGTGGAGTGAAAAGTGTGCTGACCGCCTACATCACGGCCTCTAAGCTGTGTGCGTGCACACACCCATTCTTCAACCAGCGCACAAAAGAAATTAATATGCGCACAAACTGAACCAAGTAGTTCAAAGTACAGAATAAAATTTTAACTAAATTTGTACCTTCATCGAATGTAATCATACTTGTTTTATATTAAAACATGCCAATATTGTTTTATTAGCCATGAGAGATAGGCAATTCCAAGTTTACATTTGCACAAGCACTCAGTGCACCCATGCTTTTGTCACGGGGAAAAAAAATTTGCACAATGTAAGATTTTTGCACACGCTGACTGCTAAAAATGAGAGGGAACACTGATGGGGATCCCTCAGAAGGGAAAGCCCTGCAAAAGCTGGTAGATGTAACCCAGTGCATCACAAGCAAAACTCTCCACACCATCGAGAAAATTTACATGAACCACTGCTATCGGAGAGCAGCAGCAATCATCACCCTCACCACCCAGCACAAGCTCTATTCTCGCTGCTGCCATCAGGAAAGATGTGTATGTGTCACAAGATTTGCACCAGCAAGTTCAGGAACATTTGCTACCCCTCCACCATTAGACTCCAAAACAATAGACTCAGAGACTCATTTATTACATTATCACATTATTTATTACAGAATTTTTTTTTTCTGTATTGTTTACATTTCTCTGTTTTGTATAAGTATCTTTTTTTCTTGAGTACAGTTTATGGTTACCGATAAGTAGAAATTCTGCCTGGTCCACAGGATAAAGTATCTTAGGATTGCATGTGATGTCATGTATGTACACTGACAATAAATTTGAACTTTGAACAATATCTATCTGAATCACAGGGAATTCATTATCTCCTAATCCATACAGTCTTACGGAAGAACCCCATCAGAGAGTGTAGTTCAAATAAATATTAAAGTAGCTAGAACCTATATCTGAATAGATCAATGTTCCACAAATGTCAACAATTACCAAATTAATAATTTAAGTATCAAAACAAAAAATCCAGAAATTAATGTTTTGCTAATGGCATAAAGAATAGTGGCTTAATACAGATAGGAACATATAATTATCGAGATCATGTTAGATTAACTGAGTAAATAAAAAGTCTTAAAAATAGTAGGCTCATGAATACAGATCACAAAAATAACTATCTGCAAAAATTAATGGTAAATTCGAGTAGAGTGCAGACTGTACCATGAATCCACGGGCAATCCATGGCCTACAATTCCCACAGCAAATTATTAATCTTGCTGTTGCTGTGGACAGACATGAAATTATAAAGCCATGTGCTAACTGATAATGGTGTTGGAAGTAGACAGAATCCTCCTTGCACTCCAGTGGACTCCTATCTCATGGAATACTTTCAGCTAAAGCACAACGCCTTTGTAAAATCCTTAAATCCACCAGCCAAGCAACCTCTTCCATGACAACACCCATGGGATTGCTGCCCAAACTGCACTCAACTGGCCTCAAAAGAAAAGCCACGTCATCTGCATATCTGACCTGTGCTCAAGTCTCGTCAAGTTTACTCTCATCCGATTGCACAAGTACAACCCGATGATACAACGTTCTCCAATCCTCGGCGCAAAACATGCACATAACCAAACATACAATCAAAGAATACATATGCAGGACAAGTATTCCTATATACAAATAAATAAATATTGTTTGGTAAATATGAAAGTCTCAGATATGGAGTCTTGTCCCAGGAATTGATGGCCAATTTACCAGTTAAGGGTCCAGTGGAAAAGGGAAACGATCAGCATGTCGGTGTCAAATGACGTCTAATCACGCCGGGGATTGACAGCCTTGACCCCTACTCACATCCTTGGCGTGCCGATTAAACCAGTGGAAAAAGGACAAGTTGCATCCCAAGACTATTGTTGAAGGTAAACTCTCCTATCCCCAGGGATGACCTGCGGTCAGTGGGAAAGCAGTTTGTGTCCTGGTTAAAAATGGCCCTGTGGAAACAGCAAAAACAGCTTCTTTAACCACGATACTACACGGCCAATTAATTGGGATGCAGTGGAAAAAGGTCTTCTGACTCTAGATAGTAGGCAGTTCACTTTGAGCACTCTCATGGGAAGAGACTACCAGACAGGCAGTGAAGATTCAGGGACATTCACAAAGCCTTCAAGTAAGTGTAACTCACCTGGTCAAAATGCCTTCCAAAAGATTTTGAGAACCTCGAGTCCCATTCATGAGGAACACAGAAAATCCCAATCTAAATGGTGGAATCAGGGTCCAACCTCCCAAATGACCCATTCACCACCCTGTTAGACATCGGGCAGAGTCCCTGGCTCCCACATTAGCCTCATGAACAATTCCTGAAACTGCAATGTAAGGCTATCTAAAAGGGAGAAATTGAGGATAGGAGTAAGACTGAAGAAGGTACTTTGTTACATATGTTTTGGTTTTGTTCCTCTCTTCCCACTTTTTGGAAAGATATCTTTTGTACTTTATCTTTAGTTTTCAATGTGAATCTGATAACTAATCCTATAATTGCCCTTTTTGGATCAACTAAGATAATTGATTTGAATTTAACTATGTCTCAAACCCATGTAGTCTCTTTTGCCTCCCTTATTACTGGACGCTCAATACTGATGAGATAGAAAGATGCTGTCCCTTACTTATACTCAATGGCGATCTGATATGATGGCATGCCTAACTTTGGGGGGGGGGGGGGAAAAAAAAAAAAAAAAAATCGAATGTTCTTCTATCGTAATTGTTTTAAATTTTCTAAGTTGATGGGGTCCTTTATTAATTATTTTCATAATTTGTAAGATCACTTAGATCTTGTTTTGTGGGCTTGTGGTTTCTTTTAATGGTAGTGAAATTATATGTACTTACCTGATCACTTCAGAAGGGAAAGTAGAATTTGTAAGACAGTATAATAGTTACTTTTTAAAAATCTTTTTCAATTAGCCAAATGTTGTAATTGTTTAAATGTTTGCTACTTTTTTCTGTTTGACTGTTATGAGATTGAGTTTACATATAATAATTTTATTTTTCTTATATAATGTTTTTTCTGTATATTGTTTTTTTATATATTACCTTGAATTAATGCTTCTTGTTATGTACTCTTTCTGTAAAATCCAGCAAAAATATTGAAAAAGATTACCTAACCAGGGTTTTCATGGAATACTGAAAAATTCGAGGGCTGGTTTGATCCAAGATTTAAGGAATTGATAGGATAGTTTGAAAGAAATTCTTTTTCTGTGAATGGTTCATCTGCAACAAGAGGGCACAACCTTGCGTCAGGCCATTCAAGGAAGTTGACAGAAAACTATTCATCAAGTTAAGAGTGAACAGGATTGAACTTTCATAGGATGAGAAAATTTAAGTTTTCGGGAGCCATTATCTCAGAGGATCTTTCCTGGACCCAAAGCATGGCATCACGCCAGCGCCTCTACTTCCTCAGGAGTCTGCGGAGGTTCAATACATCAGAAACCCTGGCAAATTTCTATAGATGTATGGTGGAGAGTGTGCTGACCGGCTGCATCACTGCCTGGTATGGGGACACCGACACCCCGGAGTGGAAAGCCCTGCAATAGGCTGTGGACAACAGTCCAGGACATCATAGGCAAAACCCTCCTCAACATCAAGAATGTACAGGGAGCGCTGCTGTCGGAGACCAGCAGCAATCATCAAGGATTCTCACCACCTAACACACGCTCGATTCTCGCTGCTACAATCAGGAAAGAGGTACAAGTGCCTCTTGATGATGATCAGCCGTCATCATGAAGACATATCAACAACAAACTCAATCATGGACTCATTGAGGGACTCATACATTTGCACTTTATTGATTTTTTTTCCTCTCTGTATTGCATGGTCAGTTTGTTTCTATTTCTTTATTCGTTTACATTTGTACATTGAGTCCGTTTTTTTTTGCTTTACCAATAAGTGGTAATTCTGCCTGGCCCGCAGGAAAAAGAATCTCAGTGTTGTATGTGATGTCAGGTATGTCCTCTGAGAATAAATCAGAAATCAGAATCTGAAACCATGAGTACAAGCTTAATATCTAACCTTAAAGGCGAAAGTAATTTTTTTTTTTTGAAAACTGCCTCAAGAAGTTTGAGTTTTATCATGGTGGTAAATAAATTAAATGGGTGTACTGATTCTACATTGAGACTAACTCTATTGAGGACTCATGGTCTTAATGGCCGAGCCAATATATTTCCAGTGGTTTTGATGAATTTAAGTCCTTCTTAAATTGTGGAATTGACATCTTCGATAAACACTCAGTGTAATGTATTTCATTTTCCAACAGTGTCTGTATGAAAGCAAAATCTGGTAATATGCTTTCAGTAAGAATCCTCTTGTTGAACTTTTGATGCTGTTTCACAGACCAATTTTATTTCACTCATTACTTTCAAAACACTTTCCAAACTTTTCAGAAACTTTCATATCAAAGAAAATGTGCAATGGTAAAGGGTGGATATCCAATTGTTTCAAAATATAGTGAAATATTCTGTTGGTTAAAATAGGGTGAGAGCTTTTCCCATTTCCCCAAATTATACATGTTGTTATCAAAGGTTCTTCTGCTAATTCTTTGCAATTCATTCCAAGGGGATGTCTCTTTGCATTAATTTCTTTACAAATATGATTCCACATATTTCTTATAAATCTTATTTAAATTCTTATTAAAGTAAGAATGGTGCTGGAGGAAATTGAAGACATTAATTACAAATACACAGCAATCATGTTTATATATTAGACATGTAAAAAAAAAAATCAGAGTGAAAAAACACCCCTAAGAGTTGTGTGGTGCCAATAATGGTGATACACAGGGAAGGGCGAAGGAGCACGAAAGGGAGTGAAGGCAAAGCAGTGTGGTGTGTTTGGGGAAGAGCATGTTCGGCCAGAGCTGGTGCACACAGAACCGGTCCCAGACTATTTTGCCCCCTAGGCCGAGCTGAGCGTGGGTGGGGGGGGACGGTGGTAGCTGACTGGAATGAATGGTGAGTGCAAGACCTCATGTAATGTTCGACATGCGCTGTATCACTTCCTCCCTCCGCCTTGTTAGACTAACACACGTGCTTATAGTGCATTAGTCAGAACCACATCATTCGTGATACAGAGGAGCTCCAACAGTGCATGAGGCAGCTTCCATTTCCCCAAATTATGCATGTGTTGCTATCAAAGGTTTTGTTGCTAATTCTTTGAAATTCATTCCAATGGTAGCACCAGCCCTGGTACACACACAACTTCACGAAGAGGATTATCTGCAGGCAGGTCGAAGTTTGTTGAAAAGAAAGAACTTTAGTAAGTGTTAATCATCAGTCAGCCATATTGGACTTCTTCAAGCATTGTCATAGAATCTTTGACCTACACCCAACAGAGTAAGCAGGACCTCTATTAAACACTCCATCCAAAGAGAGTTCCAGAGGAGGAGACTGGAACTGGGGACATTGCCTCAAGATTCAGGGTAATAGATTTAGGATGGATTTGAGGAGGAACTTTTTTCCCCAGAGGGTAGTAAATCTATGGAATTTGCTGCCCATTGATTGAAGCAATGGGGATGATCTCAGTCAATGTATTTAAGACAAGATTTGACAGATTTTTACATAGTAGGGGAATTAAGGGAAATGGGGAAAAGGCAGGTAAAAGGAGTTGAGCCTATCATTAAATCCGGCATGATCTAATTGAATGGTGGAACAGGCTCGATGGGCAGAATGGCCTACTCTTGCTCCTATTTCTTATGTTCACTAAATCTTGGGATGAACGCCACTACCCACAGCCTTTCCTGATCCATAGTGGCTCTTCAGTAAATGTTAATCCTCCTCAATATTCCCCCCTCCATCCACAACCACTTGGATGGAAATACAAAAGTGACCCCCACCCATGATTTTATTAATAGCTACACCCCCCAGCACAATAATAATTTATATTCAGCTTAAGTACAGGAACAAATTATTGACTGGCACTCCAGAGGAAAAAGCCTGTGTTTCAACTTAGTCACTAAATAAATTACCATTTCATGTAATGTCCCTCATTTACAAATGCAGAATCTCTTCTTCTTATCTCAATTGTTCCAATAAAAAGACTTATTGATTGCTTCACAAATTGCTACCGTTAGAAACCCAGTTCATCAAAGCGCAAGTTAATTTAGTTGGGAAATACAATGCAACACACAATTACGGAATAGGCTGGTCTTCCTGCTATACAATTAAATTGCTGCTAATACTCTCCTCCTTACCTAAGGCTTCTCTGTGAATGACTCAGCAGAGAGGCCTTTACATTGCTTTCAACACACATTAAATCCAATCATATTCCTGTAATTCAGCCAGGGTTGACTTTTTTTTCTGTGCAGAATTATTACTTATGAATTGACAAATACAAAACAAGCACCCCCAGGAAACAGGGGATGCTTTAACGGCGAATCACCGCACCTCAGCTTGCCTATTTCCTGTTGTAGTAACCTTTTCTACATTGATTTAATGAGTGGGGAAATTTCTCTTTCAAAATGTTTCCAAAATGTGAAAATCATTGAAGTGAAAACTGAAAATGCTGGAAACATTCAGAAGGACAGACAGCACCTGTGGAAAGAGAAACAGCGAACATTTCAAATCTATATCTTGATACGTCCTGATCTGTTGTTTCCAGCATTTGCAGTGTTTTGATTTTCATTTGTTGACAGCATTTTGTGCCTTTCTGATTGATTTCCATATTTTCCTTTGAAGTTATGTCTCCCTTAGCATGTTTATATCTTTCTCTGATACATGGGAATGCACTGAAAGCCTGTGCTAGCCTACTAGCTAGGCCACTCACAGATATCTTCGGCCTCTCGCTCTGCAAGGTGTGGTACCTACCAGTTTCAGATTCTTGAACAACAAATTCATTAAAAGACTAATTTAAGATCTCATTATTGCTATTTATTTATTATTGTATATCAGTGGTTTTTCAAACTTTTTCTTTCCACCCACATACCACCTTAAGTAATCCCTTAATAATCACAGAGCACCTGTGGCATGTGTGAGTGGAGAAAAAAGGTTGAGAATCACCGCTCTAAACACAATTGTCACTGAAATATTTTGCTTGAGAAAAATTATCATTATCAATTGAGAAAAGGCCCATTTCCTTTGGAGTTATGAAACCGTGCACATAACGAGTCAATTACAGATGATTAAAACAATGGTTTTCAAACTTTTTCTTTCCACTCACATACCACCTTAACAATCCCTTACTAATCACAGAGCACCTCTGGCATAGGAATTACTTAAAGTGGTATGTGAGTGAAAAGAAAACCACTGCTGTATATTTATTCCTACCTTTACATTTGCACAGTCTCTTTGTTTACAGTTCTTTCTTTAAATATAGTTTACAATTACTGGTATACAGATTACTAAACATTGGCCTGCAGAAAAAGAATTTCAGTGTTGTATGTGATGTCATGTCTGTACTCAGGCAATAAATCTGAACTTTGAACAATATCTATCTCTTCAACAAAAAGTTTCAAAGCTCAGAAATTAAAAAGGCTGTTATTCCAGGCTATTCTGATCAACAGCTGAAAATTTACTATCAATCACTGATGTCCCTTACCAAACATGTAATGTGCTCGCACCTTGAATCTTGGCTTGTGTTTTAGTGTTTGTCATCTTATCGGGAAGGAACATAGGAAAGATAGCTGTATTTGAACATCAGAAGAATACATTGTATGTATATTACTCCACCTGTGATGCAATTCTATATTTTCACACTTACCTACATGACAATTTTTAAAAATAATATTCATGCACACATCCCACCCACAAATTATTTCTTCTCAGTGTTGTGCTTCATTTATTTGTGTACCAATATTTTGCAATGTCCATATTCACATATGTAATGGGAAATGCCTCTCCAAAAATCACATTGAAATGACGGCATGCACTATTGTTGCTGTAATATTTTGGTTTTCTAACCTCCAGCTGTGTCTCAAGCAGTAGACCTTTTACAAACTGCCAGGATTTGATAGTAAATTGTAAATGTTAAAATAACATAATGATGAAAGACTATAACTTAATAATCACGCCTGAATTATTCCAGTTTCAAACCCTACTTCATCTGAAGATTATAGCTGTCATAACTATTTATTCAAAGTCGAGGTTAATAACCTGATTATTCCTTAAAAATGTAGAAAAAGCAGAATTCCAACCCATAAATTCCAATTAAACTGTGTTTAACTTTACCCAGGATTTTACTTTATTCAACTTTCTGCTTGTTGGGACATCTCAATGGCATAAGAATCATTGATTCGCAACCTGTTCATCACACATAACCAGTTTTGCCAATCTTTCAAAGTAATAGCAGCTGGTCATTATAACTTTAGTTCATCATTCATGTTAATCAAACCTAAAATTGCAAATCTTTCAGATTTAGATCCACTGGTTATGGTTGATGGTGGTAAAGGTTGTTGGTGGGGGCTTGTGGCTGGTGGTTTATGGGGCTTATGGGTGGTGGTGAGGGTCGTTGGAGGGAACACGAGGCTACAGTTTGTCTCTCACCAGTGCAAGGTGCACAAAGACATATAGGAAATTAATCTAAAACAGTGAAACACTGTTGGGATTTCAACACAATTGGGGAGATTACCTATAAGTCTTATCATCGTTTATATGAATTTACAAGATGGAAATAGGAGCAAGGACGACATTTCCTACTGAATAACTTAATAGCATCCATCACCTCTGTCCTCTCATGGCCAAAATGCTCAAGCCTTACCCTTACAACTTCACAAACAAGATCAGCCAGCACCTGCTTAAGCGAAGGAGAGAAAAAAAACAAATGATCAACAGCAGAAGGGGGGCGGGGGTGGGAAGCAAGTGTCTGTGGGTCATTCAATTCTCAGAAAAGTTCTCACTGGATCTAGTGAAGGGAGTGAGTCTCAAATGGCCCTTTTCAAAATGTAATATTCAAAAGTCAGGCAGCAGGCTTGCAAACCTGCACCACTCTTCTCACATATTCAAACAGATTTATTTATACATTGTACATTGTAAATTTTGGTTTGTTGGTACCTCTGGGAGAAGACACAGTTGGTCAAACCATATCAGTAGTCTTTCATACCACAGATATTTTGGAATTCAGAAGAATATCCATTGATCAAGCAGAATTTTCTGTAAAGAATATTCTTTGCATGCACACATCGATGATTTTTAGTTTGTAATTTAACCCTCCAGAATGACTACAGCCGGAGGCTAATTTTGCTTCCAGCAGAACTATTGACCTGAGCTTCAAACAATCCATTACCTGCAGCAATGTCAAAATGCACTCAGCTTTCAATCTCTGAGATGCCACCCATATATATAAAAAACACAAGCAATGACTTGAATACCAAGGTACCAAGTCTGAATAACTCATTTTCAGCAAGGTATTGGGTGAAAATTCTTCCTAGCTCTGGCTACTGGAGTGCAAGGACAGACCAAAGAGAAATTGGCACTCTTTATTCATGCACATCCATGAAGTAGCATATTATTACGGGGCGAATGTGCTGGAGAAATTGAACTTCAATGGGTTCTCTGTTAATCTAATTGAAACAATCGACAGTGCCCAATGATTGATATTCGAAGATTTTTTAATACTTGCTGCCAATAAGACAAGAGAGAACATAATAACGATGCTTATAACATGAAAAATCCACTTTTTGTAACAGAAACAAATTTAAAGAACTTTTGGAAAGAATTGTATCAAATTATTTTACAAGCAGTATCAAGGAAATCCTACTGCAACAGTTTAACTAGTTCCTTCATTTTAAAAAAATCACTGCGTGAGATAGTGAGGTATGTTAGTAAGGGTAGATATTTTAAGCACATGCATTGGGAAGATAGTTAAATTTGCCCAAAATTTAAATAATTGAAGCTAAAGCCCCTTTTCCACTGGCACCCTGTCCTAAGAATTAACGGGGAATTTACTGGTGCAGGGTCCAGTGGAATAGGAACACTGTCCAAACGCTGATATCAAATGACATCATTTCACACAGGAGATTAACCATCTCGAACCCCAACTCATATCGCCAGTGTTTGCTGACACCGGCATGCTGATAAAAGCAGTGGAAAAGGGACAGCAGAAAGCCACCCATTTCCATTTGAAAATAAAACACTATGATCCCTGGGGATGAGTTGTGTTCAGTGAAAAAGCAATTAGTGTCCCAGTTAAGGATGGCCCAG
The DNA here is from genome assembly GCF_036971445.1 of Narcine bancroftii. Classification (NCBI taxonomy): domain Eukaryota; kingdom Metazoa; phylum Chordata; class Chondrichthyes; order Torpediniformes; family Narcinidae; genus Narcine; species Narcine bancroftii. Next base: position 88,345,633 of record NC_091474.1, read on the forward strand.
TGGAAATGGCACAAAGGGCTTCCTATCCTGGGACACTACACAGTCAATTTCTTGGGATGCCAGTGGAAAAGGGGCTGAAATGATGAATAAACTGCTTGGCCTAAACCACAATGACATCTCCCAGCCCTTTGCATTCACAGTTTGCATTCCACTCACTTCAAGAAACCATTGAAAATTTCTACACTGGGATTTGAAAACACAAGCCAATAGAAACAACTCTGGAAATAAAAACTACATTTTACAGAAAAGCAAAGGGAAGCAGGAGTACAAGTAAACAAATTATTATAAACAACATCAAAGGTTATCAAAGCAATAAAAATGCAAATGGATTTTTTTTTCCATTAGTTTGTATTCCAAAGTGGTGAAGTTGTGTCCGAACCAACAAAAAAATCAGTACTACAGGAAGACATTGGAATCCATAGCATAGATGCTTTAAGATAGAAATAAGTACACAAAAGATATAAAATGTCTTCCAAATGGTGAGATGAGATGGGTAGAGGGGATTCGGCAGTGTATGAAAATCTGCCCCAACAATTTTGGGAAGATAGCCTGTATGTTCTATGCAATTGCACCAATGTCCATTTCCAAAGCATTTGCTGCTCTGATATTACCTGACTGGAAGGTGCAGTAAACTCTGGTTACCTCCCCCTGCCTCTGTTCACCTTCACACCCACTGGATGGCAGTATCACTAGTGCCCACAAATCTCCTCAATAATCTTGGAGAGTGTTGTTGAGTGAGGTGTTGCAACAACAATGATATGTCATGAAGACTTGGAGGGGAACTCACAGAGGCTGTGATATCTCACAGGCCATTTCCTTTCACCTTTTTAGTGGTGGCAGTGCTATTGAACAAGGTTTCCTGTGATGCTGCATGCATTTTCTAGGTGGTACATGGAACATCTGCACTCTTCCAGTGTGAAGTGGATGAACACTTTGGATAATGGATGAACTGAACTTCTTGAGTGGCATTGAGGCTGCACCGAAGCAGCCATCTGAAACAAATGGTCATACACCTGACTTGCCGTAAAAAGAGTCAAGCCACGAGATGTGTCACCGAGGACTCTCAAAAACTTTTACAGGTGTAGCGTGGAGAGCATTCTGGCTGGTTGCACAGCTGTCTGGTATGGAGGAGCCAATGCTCAGGACAAGAAAATGCATTAGAGCCCAGCAACATCATGGGCACCAGTCCTCACTCCATCAAGGACATCTACAAGAGGCGGTGTCTTAAGAAATCAGCCTCTATCCCCACCACCTAGGCCACACCCTCTTCACTCTGGTACCTTCAGGGGGGAAAAAGGTGCAGGAGCCTGAAGATGAGCACCCAGCGACACAAGGACAGCTTCTTCCCTGCTGCCATGAGATTCCTGAAAGAGCAATGAACCACAGACACTGCCTCACTTTGACTTTTCCTTTTTGTGGTGCTATTTTTATTTATTTTGTAAGATGGTGATAACACCTCAAAACAATTTCGTGACAATAAATTTTGATTCTGATTTAATGCCTAACCTACGACTTTCTCTTGCAGCCACAATATTTATGTGAATATTCTGGTCAAAATAAATATCTGCCATGGATTCCAGTGACACACATCCACGAGGTCCCAGAGAATCTCTCGCCATCTGGATGCCAATCACTTTTGCTCCCTTTGGATGGAAGTGAGTCCACTGAATATCAATAACTTGCACTAACTGGGCACCAATGGCTCCTACTCATGGTGTACTTCAATCTTACATGTCAGAACTAATACAAAGTAAGGGGACGGTCTGCTCGCGGACTCAATAAGGATGTTGCATGGTCAAAACATGGATGATTGGTTGATAAAAACATCCCTTAATTGGATCTAGTATCAATTCAGTATTCAACATTGCCAAACATTAATATCTGATCCTTCTATATTGACAGTAATGTTGTAATATTATTCATTCCTCATCATAATTGGTTACACCAGCTTTTCAGGTTATTAAGCAAGTCAATTATTTATTTAAATGCTATTACAGTGTTAGTGAACTGTAAATGTTTAACATTTTTATATTATAGTTTTGTTAGCATTAAATGTTGGATCGTAGCTGCCATTTAAAATGAAGCATTTGGCACTTAAGAGGCTTTGAGACAGATACATGAATATGGGGGGAGTGAAGGGATATAAATCATGTTCAGGCAGAGAAGATTAAGTTGAACTTGGCAATATGTTTGGCGCAGACATTACGTGCCTGTTCATGTGCTGGAACGTTCTATGTCTATGTCTACGACTACGTGTATGGGCTGCCATCATTTCAACATTAATAGGAGTTGTATATTGAGAACATCCCGGCCAGGTGCATCACAGTTGGTACAGTTGCTGCAGAGAAATGGGTCAGAGTTCAATCAACAGGACCATGGCATAGCCAGAGGATCAACGGAGTCTCCCTACATTTAGCTTAATGATCTAAGGCATGGCTACAGCTCAATGTCTCACCGACAATTAATTGCCAGAAAAGGGGAAAGTATATGGACACTGGCAGACGTTTTGGTTCAGGACTCAACCCTCCAGAAGGCTATGGAAGAGTTATAGGGTGGAATCACCTGAAAGATACCCATGCTTATGGGGTTAAATTATTAGACTAATGTAGCTTGTGTAAAGATTAAGGAATAATAAACTGAGATGTTCAAGTTGGCAAAATACCTTTTTAGACAGAAGTGATTGCTTTGAATAAATGAATCATGAATGATTTAATGTACAATAAAATTCCAGTTATCCAGAATCAAGCAACCAGAAACCTCAAGCAACTGGCAAAAATACTGCAGAAAATAAATAGGTAAAAAATATGCAAGTTTAAAATTGGCATCCCTAGCAGTCAGATCACCATACACGCAACACACAATCTCAAGCAACTGGTAAATTCACTTATGCGACATCTACCAATCCTCAATGGTGCCAGATACTAGGGGTTTTATTATAATATCAAAACCAAAGGCAGAAAAGACATCAGGAAGCAATTTTGATATGTTGGGTGGTGAAAAGTGAGCTGTTGTCCCCAAAGGCCTATTGATTCAGGGATACTGAAAGGTATCAAGATGGAAGTGAATAGATACCTTAAATGTCAATGGTTATGCAGCAGAAACAGGGTATGATAAAATTAATCTTACACTGGGGAAAGAAGCAGCTTTGTTAATGTGGGCGAAGTATTCCTTTATGACGCACCAATTTACTCTCTGATTATTCACTTTACACGTTAATGTGACAGCAACAATCTCCACGATATCAAAAACACAGTCCGTTTGAAATTTTAAAAAAGATTTATTCAGAGTCCTATTATCTCTGTAGGAAGACAATGTCATTCTACTTGTGTTGTGCTGGATATATTAAGGTTATCGCCTACAGTTTTCCTTGCAAAAGACAAGTATCACTGAATGTAAAAGCCTAATGATTGCCTGCCTGGTATAGGCATGTCCAAGCAGCCAACTCAAGAGAATTTCAACAGCTGCTTAATGGCTTCTTTTATGTGACATTAAATAATGCAGCATCCGCGTTGCAATAAGAATCTCAAAGAAATATTGTCTGAGTTCAACAGAATCTATTATACCAAACCAATATTAAACAAAGCAAATAATATTGCCATCATCACATCCCAACAAACAATGAGAAGTACAGTGAAATCCAAAGCAGTTAATAGGAAGCTATTGTTAGAACACGGTTGGTAATAACACCTCACATTTATTCACCTCCCTTTACAAACCTCTCCCCACATCAACGTGATCTATCGGATATCATTGTCTGAAGAGGGTGCGCAAAATCATTGAGGATCCCCTCCCATCCCGCACATAGCATTTTTCAACTGCTCCTGTCGGGCAAGGGTATCAGAACCAGCGCCACCAGGCTGAGGAATAGCTTCTTCCCAGGGACAGTGAGAATGTTGAATGACCAAATGAACTGCTCACACTGACCATTTGAGACTCTCATATTTCTGAAGCAATATTTATTTATTTGCTGATATGAATGCTTGTCCTGCATATGTATTGTCTGTCTGTATGTGTGTTATGTCTCTGTGTTTTCCACCGAGGACTGGAGAACGCTGTTTCGTCAGGTTGTACTTTTGTAATAATCAGACTTGAGAACATGGGTCTTGAATAAAAAACACTCAATGGAAATTTACAGGAAGCTATTATCCTAAGCAGGAATTAGAGGAAATGTTAGTAGAGGTTCTTCTTGCTGTCTGGCTTATTTCATAAAGGAAATACAAACTTTGATATTGATCCAAACAGATCCAAATGATTCTTCCCATCCCTGGCTGATTGAAGCTACAGAATCTTATTCAGGATTATAGTTGTCTGATAAGTAATGGTTAACTAGAAAAGGGAAAGTATCATAATGCAGCTCTACAACTTAATGTGGTACTATCTTTACTTCTGGACAAAGATCGCCTTCACTGACCTTGAAGGCACAGTAGGTAGATTAATGTGTCTCGAGAGAAGGTTAAAAAAAGTATCAAGTGTAAAGAATAAATGTGGAGAAAAAGCAGGAAGGATCTGATGAGTGAACACATTTGGAAATGTGAGATAACTACAGTGCTTGTCACCAATGCTCCAAGAAAGGTTGAGTGAACTAGTGACAAAACATCAGAGTTCAAAGAGCAAAGATCCAAGTTGAGACAAGACAGAAAAGGACTGTAAAAGACCTTATGATCCTCATCTACCCTTCAAATGATCATGTCTGATGCTCTTCCGATCCCAAAACCCTTGATTCGCCTTTATCTAAAACTCCACTATCTGAAATCCTGAATAAAATCTAAAGGGAGAATCTAAGGTCCTTTGGAAAAGTGAATTCAAAAGATTAATGAGTTAAAAAGTTTCATCTCCCCTTGGTCCCAAATCTCCAACTGCTCTTCCCACGACTACACTTCCTCGCTCCAAATTCTTTAAAAGAGGTCATTTCTCAGCATCTTTTTCAAGATTTTATTTACTTTGATAAGATAATTTTTCAATCTTCAAATTCCCAATGATCATTTTACAAACTCCCTCCATAAAAGACAATTCTCGCTCGAGGAATCAAACTAATGATGCTGTGATGCACCAACCCGATACAAGTTGGCTATCCTTTGTGACCGGAGACCAGGAAACAATCCTACACAGTTAAAGAAAAACTTACTTGTACCTCAACTTATAAAGCCAAACATAAGATTTGCCATTTGAATTGCTTGCTGCATCTGCTTAAGGGTTTCCAATGTTTCAGATACAAGGACACCATGAATCTTCTGCACAACATACATTCATTTTAAATAATACACTTCATTCTTGTTCTTCCTTATAAATAACCTCATTTTTTCGACTTTCAACTCCATCTGCTGCATTGTTGGCTACTTACTCAACAAATCAGGATTTTACCATTCTTCTGACATCCTAAAATGTTTTTTTTTTCTTTTGGATAATCAGGGAATGAAGGGCTTTGAGGAACTGGCACAGAAAAGGAGTTGAGGTCTGGGGCGTAATCATAATGAGAGGTAGAGAAGGCATGAGGAACTAAGTGGCTGTAGAGCTCGTCAAAAGAACCAAAGACTTGTTGATCCAAACCAAGGCTTTTATTAGCAAAAGACAGGAGCTCTTCACAGGTGGCCGACCAGTCCAGAATGATCCGACCTGACTAGGGACACAACCCTTTAATGCCCAGACAATAGGCGTGGCTTAGCTCTCAGCCAATCGCTGTAAGCACAGTCTAGATACAGTAACTATATACACTATGTACATTGGTGATAGATCTGTTCTATCACAGTGGCCTATTATTTTCTTTGGATGGTGAGAGTGTATCTTTAGTGTATCTTTCTATCTGAGTCATTTGTATAAATTGTGAATGAGTACAGATCACTGTGGTGCTCCACTACTAATCTCTACAATGTAAATTATTATAAATTAATACTCTTTGTTCCCTGTCCTCTAATGAATCCTTCGAACCTCTAAAGCATGATAAGAGTTCCATAGAACAGAAACAGACTCCTTGACCCAACTTGTCTCATTTGCCTCCTCCATTTGGAACACATCCTTCTTTCCTATCCACATACCTATCCCAATGTCTTCCCATATCCCATGATCTCCTGTGTAATATAATAACCTTTTAGGCCCATTAAAGATTAAACCAGCAGGGTTGGTGAGAGGGGCCAGTAATTGTGGCACATACAGATTTTTTAAAATATTTTTGATTGGGTAACAAATATGTTAAAAAGCAAGAGATGCTATATCCTCTGGTTTCCCCTCATCTACTCCATTAGTTTTGATTATTTTTAGAATGGCGAGATTTGTCGAACCTACTTTATCTTAAAACAGTCAAAGAGTTATACAGCACACAGGTAGGCCCTTCCATTCACCACATCCACGACGACCATTTTGCTTACCTACATGAATCCCGTTTGCCCACATTAAGTTTGTATCATCAAAAAATGTTAACAAATGTGAAACAGATTAGGACTTTATTCCATGGAGTGTAGAAGAATGAGGCAATATTGAATGAAGGTATTTCAAATTATGAGGGGTATAGACAGATTAAATGTAGGTAGGCTTTTTGCACAGAGGGTAGGTGAGATACAAACCAGACGACATGGGTCAAGGGTGAAAGGGGAAAAGTTTAGGGGGAACATTAGGGGAAACTTCTTCACGCAGAGAGTAGTGGGAGAGTCGAACAAGTTGCCAGCTGAAGTGGTGAATGTGGAAACAATTTTAATATTTAAAAAAAATTTGGGCAGATACGTGGATGGGAGGGGAATGGAGAGATATGGGCTGGGTACAGATGAGTGGGACTAGGCAGAATGATAGTTCAGTACATAGTAGAAGGGTTGAAGGGCATGTTTCTATTCTGTAATGTTCTATGGGTCCATGACTCTGCCTAATTTTTTTCTCTTTGGCTTGGCTTCGCGGACGAAGATTTATGGAGGGGGTAAAAAGTCCACGTCAGCTGCAGGCTCGTTTGTGGCTGACAAGTCCGATGCGGGACAGGCAGACACGATTGCAGCGGTTGCAGGGGAAAATTGGTGGGTTGGGGTTGGGTTTTTCCTCCTTTGCCTTTTGTCAGTGAGGTATTAGTACCCAGGGTGCTAATAATACAGAGCAATCTCACTGTAACTCAGGTGTCAGGAACAACTGTAACAACCTTTTTATACAAACCACCTAATTTCCATTTTGAAACTTGACACTCCCCACAGTGCATCCACAATCATGACTCAATGGGCTCCACATATCGAGATTGTATTCTGTTATGAATTTCTAACTGCTCTGCAACCCTATTCTGAATTACATATGTGTGCAACTTTCTGAGAGTTGATATTAAAATGACTAGTTCCTATTTTCATTCTTTGTTCTTTTTCAATGGTCATGATACATTTGCCACCATGCTGAACACTGGGAACATTCCAGAATCTATGGAATTCTAAAGAGAAGGATGAAATTATTATCCTGGAGAGGAGTTTGGCTACAAACTGTGATGCCCTAAAAAAAAATCAAAACCCATTGAAGGTCTTCAGAAATAGATGTACACATGCAAGAGATAGCAGAAGTGGATTTTGCTATAGATTGTGAAGCCAACTGGGAAATTAAGTCTTTAGGTGAACAAAGATGAACTGATGGTGTGGTTGAGGCCAGGGCATAAACAGATTATACTCAAAGGATGGAAACAAACATTATTGACAAGGTTTGAAGTTCTGTTTGGAGTCAAACAGTACCTAAGTTTCATATGCAAATTTACCAGCCTAATTGGGTCTTTTTTTCTATGCTCGAATGTTTATATTATAGAGTTTGCGCATGCTGGAATATGGAGCGAAAAAAAAAACAATCTGCTGGAGGGTCTCGATGGATTGAGCACTGATGGTGGGAGAAAAAGTTGTTTCAGGTGGAAACCATTCGTCATTTTTTTTGTTGTTGGCTGGTATTCCATTGTCATTATGGAAAGCATGGGTACTGTGACAGAATATATAGATATGTTTTTGAGAGATAAACGTCACATACAAGCACTTTAAAACAGATCTTCTCTGAAATACTGGAGCTCTGCCCAATGCTAGACATATCAGGGCCTCAGAGCTTTTGCAAGAGCTTTGAAGAGTGCTCAAGGGACTTCACTAATGGATTGTTACTTACAAAAAGCAACAGATGAAAGATCTTGCTAGAGCTGCAGATTTTCTGGAAGAGAGCTTTTTGTTCTAGGAGGGTCATGTGGTTTTGCAAGCAGAGAGAGTCAAACAGGCTTTCTCAGAGAGAGAGAGAGAGAGAGAGAGAGAGAGAGAGAGAGAGTAAGATCACTTGTACAGTGTTACAGCCAGCAGAAATAGCTGGGACTGGAACAGGATAAGCTGGCAAGCTTATGGAAAGCCCATTTGAAAGACAACCTGCTCAAAGTCCTTGTGGTTCATGCAAAAGGAGAGGACTGGCTGTCTAACGTTTCACTTGGAAACAGAGAAACAAAATGGAACTCTGTGGTGACTGGAAAAAAAGAGGTTATCATTTGGAGAACCCTGAAGGGGCAAGTTTTGTCAGCAAGACACTGGAGTGGCTGATAAAAGTACATCAGTTATGGATGTCCTGGATCTCTCTCTGAAAACTGACAAGAACCTTCCTGAGTGATAACTATTTATCTTTCAAACCTGGTGAAATTAATAAATGTTAAATTCTGTGCACAGCATAAGAGTTTTCTGCAACCAGTGAACTTGGAGGAATGAGAAGTGAGATTGGACTGTGAACCAAAAAACTTTTCTGATTAGAAGGGGGTTAAGTTAGGTTAAATAAGTTAATAGTGATAAATTAAAGTTTGATTTTATTTTCATGTTTAAAGATAATTAAAAACAAGTTTTGTTTAAGTAACTTTGTCTTGGTGAATATCTATTGCTGCTGGGTTTTGGGGTCTTCTGGGCTCGTAACAGTACTTTCTCACTCACTATCAGAGGAAGAATGCTTTTTCATGTTAACTCATGAAAGGAACACTAAGTAGAATTGTACTAATAATATTTCATTTTTCACACTGTGTATCACAATAGAAGCTCAAAGAAAGATTGCAAATGTTGAGTCAACTTTGAATTTTTTTTTAGTGTGAACTCATACTGTGACTGGCTATAAACTCATTTAACTTGAACCCCGGCGACAGGCTTTTACCACTTTAGCTTGTACAGAATATGTACATGCTGTGAGCTTCAAGGACATGACAATACTGATCCCATTGAGGAACCATTTGCTTTCTTTCATTTGGTCTCTGATTGACTAATTGTAAAATATCCTTACATGTGCCTTGACCAAATAACTCGATGGAGATGGTTTAGATAAATATTTCCATCTGAACTCGACACTCTCTCTGTACTTTCTGTATCTGAACTCCCTGCAGCTCATCACTGAAATGACCCAAGCTTTCTTGAATTACCTGAACTGAATCATATCTGAAGACATATCAAACTTTTTAAACGATCATCACGAGGTATACATTTCCACTGGTACAGAGCACATGAACAGAATCTGCAGCAATCCTTCTCTGAAAGCTGTACATGTTTGCCAATAGATTTGGAAGGACTTAACTGGTTTCCAATCCTTCCCTGTGGTGGAGCAAATGAGCCCAATCCACCACTTGTGATGAAATAAACATTAAGAATGCAGACAATCAAGGGCATAAACCTCAAACTAACCAGGACTGCCATGTTAACATGCAGCAGGCAAAAAGCTCAATCTGTATTTCACACTCATCTTCACTTCAGATGATCTGATGTCAAATTGGATACAGAGACTGGCCCCAAATATTCATTAATAGGGCATCATGTAAACCAAAAATCAACTGATGCACTGACATGAAGGGCACCGTATATCTATAGAAAAAAAATGAGGAATTTTTCAAGCATTAATGAACATTAATGATCACATTCAACCTAATTTTTTTTTTGCCATTGGCAAGATTCTGAGTTTAAAGGTCTTTGCAAATGTATTCTCAGAATCAGGTTCTTGGAAGCAAAGCACAGAACATGAGCAAGCAACAAATTAGTTCAGCTCACTTATGGAAGAATAATTATTTATGAATTAAACAATCTTATTTGGATGGATGTATGACAAAGAAATGGTCATCAAAATTTGGAACAGTCACATTTAAGATGCCTCCTGAAAACATTGGAGTTTGTCAATCATTATATCAATGTTACCTTTTCACTCAAAGGTTTCACCTCCCTTCCTCTCTGTCACTATGCTTTCCTCTTCCTGGTGAAAAGATTACTCTTTCCAGTTCTTAAATTAAAATATTAATTACAAATACTTCATAAAAATTATTTATAGCAATGTATCAAATAATACATTTTTCCAATTTTACCATTAAGATTAAGCAAAATAACTCGTGAGGATTTCAAAATCCTTACTGCTAAACAAGTTCTGAATTTCACCTGCACCCACCAGATTCATGAGGTGGATGCAGGTGAAATTCAGAACTTGTTTAGCAGTAAGGATTTTGATATCCTCACGAGTTATTTTGCTTTCTCTTGCCTGTATGTACCATCCTATATTTCTGCATGTGGATTATCTCTAACCAAGCAAGGGTTCAAGATAAACTTCTCTCATATCTGAAAAAGAACAGTTAAAACCCTTGCAAGGGACCATCTAGGCCAAGACAATGAAAAACTATTTCCAAGTCTTATTATTAATTTATTCCAGATCTGAACTTGACCAGCAAACAGCAATAAATTAACATTTTTAAAATATTATATTGAAATCACTGCCAACAACATTCTCTATGGTTCCATTTTGTTGATCTGACACATGGGAGACATTATAAATCTATCACTATAAGATCGTGAAAAATGATTCAAAGAATGAAAATTAATTGTAAACATTAATGCATGTGGAACCTGAATTTTCTACATCTGCAAATATATTCTTGGAAACAGATCAAAACAGGGGTAAATAAGTACATTTTCTCAGCTCATTGTTGATGTTATTTATTAAAAAGTTCGGTCAGCAGTGCCACACTTCCCAAGAACCGTTGCAAAGACAAGAATTTCCTGTCACAGAAATCTATTGCTATTTCTGGTGTAACCATCCAGGCGTGCTGAATCATTTAAAATTGATTCTCATGAGTGTTAATCGAACTGTAATATTAAAACCTTGCAGCAGAATAAAATGAAAGGACAATCGGCTAAAATTAGTTCAGCACCGATGTCAAGGATTCCTTCTGGCCAGAGAGAGAGAGTTTAATAGTGCAACAGATTCTGGGGAGATCGTTGAAAGCAGAAGGTCTGGAGATGCCTTTTGATGCTGGCAAGGAAGAGGCAAATGGCCTCTTTGCAACGAATATTAAGTGGAGCAACTTTTCCGGCTATCCCATGCAATTTAAACTTGGTGGGGACCACTACCTTGTCAACTGTCTCTTCCTAAAACACGTAGAAAATGCTGTAAGTTCATCAACAACACTCCACGCCCCCCCCCCCAAAAAGTTAGACCAATGAATTGAGAGTGGTGGGGAACCATCACAGAAGAGGAATGGAGACCAGCATGACCTTTATCAGCGCGGTGTGGTTCTGACGAATGTCCAGTAATCAAGCAATTCCTCCCGCAAACATGGTGTTGACGCTGCAGTCCAATCTGCTGGTTCTGCCAACTCGGTCTCTGACACGATTGCTTTATCGTGTAATTAAGCAAACCCCGCAGAATTAAATTAAATTTAGCGTCAATGCCCCCCCCCACCTCCGTAAGGCAACTGCCCACACACCGTGATTAATACGCCTCACGAGTTAAGTAACAATAATCCACTGCTCAAAATCTATCATGAGTTTAGGTTTGGAAGGCACATCCGCTTAGTATTCACGGGCATGGGTAATCCCAGGGTAAAAGTGAGTACACCACAGGGGAGGGGATCCAAATGGGCAACTCTTCTTCCAGCTACTCTCGGGTTTTCCAGCCTCAGCTGCCAGTGTAACTGCAAAGCTGGACACGACCCAGTATGTGCAGATCATCTGTGGGGGGTGGGGGTTTCTCAACCTCTCCAGGATTATTAGTTTGAATGCAATGCCGAACAAGGCAGGAAGGCGTGAAGCGCGCAATAATCCGTCCGAGAGTGAAACGCACCAGATCCACTGGCACCCACAGGTTCCCTCGGCGCTTGTGGTGCACGAGTTCTCTTGGGGGGGGGGGGGCGCGAAAGGCATTTCCTGCAAAAGGCTTCAGGGGGTCACATTTGGAAACCCTGCGTCACTGCAGGACAACCACTGAGGATGTCACCCATCGTTCTCCCCACCTCCCCGCCAAATACCCTTCCATTCCTTGTCAAACAGCGCCCACCTCTGGCCGCGTCCGCAGAGGAGAGATCCCCTCACTCACCAGTTCCCATGGATGAGGACAATGAGAGAAGGGCGAACAATTAAAATGCTTGCAGTTGTGTTTGTAGTTTTCGGTACGTGGGCCAGGCAGGGGTGCGAGTGGGGAAGCTTTATTTGGATGATTTTCTCGTGCACCTACCTTCCTGCACAGTCTGGAAGGGATTGTTCGCCTCCACGAATTTGATAGAGTAGGTTATTTTCTCGCTTTGCAGAATGTCGTCATTGAGACTGAGGTCGGAGACGGCCAGCTGGAAAACCTCGTCGTCCTTCGCCGCACTCTCTTCAAAAATCGCACCTGCGGGGTGGGGGTAAACGCAGACGAGGGGTCCAGTTACAGGCCTTGCTTTCCGAAATTGAAAGAGTTTAAGGGTGGGGAGTGCGGCTTGGGCATTGGGAAGCGGGCGTTGGGAATCCCCAACATTGGGGATTGACTGAGAATGATTTCAGCACCAGGGAACTGTCCGCCCAGGCCTGGGAAAGAATGCCCAGGTACTGCTCAGCACTCAGTCACTCCACCAGAAGCTTAGGACGAAAAATGTTTAAAACAATTAAAAAAAACATTAGCACATCATCATATGCTTAGTAAACCCGCAAATTAGTCTCTCCGGATGCAATGTCACACTATTGTTAAGGAAAGTATATATCAGTGGTCTATGACATTACATTGAAGACTGCATTGAAGATTCTTGCAGCGGTTTAATCCAATAAATAATTTTCAGCGAGAAAAAAAGTTACTAACGCGTGACAAAGTGATTATTAAACGAATGAACCTGTTGGGGGTAAAACAAGAAAGTCTGCAGATACCGTGATTGAAGTAAAACCACAAGGCTGGAGAAACTCAATGTTTTGTCCACACCTTAATGAAGGGCTCAAACCCGAAACGTTGTTTATCTGTCTTTATGCTTGCTCCATGAAGGACACGGTGTGACCTGCTGAGTTTCTCCAGCCTTGTGGTTTTATTTAGACTAAACTTGTTGCCCGACTGATTTCACTTCCCATTAAAGTAAAACAGGTGACATTCCATCGTGACCATCAACCCCATAAGGTACAACTCGACATATCCTGTGAAATCTGGTGTTCGAGGATTCCAAGGCTTGTGCAATGAATCCTGCAACTCCAGGCCTGTAAATCAAAATCTGGCGCAGACCTCGCCAGTGTACAGTAGTACCAGGGTCTCATGCGCACCAGGTTTCTACACTAGATTGAAAAATAGACGACTGATTTTTAAAGATTGACTGGGAGGTAAAAAGAAATAAAATCCACCAGTACAACGGCAGAAGTTGTTTGGATGCAGTTATATATTTGCATATTATTTGAGTCTTTTGAATTTCCATCCGTGGGATTGTTACTGAATTGGATCCCCATTCGAGAGATCCCTGTTGTCCGCAAAGTGTGTGTGTGAGAGAGAGCAAATCTACATCGGTGCCTTTACTTACAAGTGAATCTTGTACATACACCTTAATTCTATCTGACTATGTGTATGATCGCTAACTCTCTTACAAGCAAAAAAATAAGGATGTTTTATTTATCTTCAGCTGGGAGGTGAATGGCTCAGGCCGATTGCAGTGGCACAAAATGATTTTGCTGTCCAAAGCCCGGGAAGCCTGCAATGTACAGGTGTCTGTCTGCACTCCGCAAGGAGTATTGTCAGCAACTGCAGCATTGCCGTCTCGGGGGAGAGCACCCTCAAGCCCCGTTCTGTGGCGGATGGCTCGGTCGCTGGTTTCTGTGGCCCGTTTGCTCCTGGCGTTTAAGCTGACATTCTGTAAACCGGCGAAAAGCAACTGTAGAGTGGCGGGCTACAGGTCGCTGGAGCCGAGCTCCGGTTTCGCCCGCTTGGGTCCACCGTTCGATTTTGTTGTAACGCATCGGGAACCCTCGGAGAAAGGCCGCAGTCGCTGGCGGAGAGGGGGGGGGGGGATAATCCCATGGGGAGGGTGAAGTAAGGGGAGAACGAGTGGGCTACAGTTCGAGCGATTGGGATGGGGTGGGAATGAGTGGGACGGTAATATTGGGAATATAGATGAAAGGGGGTCGGGGTGAAAATGAAGACAGGGAAGGATCTCCTTAAACTTTTCCATGGCGTTTGCGGGCGAAGCTGTCTAAGTCTAACGATGGCTCAGTCAGGCACTGGTCTCGAAGCACCCGAGCCGGCGCTCGGGGGCGGAAAGTTTGTTGGGTTCGGAGTCTGGCCTGGCGAGGTTTTGGAGGTGCGCGCTCTGCATTCCAGCACTGAGCTCCGGCTCGCTGCCCACCCCGCCGCCGATCGCTGGGGCGCGGATGCCAGATGCAGCCACAATCCCACCGCCTTCCAGCTCCCGCCGGGTCTGCGGCGAATACAGTTCCTCTCCACCATCACCACCCCGACCCCATCTCTTTACCCCTCCCCACCTTCCCCTGCGACTCGGAACCCTCAGTCTCCAACCCATCGACCCAGTCACAATACAGGCAACTGCTTATTATGTCGCCGGCTTCTTACCAATGTGGATGATGGAATCTGCTCGCACTAAATCGCTTCCAAAAATCCAAGACAAGGCGGCTAACAGGCACAGGGGTAGAACTTCCATTTTTTCCTTTGCGCATCAGCCGACTCGGGTAAAATCCTAAAGCACCCCCACCCCGGATACGCGCGCACGCAACACACATACACACACAGTACGACCGCGATCATTAATAACCAGGAGGGAGACACAAAGTGGGCGAGAGGGGGGCAAAGAGAAAAGGCAAAGTGCGAGGAGCCGGCGCTTCTAGCCACCAGCTCCCGGACATAACATCCAAATTGCGGAGGTGTCTCTGTGCCACGTGATTGCAGTGTGTGTTTGTGTGTGTGCGTTTGTGTGTCGACATAGAACTACACGGAGAGATGGAGACAGATTAAAGAGCGAGTCACTGGAGGGGAGAGACAGACGATTAGGAGCCGGGGGTGAGGGTCTGATCTGTTATTTCTGGGATTTCCAGTCGAACATCTTTCCAGGGTTCTCCCGGAGTTCGTGTCAGAAAACAGAAGGCTTTACACGGGAGGTATTTGGTCCATTCGGGGTCTGAAGTGTTAACGGTGAGAAGGAGGTGGCACTTTGAGGAGGGGGTGCGTTCTGCCCCGTTCCCCACATTAGACCTGGGGCGGACGGCCTCTGGATGCCCTGCAAGTTTGATTTATGGTTGGGGAGGGGAGAGGGAATGTCTGAGTAACAGATGGGTGAGTGGAAGGGACTGTGTGACCGCCGCCACCGACCCTCTGCGGTGATTCATGAGTGTAACGCTGAATCCTATCTCGGGGCGGTGGAGGGGGGGGGGTGTGTGTATGAGAAAGAGAGAGAGAGGGACGAGTCAGTGGTTGGAAACTGTATTCACCAGTAAGAGAGGGAGAGAGTACTGCTGTCAGTCTCACATACAAACAACATCGCGGTATTTGTTGTGTGTCTCTGATATTGGGAGATGTGTGGGACCCAAGCATCACCAAACGTCCGGTGATTATGCTTTCCAGTGGAACTCGAGGGATGGGCCACAAACTTGCCAACCAAAAGTTCGGCAGTCGGAATTGTTCGGTGCTGGGAAATGTTTGTAAATAGAAGGTTTCGCCGCCTGGCCGCTTTGAAAGTCTGTTGTGAATTTGAAATTGTCTTCCTCCAGCTTCACTGGCGTGGATGCGTTGCGGAATGTCATGGAAACATCAGCATTAATCATGTCAATTTCTTGGTGTGTGTTGAGAAAAGGCCGTGAGACTAAGGGCGCTGATGAGCCTACCCAGGTAGGACGTGGCGTTCTCAGGGGCCAATATTATTTTAATGCTGGGGGGGAGGAGAGAAACTTCAAAAACGAAAATTGAGACAATTGAAGAAGAGGGGCAAATTCTTTTGGAGAAAGACTCTCACTTTGTAGGAAGGCCTTTAAGTCCATCAAGAGATCGAGAATGTGCTTTAATAACGTGCTAAAATGCTGGGAGAATGGAGGGAGCTGCATTAAATTGAGGAATCTGGTAAACCATCCGGCAGCAAAGAATGATCATTGCTAATGCACTGACGGCGCCCTCAGTGGATGGGGACACTTGAAAGGTTTCCATGAGGTCAAGGTCAGGAGGAGACGACATAGGACATGGATGTTAAATCATGTAAGAGATTATCAGCTGACGGTGTGGCTCGTTCTGACCTATTACATTGGATTTAAAATATCAAACATGACACCAAGAAAGGCTAAATGCACAAATGAGCTGGAGAAACTCAGCAGATCTTTGATGCTGTGTAACCTGCTGAGTTTCTCCAGCTCATTGGTATATTACAGTTTCTGCAGGGAGTCACCATCTCGGGGATCTTTCCTCCACCCAGTGCTAATGGCGTCGCGAAGAAAGCACATCAGCGCCTTGATTTCCTCAGGAGTTTGCGGAGGTTTGACAGGACATTGGAAACGCTGCCAAATTTCAACAGAGGTGTGGTGGAAAGTGTGCTGACCTGCTGCATCAATGCCCCAGAGCGAAAAGCCCTGCAAAAGGGAGTGGACACAGCTCAGGACATAGCAGGCAAAACCCTTCCCACAACTGAATACATCAACAGGGAATTGGAGAGCAGCAGCAATCATCAAGGACCCATATCACCCAACACGCCCTCTGCTCTAGCTGTTACCATGAGGAGAGGTGTCGGGTTCCACAAGACATGCACCACCAGGTTCAGGAACAGCCACTGCCCCTCCACCATGGACTCCTCAACCAGCAAACTCAATCAAGAACTTCTTTAAGGAATATTACTTTTGCACTTTTTTCCCTCTGTATCACACAGTCAATTTGTTTCCATTTCCTTATTTGTTTACTTGTGTACAGTTGAGTCTTTTTTTTGTACTGCCAATAAGTGATAATTCCACCTCGCCCGCAGGAAAAAGAATCTCAGGGTTGTATGCGATCTCACCTATGTACTCTGACAATAAATCTGAATCTGAAATTCAGAGTTTGTGCTTTTAATGAGCTTTTCCCAATGGAAGTAATCTGCTGGATATTTTGCCGGAGGTTGCGAGAATATGGAAAACTGCTTAAATAGGATCATCAAAAATAGGAGCAGGAGTTGGCCATCTGGCCCATCGAGCCATTCAATAAGATCATGGCTGATCTAGCCAAGGACTCCACCGACCTGCCTGTTGCCCCATTATTCAAAAATCTACCCATCTGATTCTTAAGTTGCATAAGGCAGCCTCCACTGCTTCATTGGGCAGTGTAGGTAGCTGTAAAAATGAAAAACACTCAGAAATGTTGAATGAACTCAGCTGGTCTCGCAGCATCCATTGGCAAGTAAAGATATCCTTCTCCAAGATATAAGCAAAAAACCTGAATAAAGACTTAAGAATGGCAGGGGGAGGAGTCCAGACCACCGCCAAATGGTGTTAATTGGATATGATAAGAGGTGAAAATCGATTTTGGTTCTGTGAAATGAGACAGAGGGAAAAGGGATGGAGGGAAGAGAGACAGAGCTGGGGGGGAGGTGACAGGAGGAAGAAGAAGGGGGGTTTAATAGAAACTGGAGAAGTTGATGTTAACGCCATCCAGTTGGAGGGTGCTCGGACAGAAGATGCGATGTTGTTCTATCAACGTGAGAGTTATCTCAGTCTGAGAGAGCATGAGACCATGGACAGACATGTCAGCAAGAGAATGGGATGGGGAATTGAAATGGGGTGGTCATTGAAAGATCCACACTATTCCAGCGAACAGAGACGAGGTGCTGAACAAAACTGTCTCCCAGTCTCCTCTTCAAAGTAGAGGAGACCACAACAGGAGTAGATGACCCCTGCAGATTCACTAGTGAAATATCACTTAACTCGGGACTGTTTTGGGTCCCAAATGGTGATGAGGGAGGAGGAATGGGTACGTGTGGAGCATCTTCTGCTGTTGCAGGGGTAGGTCCCAAGGGGATTATTGATGGGGAGGGAGGAGTCATGGAGGGAGCAATCCCTGGAGAATGTGGGGAGAGAAAGAGAGGGGAATATGTGTCTGGTGGTGGGATCACATAATCAGTGGGGGAAATGTCAGAGGAGAATATGGTGAACACAGAGGATGGTGGGGGTTGGTGAGGACAAAGGGAATCCTATCCTTGTGTGTGGCAACAGAAGGGGCCAGGATACATGTGCAAATAATGAAGGATATGCAGGTGAGGTGATGGTAGTTGAGGGAAATCTACATTGTATGAAGAAGGAGGGCATCTCTGATGATCTGGCATGGAACCATAAGAAGGATGCATGGCATGGAGCGGCAAGCCATGATTAATGCCGGGGTAGATCTAATGCTGGCATCTCCAGGCTTTTGTGTCTCAGACACTGGCTGCTGGACAGGTGCAATAGCAATGGTCCATTATTGGCCAGATTCTACCCAATTTAGCAGCATGAAAGACTTGTCCAGTCATGATTGGATCTGTGTGGAAGCAGTTTGGGAATGGGAATTATTTAAAGGATCTATTCCTGTCAGCTGTCCAACAATCTCTGCTGCAACACCCTGTCTCACCATAATCCTCTCACCTACTTCACCAGACACTTAACCAACAGGTGAAGTCAGGGAAAATGTACATTTTAAATTTAATTTAATGCCGCTTTTTAGCTTCAATTCCTTTATTCTGTTTATCCCTGTACTATACTTAATTTAAATCAATTTAGAGTAGAGAAAAATTATTAAATTTCCTCCTATAATAGCTGGGATCAGCAGTTGAAGATAATTCTTGAGAAAATCAGAATGAGATTCTGTGTAGGCCTGGTGCTGAGTGGAATTTTAATTTATTATAAATTCTACATCTGGTTTGCATATTTTTGCAAGGTTCATTGGATCTTGGCATCTTTTAAGTCTACAATGCGAAATGCAGCATGTGTTTGAAATCTGAAATACAACTAGAAACACTCAGCAGGCCAAGCAGTATCCATGGAGAGAAAAATATTAATCTTGTACATCAATGACTTTCAATATAAAGTACAATGCTCAGATGAATGGATTCGACAGTTAACATTCTCTGAGGTGACTGATCTCTGGAAAAAAAACAGTCAGGATAGCCCAGTCAGCAGTTAAACAGTATAAGTAAGAACCCAACTAAACCTTTTGGTCTTAACCCCTCTGGCTATAATGTGAATATATTCATGGGCTTCTTTACATTGTCAACAGATATTTGCAAGGATTTATAAAGGAGATACATCAAAAGCTAAACCTGGTGATCCAAGCAGTCATACCTCAGGACATTTATGTACTCAAATCCAGCCTGACCGATGTAAAGGTATATTTCTGGCACAAGCAAACCAAGTCAGCTTCAACAAAGCAGTATCCTGCCTCTGGCACCTTGCCTTTGTTTTCATATCAGTGTAAGGCAGTATGAATCTTTTGCAGTGCATGTTCAACTACAAAACTAAATTAACTGCAATGAATATTCTACTCAGGCATTTCCCAAATACAACTAGTTGAAGATTCTTGTGTGATATGTCTTATTGTGATTACCATAAATATTTGAGTATAATGTGAAAAAATTTCCCCCTTTTCCCCCTCAAAAATAGGGGGGGGGGGTGTCGCATTATACACGAGAGTAAATTTTTTAAAATTTCTGCAACTCACAGTGTGACTCGGGTGGCCGGGCGGGTGAGCAGTAGTTGGCAGCGCAACTTGGGTGGCCGGGCGAGCGGTAGACCCCAGCATGACTCAGGCGGCCAGGCGAGCAGTAGTCAGCAATGCAACTCATGCGGCTGGGCAGGCGAGCGGTAGTCGGCAGCGTGACTTGGGCAGATAAGGAGAGGGGGGGTCGTGAGAAACGGCAGCGTGACTCAGGCAGGTGAGAGACGGTAGCGTGACTCAGGAGGGCAGGCGGCCAGAAAGATCTCAGGTGGGTGAGGGTAAAATTTTTCCCCTCAAAAATGGGGGGGGGGGGGGTGTGGTAGCATTATACACGGAACGCATTATACACAAATATTTATGGTATGTCCTGTGAGTATATTTCCACTGGAATTTCAAATGGTCTAATTAATGTTGCCTCAGGTGCGTAGAGACAGATATGCTGTAACTGCATGGCTTGTGCAGGGAGATCCTCAAATATCCTTTAAAGCAGTATTTCATCTGTTGCCTTCCAATGGGGCAAACAATTGTGATCAGGCTAGACAACAGAGACAGCTATTGATGAACAATGAAATGCTGAGGAACTTGATTGATCAGCCAGCCTCCATGAAAAGAATTGGTCAGTTTTAATAAATGCTTGGGACCCAAAACATTGACTGACCATTTCTACCCATGGATGTTGACTTGCCTGCTGAGTTCCTCCAGCTTCGAATCATTTGCTCAAGATTCCAGCATCTGCAGTTCCTATAGACGGCCATTACTTCAGCACCGTGTGAAAATTAAAAATGGTCACCTGTTAACGTCTCAATCTTGAATCTGTAGGTTCAAGCCCAACTCTCGATGTCAAACAAAATGGTCCCAGCGGATGGGCATTTCATTAAATGCTCCTGCAGTAAAGAAGACATCACACTCAGGGCTCTGCATGCATTTTTCACAATTCATATGCATAATATAGATCCTATGACTGAATAAAATGCAAGTTACATCATATGTTCTCTTCAAATCAAATCAGCAGAAACAGATTCACTATATATCTAATTATGTCATGTATAAAACAATTACAACAATAATTTGTATGAGATGTGTTGCAGAACGCTATAGAAATATAAATTCTTCACATATTGACGCATGACCTCAGAAAGCAATTAATGTTCTTCAACTACAAAACAAATTTCATTGGGCAGGTTAAAAAAAACCTTAATTCCACTGTTAGTTACAAATCTATTAAGACCAGCTATCAGGAAATTATAGTTATTTGTAGAGGTATTAAGTATATTGTAGGATTCCAGAGACACTTGAGAAAACTCATAGTCACATATTTTTACAATACCTCAGCTCTGCTTTGCAAATCCAATTAAAAGTTTATCAGTGCCATTTTGTCCCATTTTTATTATTCATTTATCAAAATAAAGTATAGAGATAAATTCCTAATTTCATTTAATTCCATCTGCACACTCAACTATCTTGGGTCCTTTTTTGGAAAGATTCATCTCATCTTCAATGTCTTTTTCCCATCCTAAATGAGGGGCATCAGTGCTGGGGAAATCGGTGCCAGCATTAACTATGCTTATAAAATGTAAGTTACTTTCTCCGCAGTCCAATCAATTACTCTCAGGTAAGGTATAGCATGGATTTGAAGCCCAGAAAGTGTCCTTCTGCATTGCCCCATCAAACACTATCAGGTCAAAATAGTCTGAAAAGAGTCAATTTCATTCTGCACTATTCCATTTAAAAATCTGGATAAGTACACGATGGATTAAGTGAAATGTAAACCTTTCTCTATGCTGTTCCATCACTCACTCAAGGCAGGTATGGATTGAGTTGGATAACAAATAAACTGTGACCTTCCAGGCATGTCCTCCTGCTCTGCATTTCACAACTCCTACATTCTTTTGTATCTGTTCTCACTCACAAACTACTCCCATCCACTCAGTAACCAGATACATTTGTCTACAGCTAAACCCTTGGTTTCACCCAATCAAAGGCATCCCCTTCCACGTCAGCATTTCTGCAGAATACACATCTCTTATCTCCTTCCTGATTCTGATTAAAAAAATCTTAAACCTTGAAGAACGCCAGTTTTTCATCTTCTCCTTCTATGGACATTACAAGATCTGCTGAGTTCTTCCAGCACTTCAATGTTTTTTTCTGTAAACACAACATCTGCAGACTTTCATATTTCACAACCTGAGTCTCAACATGGACAAGTCGAAGGAGATGATCATGGACTTCAGGAGGACCAGACGACCCTTCCACTACACATATATAACTATAGTGGAGAGAGTAGAAAGTGCCAAGTTCCTTGGAGTCAACTTAATTAGTGACCTATCCTGGCACACATCTCCTCACTTGTCAGGAAGGCACAACAGTGAATGTACTTGCTGAGAAGACCAATCGGGCAAGGCAACTGACCACCATTATATCAATATTTTACGGGAGCTCTATCAAGATTGTCCTGGCCGGCTACATTACCATGCGGTGTGGATGCGGCATAGAAATAAATCAGATGTTAATCCAAAGGAGCGTAAGGTTGGCAGAGAGGATCACTGGAAACTTCAACTCCCACTCAACACGATCAACTGGGATCGTTGCTCGAAGAGGGCACGCAAAATCATTGAGGACTCCTTCCACCCCACACACAGCATCTTTCAGCTGCTCCCATCGGAAAAGAGATACAGGAGTATCGGAGCCAACACCACCAGGTTGAGGAATAGCTTCTTCCCAAGCGCAGTGAGAATGCTGAATGACCAAAGGAATTGCTCACACTGACCATTTGAGACTCTCATATTTATGAAACAATATTTATTTGTATATATGAATACTAATCCCGCATATGTGTTGTGTGTCTGTGTTGTGAGCACCAGAGAACGGTGTTTTGTCAGGTTGTACTTGTGCAATCGGATGATAATCTTCACAACTTTTTCCTACAATGCATCCTGACCTGCTGAGTATTTCCAGCACTTATTAATCAAAAATGTTCCATTAAACATTTTCAGGGCAGGCTAAGTTTGATAAAAAGCAAAAATAATTTCCATACATTACACTCTAGCTGCTATGAGCAATGCACCACCAAGGCACTCCACTGGCTGAATATTTGCTCCCATCTTTACCAAAGCTTGATGTGTTACTTCAGATAACATTTACTTTTACAATTTTAAACTTATGTATTGTTACCTAATATTTTATTCTTATTAATTTTATTTATTTTCTTTGATTTTTTTTGTAGTTGCTTGAGGCTGCCAATTGCTTGAACTCTCGATACCGGAAGTTTTATTGTATTAACATACATACAGGGTAATTTACGGAGGGCAAACCGCATGTCTTTGGGATGTGGGAAGAAACCAGATCACCCCAAGAAACTCTGAGGATGTCTTCACTTCACCATGACCTGAATCAAACGTGTTCAAATTGCACTTGCCAGGATCGAAAGCTTCTACTCACAGCCGAATTGAAAGTGAATATCGAGGTGCTGTTTATATTTTCAGCAATCTAATTTATACTCGATAGAGACAGAATAATTGATGATCAGAAACTGATTAATGAACCTTTTGCAGTGACATTAACTGATCTTACTATAACCAGGATGATAGATTCATTAAATGAAGCAGCATTGCACATTCTGCCCAGTTCAGTGATTTGCAAATGTTGCAAGTTGCTCGGAGTTTAAGTCAACAGCAAAGATTACATTCCTACCATTCACCAGTTTCGGTCTTCAAGCATCTGGATTCAGGAATATTAGAAGAAAACTACATTAATTAAAACTTCCAAAAGGGCCAAATTAATGTTCTTATAAAGAGACAGAAATAGAATCCTAAAAGGGTAAGGCCATCCACAAAGAAAATTAGAACGTGGTTTGGTTTTGTGACCATGATTTAAATGTTCAAAACCAACTCATCCTCTCCAGTAACCGGGTGATAATTCAATAGCCGAAAACTTTGCTTCCCTTGTTCTCAGTCCATGTTCGTCCAGCCCTGACTTTCTCCCCGCTGTGATTCAGATTTATTGTCAGAATACATACATGATATCACAGTCAATTCTGACATTCATTTTTCCTGTGGGTGAAGCAGAATCACCACTTAATAGCAGTGCAATGACTGTGCTCAACATATTCATGTAAACAAAGAAAGAAATGTAAACCAAAGGCACTTTCAGGTGGCCAATTGCCCCGTATGTAAAGCCGCATGTTAAGGCAATATGCAGCTGTTTTGAGGCCACCTGAATGTGCAGGAGGCACTCTTGAGACGCGCTATGTAACCCTCCTCCTAGAGTGATAATCAGCTCAGCTCAGTGGCTCCCCCAGCCACCTGAATGCAGCTGGCTGAAAGCGGATGTTAAAGACGTTAAAGAACTGCTGACACTGGGCAGGAGCCGGAGGGTGCTCAGAGCCGCATCCTGTGCAGCTGTGTCCTTCAGGTGGCCAGCATTGCGCTTTAAAAGCTGCCACCTGAACGGGAATTTAAAGGGATGCTTCTACTTCTTCAGGTGCATTCTTAGCATAGAATGAACCTGAAAAAGCCTAAACTGACTGTGAAATACGGAGAGGAAGAAATCAAAGTGCAAAAGTAAGAGTCCTTAAATAAAATACGATACAATGCCTTTATTGTCACTTAAGGCCAGACTGTAAAACAGTACCCATAATAAACTAAATAACATTCCTCCAAACCATAATGCTATCTACATATCACGAGATTACAGAAAAACAACGTAAAAAACACAAGACTATGCCATTCTTACACCAGACAAAACAAGACAAAACTACACAAGACTGGAACACACCTACACCGTGAATAAAAAAACAGTGCAAACAATACAGCAAAAAATGAAAAAGAAGTCCTTAATTTTGTCGTTGAGAAGTCGATTGGTGGAGGAGTAGCAGCTGTTCCTGAACCTGGTGGTGCGAGCCTTGTGGCACCCGTACCTCTTTCCTGATGGTAGCAGTGAGGACAGAATGTGTGCTGGGTGGTGCAGATCCTTGATGATTGCTGCTGCTCTCCGACGGCAGTGTTCCCTGTACGTGTTCTCAATAGTGGGGAGGGTTTTGCCTGTGATGTCCTGGGCTGTGTCTGCTATCTTTTGGAGGGCTTTGCACTTGGAGATATTGTTTTCCCAATACCAGATTGTAATGCAGCTGTCAGTACACTTTACACTTTACAATTTCAGTTGAAATTTGCCAGTGTATCCAATGTCCTATAAATCTCTGCAAACTCCTGAAGAAGTAGAGACAATTACTTTTTTTTCCTTCATGATGTCATTAGGGTGTTGGGTTCAGGAAAGATCTTGCGAAATAGTGATTCTCAAAAATTTAAATTTTCTCATCCTCTCCACCTCTGATCCCCCCAATGATCACTGGATGGTACAACTCTGGTCTTCCCTTCCCAAATTCAACAATCAGCTCCTTGGTTTGGGTGACATTGAGTGCAAGCTTGTTGATGGGTCCGCAATGCGGCCAAGTTTTAAATCTCCCTCTTGAATGCTGATCATCGCCCCTTTTTGTGCAACCCACTACCATAGTAGCGTCAGCGAATTTGTAGATGATCTTATTCTCTTATTGAGACACCCAGTCGTGGGTGGATAGTGAACAGAGCAGCAATTTGTTCCCCTTTGTTCCACCAACCCCTCTGCATTCTAGCCACAAGCTCATTCATTTTGAGTTATCTCACACAGTGCATAGATTCACACAAAAGGAACAATATTCCCCAATATTGATTGGAGCTCCATTCAACTGAAAAATGAGTTCAACCAGCCAGACTATTGAGAAAGATGCTTCATGCACCCCATGAAACATCCAAACTCACCCATCCTAAATTCCGGTGTTGCAGTGTTTTTTAAACCACCTGCTGGCGAGATCTACAGTGAGTGGCTGAAAAAATTACATTCTGAGATTACTGACTTGTGAATGTGCAGCTTTATAATTGCATCACAATGAACCTTCTAAGTAACAAGAGGAAACAGTGGCAAAGATGCAGTGGTGCGTTGGAGATGTTGAGATAGTAGCAGTTAGGCATGGATTCATCCAAAAGAGAAAAAGACCCGTCTCCTATCTGTCAAATCTATTTGCAGAGTTTCCATCCAGTTTTTAAACAGTACATTTCTACAGTAAAACTACCTTTCTGTTTCCCAGCATTAATCACCCAGACAGCCCTGAGAATAGTTGATGTGAGGTGTAATGGGTGTGCTCATGAGATCAAAGCATGGTCATTGAAGTTCAACCCACCATCTAGCTTGGATCTCACAACCAGCACCATCATAATCTCTTTGATAAGTTGCCTAAAACTAAAACATATAAAGAGCTAGAGGAACTATGCTTGATGTTTCCCCTTCCATTCTCGTCTTGAAAAATGCACTCCAAGGCAAAACACTGACTGTCTATACCTCACCATGAATGTTGCCCAACCTGCTGAGTCCTTCCAGCTTCTCATTGCTTGTTCATCTATAGAGAGCATGCATGACATACAGCATGGTAACAGGCCAATTCGGACCACAAGTCCATGCTGCCCAATTTGCATCCAATTAACCTACCCCTCCCCCCCAGTACCTTTTGAACAGTGGGCAGAACCCACACAGACTCAGGAAGAACATACTAACTCCTGACAGACAGCATGGGATTCAAACCCGGGTCCCAATCACTGGCGCTATAAAGGCGTTACGCTAACTGTGCTGCCCCCTATATGTTGTTGGTTATACTGTTTTCTCATCATGGTGAGTAGCAGTAAAACACCAATATAATTCAAGCAAAAGAAAAATTACTGGAAGCACCAGCAAGTTGAGCAGCATCCATGGGTGGAGCAGAAGGAATTTTGCATTTTAAATTTAAATGTATTTAAATGTAGACCTACAGCACAGTAACAGGCCCCTTCAGCTCACATGTCCCTGCTGCCCAAATAGACCCAATTGACCTACAAACCCCGGTATGTTTTGAAGGGTGGGAGGAAACAGGAGCACCCGGAGGAAGCCCACACAGACATGGGGAGAAGATACAAACTCTTTACAGACAGTGCTGAATTCAAACCCAGTGGCTGGCACTCGATGGTCTGGATCGAGATTCTGATTCAGGGTAACACCCTGAAACATTGACACCCCTATCCTCCCCCAACCTCCAAAGATGCTGCTCAATGAATCGAGTTCCTCCAGCAGTTTTTTTTGTTCTAGATTCTAGAGTCTGTGATCTCTGGTGCCTCCACTTAAGGCCTGTTTCTATTTCCTAATCGTTCACTTACCCTCTGTACAATCTGTGGATTGAATGGATTAAATCCTTCCACAGGCCAGGAGTAACCTGGAGTAGAGCTTCTTCAAAAATTCTATATTTAAATATTTTCGTATTTGTCGTTTATCATTTTAAGAGATGGAGGTCTGAAATTGGTGGTTTCTAGTATACTATATGTATGGTTTCCAAATTTGTTCAAATAAAGTATATTTGTCTTTTAGATCGTAGGTATTTTGTTCTAATGGAATACATTTGTTCATTTCTATGGACCATTGTTGTATTCTTAAGGTTGCTTCCGTTTTCCAAATTGTCATTATGCATTTTTTTGCTGCTGCAAGTACAATCATAATAATTTTTTTTTGAGTCCTGTCTAATTTTAGGCCTAATACTTTGTCTTTTATGTTGTTTAACAGAAAAATTTCTGGATCTTTTGGTATCTTATTTTTGAGTAGAGCTTCTTAATTGAAGAAATTAAGAATGAACAATTTGCAAAACTGTAATCAAACAATGGGCATCTTTTGAAAGAAAGGACATTACTTAGCAATGTCCAATCTTTTCTTTTTCAGTATTTTTATTAAGTTTTGGATTAATAAACATAAGAATGATAAAAGGGCTGGGGATTGCATTAGCAACAGTTAACATATACAAACACAGATATCGAGCAACATATGTAAACTGAGCCTCCCAATCTCTTAAAAGGCCAAACATGAAAAGGAATCAAATTTGGCAATGTTCAATCCATCTTCACAGGAAGGAAAGGTGGTGCACAAAGGCCTCCAGGGGGATGAACTATTGTAGGGTGCAGGGTGGAGTGGAGAAAGGAGTTTGAGAACCAGGCAGAATGTAGAAGGGGGCAGAGTAGGAGGATGTTGAGATAAAATATAAACAATTTGAGAATTTGAGAAAAGAACTGGTTAGGATATCAGGGAACATAAAAGTCACCTATCTGCAGGAGTAAGGAGGAGTATAATAGATGTGGGGTTGACAAGTGATCAGAAAGGTAATCAATGCATGAAATCCAAGGGCAGGGTTTGGAGGGAGGCAGATTTTCAGAAATGATCAGCAACAAAATGAATAGGCACTGAACTCTGAATTATTAAAGAAACACAGACCCATTAAAGAAAATTCTTGTTTGAATATATTGATTGGCATTTTGATAAGGTAATAAAGAAGATTGATAATGGGAATAAAATGAGCGTATATCTTTTGGAAGGCATTCGATAAAGTCCTATTTAAAAGGCTAGTTAGCAAAACTGAAATCCAAAGTAATGTTGCAGCTCTTTTAAACTTTGATTAGATCATACTTAGAATAATGTGTTCAGTTCTGGCTACCAAATTACTGGGAAAATGTGGAACTTATGGAGAGGGAGCAGAGGAGATTTACGAGGATGATGCCTGGATAAGAGAATGTGTCCGATGAGATAGACCTATGGATTTTCTTTTTGGAGTGAAGAAGGATAAGAGGTGACTTAATAGAGGTCTACAAGTTTACAAGAGGCAGAGATAAGGTGGACATAGATAAGGCAGCAAACATCAGAGGAAGAAAGTGAGGGGTAGAAAGTTTAGGGAAGGTGACAGTGCTAAGTTTTTTTCAAAGAAAGAAGTGGCATCTAGCAGGGGAGTAGCTACATCATGTACCCTAGACCGGCAGAGTGGTCCTCTTCTAGGGGGCCATCCTCTGCAACTGAGCGCTGAGCTTCAGGAGGGACACACATGGAGCTGTGAGGGAAGACCCATAGCCTAGCCAGCCAGATCAGCCAAATCATCCCTAGTCGCAGCCGGATCGCCCTCACACCATTGTGATACCATCATGTCTCTATGTGTTTTACTGCATGCACTAACGATGGGATTTTTCTGCTTCATTTTCTTAATTCTTTCCCATGTTTAATTAGACATGCAGAGGGGTGAGGGTGGAACATAGGAAGTAGGAACAGGAGTAGGCCAAAAATGGCCCATCGAGCCTGCTCCGCTATTCAATACGATCATGGCTGATCTAATTTATGACCTAACTCCACCTACCTGCCTTCTCCCCATATCCCCTAATTCCTCTATCATGTAAAAATTTATCTAACCAAATTTTAAATATGTTTAATGAAGAAGCCTCAACCACTTCCCTGGTTAGAGAATTCCAAACATTCACTACTCTCTGGGAAAAACTATTTTTCCTCATCTCTGTCCTAAATCTACTCCCCTGAATCTTGAGACTGTGTCCTCTCATTTTAGTTTCCCTGGCCAGCTCAAAAAACCTTCCTACATCTATCCTATCCATACCCTTCATAATCCTATATGTTTCTATAAGATCTCCTCTCATTCTTCTGAACTCGAGCGAATACAATTCTAGAGGATTTAATCTTTCATCATAAGTCAACCCCTTCATCCCAGGGATAGGTTTTCTTGATATCTTGTATTTTGTATGGTTATTGATTGTTATCTATATTTAAAATGATAAATAAAATATTACCAAAAAAATGCAAAAGCGGAGTCTTGGAATGCTTTTCCAGGGATGGTTGTAGAGGCTGGCACAATAGAGGCATTTACACCAGAACATGGATACAAAAAAAAGAGGGTTATGGGTGTGAGGTAGAGAAGTTTTAATTTGTTGAATAGGTTGCTATTGGTTGGCATAACATCATGGGCCGAAGGGCCTGTTCTCTGCTGTAATATTCGATGTCCTATGTTCTTAAAAATAACACATGAATTTAGAGAGGGATAGAACGTTTAAAGGAAATGAGCAGATATGGCCCTAGTGGCTCCTACATTAACACAATATGCAGGGAATAAAGGAATATGTATCATGTGCAAGCAGCAGAGGTTTAATTTAGGCATCATGTTCAGTGCTATGTCTTACTATGCAGCTTTACCTGCATTGTAGTTTTACAAGTCTCTAAACTGCATTCCGTTCCATTTCCTTCACCTCTGCTCTCACTTTCTCTTCACTCAGAACAAGGATAGAAATCTTGTCACCATTTGCCATCCACCAACGATCATATTCAGCAGGTTGGGCAATGGTAACAGAAGGGAGACACCCCTATATGACCTAAAATGTGAAATATTTTGTTCACAGATACTGCTTGATCTGCTGAGTATTTCAATCATTTCCTGTTTGGCTTCAGATTTCCTGCATTTGCAGGTTTTTTTTGTACATTTTCAGTTCAATGAAAGGTGATCAGCTTTTCACACTCCCCCAGTTCTTCTCGTTCCACAGCCTGCTTCCTCATCTGCAAGGCTTCTAACGTTCCCCTTTGTCCCAGTTTACCAGCAATTGCTATACTGTACTTCTCAATTCCAAAATATTTTCTCCTTTCTCTGTCCTCTGCCCTCATTTACTTCCTTCTAAAGTCCAGAAAAATTTCCCACCAAAGGAAAAGAAAAATGCCATTTGTGGACTGGTAAGGGGCTCAAGTTTTCCAGCTCCCCCCATCACCACCAGCACCAGCAATGGTCTGCAGGTGCACAACAGGTAGTTCGGGCTAAGTGAAGGAATAGTGAATGTGGTCGATTCATGAACAAGAGTTGAGAAAGACTTCAATAATGCTGAGAAGGTGCAGTCTTTGAATTAAATAAGAATTTTTTTCTGGGAATTAAATGAATAAATCAGTGGTTTTCAAACTTTTTCTTTCCACTCGCACACCACCTTAAGTAATCCCTATGTCCTGTGATTAGTAAGGGATTGCTTAAGGTGGTAAGTGACTGGAAAGAAAAAGTTTGAAAATCATTGTTTTAATCATACCTAATTGACACACTATCTCCACAGTTTCATAACTCCAAAGATAATGGGCCAATGACAATATTTCTCAAGCAAAATATTTCAGTACAATTGGGTCTAGAGCAATGATTCTAAACCTTCCCACTCACATGCCACCTTAAGTAATCCCTTTCTAATCACAGAGCATCTAATGGCATAGGGATTACTTAAAGTGGTACATCCGGTACCTTAAGACTACCTGGATGCATCCCCGATCCAAACACTGGCACCTCCTGGACTACATCCTGGTGCGAGAAAGTGACAAACGAGATGTGCTCCACACCAGGGTCATGCCCAGCGCGGAATGCCACACTGACCACCGGCTGGTTCGCTGCAAGCTCAACCTTCACTTCAAGCCAAAGCCCAGGAACAGTAAAGCCCCCAGAAAGAGGTTCAATGTTGGAAACCTGCAGTCAGACGAAGTGAGAGGAAACTTCCAGGCAAACCTCAAAGCAAAGCTCGAGGATGCAATCCGCCTCACGGACTCGTCCCCTGAAACCCTCTGGGATCAGCTGAAGACTACCATACTGCAATCCACTGAAGAGGTATTGGGCTTCTCCTCCAGGAAAAACAAGGACTGGTTCGACGAAAGCAGCCAGGAAATCCAGGAGCTGCTGGCAAAGAAGCGAGCTGCCCACCAGGCTCACCTTACAAAGCCGTCCTGTCCAGAGAAGAAACAAACCTTCCGTCGCGCATGCAGCCATCTTCAGCGCAAATTCCGGGAGATCCAAAATGAGTGGTGGACTAGCCTCGCCAAGCAAACCCAGCTCAGCGCGGACATTGGCGACTTCAGGGGTTTCTATGAGGCTCTAAAGGCTGTGTACGGCCCCTCACCCCGTCCAAAGCCCGCTGCGCAGCTCAGACGGCAAACTCCTCCTCAGTGACAAGATCTCCATCCTCAACCGATGGTCAGAACACTTCCAATCTCTTTTCAGTGCCAACCGCTCAGTCCAAGATTCCGCCCTGCTCCAGCTCCCTCAACAGCCCCTAAGGCTAGAGCTGGATGAGGTCCTCACCCAGGATGAGACATATAAGGCAATCGAACAACTGAAAAGTGGCAAAGCAGCAGGTATGGATGGAATTCCCCCAGAGGTCTTGAAGGCTGGCAGCAAAACTCTGCATGTCAAGCTGCATGAGTTTTTCAAGCTTTGTTGGGACCAAGGAAAACAGCCTCAGGACCTTCGTGATGCCTCAGGACCTTCATCATCCTGTACAAAAACAAAGGCGAGAAATCAGACTGCTCAAACTACAGGGGAATCACGCTGCTCTCCATTGCAGGCAATATCTTCACGAGGATTCTCCTAAATAGAATAATACCTAGTGTCGCCGAGAATATTCTCCCAGAATCACAGTGCAGCTTTCGCGCAAAGAGAGGAACTACTGACATGGTCTTTGCCCTCATACAGCTCCAAGAAAAGTGCAGAGAACAAAACAAAGGACTCTACATCACCTTTGTTGACCTCACCAAAACCTTTGACACCGTGAGCAGGAAAGGGCTTTGGCAAATACTAGAGCGCCTCGGATGCCCCCCAAAGTTCCTCAACATGGTTATCCAACTGCACGAAAACCAACAAAGTCGGGTCAGATACAGCAATGAGCTCTCTGAACCCTTCTCCATTAACAATGGCATGAAGCAAGGCACCAACCCTCTTTTCAATCTTCTTCAGCATGATGCTGAACCAAGCCATGAAAGACCTCAACAATGAAGACGCTGTTTACATCAGGTACCACATGGTTGGCAGTCTCTTCAATCTGAGGCGCCTGCAAGCTCACACCAAGACACAAGAGAAACTTGTCCGTGAATTACTCTTTGCAGATGATGCCGCTTTAGTTGCCCATTCAGAACCAGCTCTTCAGCGCTTGATGTCCTGTTTTGCGGAAACTGCCAAAATGTTTGGCCTGGAAGTCAGCCTGAAGAAAACTGAGGTCCTCCATCAGCCAGCTCCCCACCATGACTACCATCCCCGCCACATCTCCATCGGGCACACAAAACTCAAAACGGTCAACCAGTTTACCTATCTCGGCTGCACCATTTCATCGGATGCAAGGATCAACAACGAGATAGACAACAGACTCGCCAAGGCAAATAGCGCCTTTGGAAGACTACACAAAAGAGTCTGGAAAAATAACCAACTGAAAAACCTCACAAAGATTAGCGTATACAGAGCCATTGTCATATCCACACTCCTGTTTGGCTCCGAATCATGGGTCCTCTACCGGCATCACCTACGGCTCCTAGAACGCTTCCACCAGCGTTGTTTCCGCTCCATCCTCAACGTTCATTGGAGCGACTTCATCTCCAACATCGAAGTACTCAAGATGGTAGAGGCCGACAGCATTGAATCCACGCTGCTGAAGATCAAACTGCGCTGGGTAGGTCACGTCTCCAGAATGGAGGACCATCGCCTTCCCAAGTTCGTGTTCTATGGCGAGCTCTCCACTGGCCACTGAGACAGAGGTGCACCAAAGTAGAGGTACAAGGACTACCTAAATAAATCTCTTGGTGCCTGCCACATTGACCACCGCCAGTGGGCTGACATCGCCTCAAACCGTACATCTTGGCGCCTCACAGTTCGGCGGGCAACAACCTCCTTTGAAGTAGACCGCAGAGCCCACCTTACTGACAAAAGACAAAGGAGGAAAAACCCAACACCCAACCCCAACCAACCAATTTTCCCTTGCAATCACTGCAACCGTGTCTGCCGATCCCACATCGGACTTGTCAGCCACAAACGAGCCTGCAGCTGACTTGGATATTACCCCTCCATAAATTTTCGTCCGCGATGCCAAGCCAAAAAAAAAAAAGAATGGGGTCTTGGGCTGAAATGGCCTGTAACCGTGCTGAATGTCTAAATTTAAAAATTACCTTTAAATGTTTGAAGGTAAAGTAGACATTCAAGGACAATAAACATGGGGCTTTGGAACTGATTCCATTATTCTACAATGACTCGAAATAGATCCAATGTGTTGCCATTTACATGTGTGTAATAGTTGAATTTTGTGAACCAATTTTTAGGGAGTCAACTATTACATGCATACTACTTTTGATTGCAGAAGGCCCTATGTCACTTGAGGCTTCGGGAGCTTGGATAGGTGAGTGGGCAGCGGGGACTGGGTGGTAAGTCCACTTTCGGGGCATCAGGAGCTTGGATGGGTGGGCGGCCAGGGCCAAAAAAACAGGTGGCTGACATTTACATGGCATCAACTATTACACTCATATATACAGTAATTGTTCTTCTTCAGTGTTGTACTTGGCAGAATCTAAGAAAAGTAATAGGATATTTCCATGCGTGACATGAGGATTTCTTAATTTGATAGTGGTCCAAGAGTTGATGTTAACAAGTAGCTGTTGAACTTTCTGTTCAGAATGAAAATACTGTACTTCAGAATGAATGTACTGTACTTGCCTATTACATTACACAAAAAACTGCCTACATGTATACAAATTTTTAACTATTGTATATTTTGGCGTACAAGTCGAGTTGTGAAACCCAAAAAAAACTCTCATAAATGGGGGTTGACTTATACACCAGATATACTTTTGAGATCCTAAGTTCAACTCAAAATCCAATCTGCACTGATCTGGTGTATAAGTCAACCCTTGAAAAACCGATTTGGCGAATAAGTCGACCCTTGAGAAACCCCAAAAAAAATACCCTGACTGTGACAGATTTTCATTGAAAACAACAACACAAATTTGCACCTTTCAAAATCCCAATCATTGTCTGAAAACAACACATTTAGAACCCTTCAAAATCATTCACTGTTATTGGCTGTAGCAAAGATGGCGGCAAGCACATCCATACTCTCTCTGTTTAAACAGTCATCATATGGGTCTCAGTCTGTATCTGATGAGGTGACTTCAGCTCCATCATTAGTGTTGTACAATAAATCATCTTTCATGCCATCAACATTTAAATGATTTGATCACAGTCTCTACTTTCACTTTATCCCATGCCTTGAGCACAAAGTTACACAGCACATCAAGTGATGCAGCACACACCACCCCACCTTTTTTAACCGACTTTTCTGCTCCCGACATCCATGTAGTCCTTTCTACATGCACACGATCTTTGAATGGCTTGTTCAAAAAGACATCAAGAGGTCGCAATATAGATGTCAACCCCCCCCCCCACCCCCCAGCATAACCACCATGTAAGTATTATTTAGTGCTAATCTACTTTTAGCCTTAGTTAAGTGGCTAAAAACCTACCCCAGACCAGAAAATTCTGTTCTCTATGAATATTTTAGGACTTGTCAGCCACAAACGAGCCTGCAGCTGACGTGGACATTACCCCTCCATAAATCTTCGTCTGCGAAGCCAAGCCAAAGAAATACATATCATATTACATTGTATTTAATCCACCCACCCCCATCTGCCTACCCTGAAAAAGGAAGTGGGAAATAAAAAGGCTAGAATAGATATAGCAAAAGAAAAAAAAGAAAGTGAGGATTACCCCAGAAGTACTTTTACTCCCTTTGAATCTGCCCAAACTATAAATCTCCTCCAATAATTAAAATCTTTACTTCCAAATTCCTCTCAACTTCTCTTGAAATTGAAGTATAAAAAGAAAAAGTAATAATGAATTTAGCCATACCATTAATTAATACATAATTAGTAATAAGTTAGAAATTCACCCCCCCCCCCCCCACTGGTGCTGTTTAAATATACACAGCACCACCCACCTCTATTGTTCTGGATGCAGTAAAAGAACACATGATCAGAGGCTCCCAGACCCTGACACCCGTAACTTTGAAAACTCCGTTCTCTGCGTAAACCACCTGTTCCAAACATTGTCTATCCATAGTTTTACACCATTTTCATCCATCCATCCTTTTCATGAAAAGGTACAAAATACCTGCAGGGAATTTTATTTTCAGTTTAATTTTGTGTTTAAAGATTACCATGGGTCTTAACCTTGACCCATTGGCCATACATGATAACACCACGGTAAACCTGGTCCTTTCGTGGCCTGTACTTCTGGTTTGCACAGTTTGAATCCCTTTCCATTCCACTGTCCTATTGCCTATCATGTCAAAATTCATGGGGGTTTCATCCATCTTTCCAATATTTGCCAGTGCAAATTGATGTTTCTGCTAGTTCCTTATAATAAACTGATGAAACTTTATCATCAAGATCTTCTGGGGGGGGCGTGGCAAGATGGCGTAGAGTCTAAACATGTAATCTTGACCTCTCTGGCCGGACTTTTAAGTACCCATTTTTTAACCCTTTGTTTTCAAGTTTAAACTTCTTAAATTTTAGTATTAAGAAATTATTACAGCCATTAATGGTAAAAAGATTAAACCTCAAGTGCAGAAGTTACATTTTCGAAGTACTGAAGATTTGGGGCCTAAACAACTTGCTACAGCCTCAGGTTTAATTTCTTCAGTGCCTAAACTACAAAGATTGCCTGTGGGAGCTGAAAAAAAAATGTCTACTACTCACCAAGTGAAGGATAGCACTGGGAGGACGACTTCATTGCCTGAAATGCTTCAGGCAGCACTCCAACCTGAAGATTTCAATTTCCTCTGTGACTTTGCAAAAACACAATGAGCTGCTGGGGGAGAACAGCGGCGACCCCCTGAGGATGCCGTCGTTGGGAGTCCAGACCCGCAGTAAAACCTCTAAAATGCCTTTTGTTGAGTTGCAGCAGGAACTGCAGTTACCTGGTTCTGCCACTACGTCAGAGAAAGCAGGGCTGAGCTTTTCTGAGCTACAATGTATGCAGTTAAACGCTGTCATTCAACCTTTACTGAATGAGATGGCCCAAATGAATGCTAATATAAGTTCAAAATTGAATACAGTTAAAACACATGTGGAAGCATCTTGTGAAGATTTAAAAAAAATTCAGTCTGCTTTTTTGGAATGTAAACAGCAAGTGGTTTCTAACACAGAAAAAGTGTTGAAGGTTGAAAAATTAGTTATAGAATTGCGAGAACATGAGAAGGAGTTAGAGAGGAAAATAGACTACTTGGAGAATCAAAGCAGAAGGAATAATGTGAAAATCGTTGGTTTGCCCGAAGGTATGGAAGGACAAGATCCTCTTT
Source organism: Narcine bancroftii (assembly GCF_036971445.1). Classification (NCBI taxonomy): domain Eukaryota; kingdom Metazoa; phylum Chordata; class Chondrichthyes; order Torpediniformes; family Narcinidae; genus Narcine; species Narcine bancroftii. The sequence goes on from NC_091474.1 coordinate 88,382,475, forward strand.
GTTTTTTTAAAGACTGGATCCCCCAAGTATTAGGGCAAGAATTTTTTTTCTGGAGGCTTGGTATTAGAAATAGCTCATAGAGCTTCAAGAAGAACACGTTTACCTGGTCAACCACCGAGACCTGTAATAATTCGATGTTTGAATTATTTGGACAGAGAAGCAATACTTCGACTAGCAGTGCAAAATGCGAGACGACGACAAACTCCGTTATTGATTCAGAATAGCAGAGTTTTTTTAAATCCTGATTTGAGTCAAGAGGTCATTCAACATTGACGTCAATCTAATCCAATTAAAGAAGTCTTGTGGCATAAAGGTTATAAGTCTACTTTTCGCTACCCGGCAGTGTTGAAGGTGTTTTATGGAGACTATCAATCTCGGTTTTTTGAGAATGATCGTGAAGCAATGATTTTTGTTGATTCATTGCCAGATATACGAGGACAAAGACGTAGTCCACCATTGTCTGCTAAAGAAAAATCTGGTTGTTCTGGAAACGGAAGAAATGGCAGAAATGGGAAAAACAGGAATGGAAGGGGTCCAACTTATTTTGAAATGGGATCTCCGAGTTTGGAATCTCTTGGATGAATAGAAGAATTTTCCTATTCTTATTTTACTTTTTATGTTATTTTGATGTTATTCTTTGTTCGGCTGGGGAGGGAGAGATTTTCTCTAAGTTCTACTAGTCATCAACCACTGGTGGGTGACCCACACCCAATTTTTGTTTAGGGATTACTACCTTTTGGTAGTTTTTTTGGGGGGGGGATTTTTTTTCTTTATTTCTTTTTATTTTCATTTTAGTTAGCTTTTAATTTGTGACTTTTTTTCCTATTGCAGGGCCTATATACATTGATTTGAGTTTTCATATTAAGATATTATTGGTATTTAGTAATAATAATATGTCAAAGTTGAGGTTTGCTACTTTTAATGTTCGAGGTTTAAACAGTCCGATTAAGTGTAAGTGAGTCTTGGCATATATTAAGAAAATGAAAACTGATGTTGCTTTTTACATACGTTTGGTAGAGATATGATTTTACCTGAAATGACAAAATTTGAGACTTTTCTTATGAAAGTACCAGAGAAGGATTATATTTTATCTATGTATCAAATACTTCAGGATGTTATGGATAAAAAGGGTTGGGATAAATCCAAAAGTAAATGGGAAGCGGATATTTGGTTTTATTTTTTCCAAGGATGATTGGTTAGATATCTGTCATGATAGTGTAACTAGATCGATAATTGCACGTTATGCAATGATTAATTATAATTTTCTACGTCAATTATACATAACACCTGAACAATTTAAAAAGTATGGTTTTCATGAATCAGATTTGTGTTTTAGATGTGGTAATTCTGTTGAAACTTTTTTTGGTATGTATATATATATATATATATATATATATATATAATCTTTTTGGAAGAAAATTCAATTGTTTTTAGAATACCTGTATAAGATTAAAATACCTTTAGATCCGATAGTATTTTTACTGGGCAGTTTGCAACCTCTGAAAGGTTTGGGATTAGATAAATTTCAACTTGCTTTTGTATATTTAGCTTTATCTGTAGTGAAAAAATGTATTGCTAGTACATGGAAAGATACAAATAAAAATGATATTAATAGATGGTATAACGAGATGAAATATTGTTTAATAATGGAAAAATTACATATGTTTTGTGTAATAATTACAGGTTTTTTATTAATAAGTGGTTGTTATATTCAGAATATTTACATTTTAATTTACGTTGATTAGATCTTGATATGTATGTTCAATTTTTCTTTAATTTTTTTTCTTTATGGCTCTCCTTAGGAGAGCTGGCTGAAGGGGGGGTGGTTCTTTTCTTTTCTTTTTTTTCTTTTCTATATATATATATATATATATATATATATATATAAATAATGTTCATGTTTATGGTTAATTGTTGTATATGTTATCTACTATTTGTATTTTGAACGAATAAATAAAGTTTTTTAAAAAAAAGATCTTTTGGTAGTTTTTGTGCAATGTTTGTTTCTTGGTGTAATTCCAGATTTTTCATGAATCGATTGCATCAGCCTACTGTAGCCTCAAAATCATCTTTGACGTATGGGTGCGACTTGGCCTACTGCAGGGCTAAAATTCTGATTTTATTTCGGGTTGACTATGTTGCAATCTGGCCTCTGTTCACGTACCCATTCTGCAGCCTGATTTTTCAACTCTGGCCAACAAGTGATTCATTTTCTCAAAGAACATTGCCTTTTGGGTATTTTTCTTAAAGTCTCTTTTTTCTTCCTCCAATCTCTAACCAACTTCTTAGGCACATCAAATTTTCTTGCAGCAGCCCAGTTGTTGGTTTTCTTTGCCACTTCTATCACTTTCAACTTAAAGCTCGCTTCACATTACTGAAAAAAGAAAAAAATTGATATAGCATTTGTCCAAGAAACACACTTAACTGAATTGGAGCACAAGAAATTAAAGAGAGATTGGGTAGGACATGTAACAGCAGCATCGTATAATTCAAAAGCAAGAGGAGTGGCTATATTAATTAGTAAAAATGTGTCATTTAAAATAGAAGAGGAAATAATAGATCCAGCAGGGAGATATGTAATGATAAAATGTCAGATATATTCGGAGTTTTGGAATCTACTTAATGTATATTCACCTAATGAAGAAGATCAAAAGTTTATGCAAGATATCTTTTTGAAGGTAGCTAATACGCAAGGGAACATACTAATAGGAGGGGATTTCAACCTGAATTTGGATTCAAATATGGATAAAACTGGGAAAAAAATTAACAGAAAGAACAAAGTAACCAAATTTATAATTAAATCAATGCAAGAAATGCAACTTTTGGATATATGGAGGAAACAAAACCCAAAAGAAAAGGAATATTCATATTACTCGGCTAGACATAAAACATACTCAAGAATAGACCTATTTTTGTTATCAGCTAGTATGCAAGATAGAGTAAGAAAAACAGAATATAAAGCTAGAATATTAATATTCCCTTAATATTGACAGTAAAGCTAGAGGACATCCCTCCAAGAATGTATAGATGGAGATTAAACCCCATGCTATTTAAAAGGCAGGATTTTAGAGAATTTATTGAAAAACAATTAAAAATGTATTTTGAAGTAAATACGGAATCAGTGGAAGATAAGTTTATACTATGGGATGCAATGAAAGCATTCATTAGAGGGCAAATAATAAGTTATGTAACCAAGATGAAGAAGGACTATAATCAGGAAACAGAGCAGTTGGAAAGGGAAATAGTAAATATAGAAAAAAAATTAGCAATGAAGGAAGATACAACTAAAAGAAGAGAATTGGCGGATAAAAAAATAAAATATGAAACATTACAAACATATAAGGTAGAGAAGAATATAATGAAGACAAAACAGAAATATTATGAACTGGGTGAAAAAACGCACAAAATCCTACCATGGCAGCTTAAGACAGAACAAGCTAAGAAAATGGTATTGGCATCAAGGAAAAAAGACAAACAAATTACATATAATCCAAAAGAAATTAAGGAAAACTAGAGAATTCTATGAACAATTATACCGAACTGAAAACGAAGGGAAAGAAGGGAAAATAGATGAATTTTTGACTAAAATTGAACTACCAAAACTACAAATAGAGGAACAAAATAAATTAACAGAACCATTTGGAACAGTAGAAATACAAGAGATAATAAAAAAATTACCAAATAATAAGACACCATGAGAGGATGGACTCCCAATAGAATTCTACAAAACATTTAAAGACTTATTAATTCCGCCCCTCCTGGATGTAATCAACCAGATTGATGAAACACAAAGCTTACCAGATTCATGTAAAACAGCAATAATTACAGTAATACTAAAACAAGGGAAAGATCCACTCTCACCAGCGTCATATAGACCAATATCTTTACTAAACACAGATTATAAGATAATAGCTAAACTATTAGCAAACAGATTAGCACAGCAGGTACCGAAAATGGTAAATTTAGACCAAACTGGATTTATCAAAAAAAGACGCACAACAGACAATATTTGTAAATTTATTAACTTAATTCATGCAGTAGAAGGAAATAAGCACCTGCAGTAGCAGTTGCTTTAGACGCAGAGAAGGCCTTCGACAGAGTAGAATGGAATTATTTGTTCAAAGTATTGCAAAAATTCAGTTTACTGGAGAAGTATATTAATTGGATTAAAGCATTATATAAGGGACCGTTACCGAAAGTGACAGTAAATGGACATGTATCAAAACAATTTAACTTAAGCAGGTCAACGCGGCAGGGATGCCCACTATCACCTTTATTGTTTGCGTTAGCTATAGAACCACTAGCAGAATTGATAAGAATAGATAATAATATAAAAGGAATAAAAATAAAAGACAAGGAATATAAAATCAGTCTATTTGCGGATGATGTTATAGTGTACTTAACAGAACCAGAACTATCAATAAAATAATTATATAAGAAATTGAAGGAATATGGGGAAGTGTCGGGTTACAAGATAAACGTAAATAAAAGTGAAGCAATGCCTATGAATAATGCGGATTTCTCAAAATTTAAGAAGGAATCTCCATTTAGATGGCAAATGCAGGCAATAAGATACCTAGGTGTACAAATAAACAAAAATCTCGGCCAATTATACAAACTCAATTATTATCCACTAATGAAAAAATTACAGGACGATTTAGAGCATTGGAAAGATCTACCACTAACTCTAATAGGAAGGATAAACTGTATTAAAATGAACATTTTTCCAAGGATATTATACTTATTTCAGGCATTGCCAATACAACTGACAGAAAAATTCTTCAAAGAGTTAAAGAAAATAATAAGGAAATTTTTATGGAGAGGGGTGAAACTGAGGATAGCACTGGATAAATTAACAGAATGGTATAAACAAGGAGGCTTACAATTGCCAAACTTTAAAAATTATTATAGAGCTGCACAATTAAGATACCTATCAGATTTTTATCAAACAAGGGAAAAACCAGACTGGACGAGATTAGAATTAGATAAAATAGGGGAAAAGATACCTGAACACATATTATATAAATGGGATGAAAAATTGGTACAACATAGAACTTCTCCAGTATTACATCATCTCCTCAATATTTGGAAGAAGATTCATGTAGAAAGAAATAAAACAAATTATCAATTAGCAAAACTAATATTGACGCAAAATAAGTTACTCCCTTTTACAATAGATAACCTTTCCTTTAGAGAATGGGAAAAAAAGGGATTAAAAGAATAGAGAATTGTTTTTCAGGAAGTAGATTCTTATCCTTTGAACAAATGAGAGATAAGTACAATATAACTGGAGATACAGCGCTGGCATATTACCAACCGAGATCCTACTTGAAAGATAAATTAGGAAGCAATTTGAGTTTGCCAGAGGGAAGTAACCTTGAATATGTGATTACAGATACAATGTTAATCAAAAGATTTATAACAAATATGTATATTAAACTGCAAGAAAAAGAGAATGAGGAAACAAATGGTAAAACTAAACAAAAATGGGAACAAGATTTAAATATAAAGATAAAAAAGGAAACATGGGAGAAATTATGTTCTGGAACGATGAGAAATACAATAAATACGAGGCTACGTATGATACAATATAACTGGCTACACAGACTATACATTACACCTCAAAGTTAAATAAATGGGACCCAACAGTATCTGATAGATGTTTTCAATGTAAAAAAGAAATGGGAACAACAATTCATGCAATCTGGACATGTGAGAAAGTAGAAAAATTTTGTGAAGATCTCAATCAGATATTAAATAAAATAACAGAAAGCAATATACCAAAGAATCCAGAGATCTTTCTCCTAAGTAACATAAAAAACAAAGAATTTGGAATTGATTTGGAGGATGCACAAAAAAGATTTGTTAAGATAGCCCTAGCCGTAGCAAAAAAATGTATTATGTCAACCTGGAAATTGGAAGATAATCTGAAAATACAACAATGGTATATTGTATTCCATTAGAAAAAATTACATATAGTTTAAGAAATAATATTGAAATATTCGAACAAATATGGGAGCCTTACACTAAATACAATAGCGAAAACCTACCGGGGACAATCATTGCCTAAGTTGATGGAAGGAGAAGGAAAGAAAAGAATGGACTCAGTAGAAACTCTGGTGTATTTTTGTTGAATGACAACATTATCTGACTGGTTTAATGTAATCTAGATTGTATACCTAAAATGGATGGGAGGGGGGGTGGGTGGGGGGGTGGCTTTGGAGGAGGGAGGGGGGGTGAAAAAGTCACTGTATATGTGTGAAAAAGAAAAAGTGTGTAGCATGGCTAATGTGATTTATGGTGTGAAAAAAAATTTTTAAAAAAAAGCTCGCTTCACATTTTCATCACGTGCTGCATTATGTCGATGGACCCTCCATGATAGCAATCACCTCCAGCCAATACCCAGCAGATCAATCAGCGTGATCTATGGGGATCAACATATACGTCGATCAATGGCCCATCTCAGGCTTTGGGGGTCAACTATACACCAGTCAATGGGGTACCTCAGGCAGCCAGAAAATTGGGGTCGATATACACCGGATAGACCATAAAACCCTTAAAATGAGGCTGAAAAAGTGGGGGTTTACATATACACCGGTCAATGTACATGCCAAAATATATGGTAATTGGTTCAGTATGTCTGAGGAGTGAAATCTATTTTTAATCAAATAACTTAATACCATGAGGGATTCAAGCCAAGGTGGTTTTTAAAGAGCCAAAAATGCCATTTGCATTTATAAGATTACCTGCTTGTGTTTCTAAAAAAAAATTTGTTAATGGCTATGTAAAAATAGTTGTGTGCGTTGCTAGATGACACAAGTGTCAGTGAGAAATGGGATCAATTAATTCGTGTCAGCTTCCCTTAAAGGGGGTGTTTACATCCTTCCTTCTGAATTTTTATCTTCTTCGAACTTTGCGATGGAATGATTCCATTCCCTTGGAAGGAACTCATTTTGATGCCCCCATTGGAGAGGTGGGCAGCAAAAAACTTCTGGCTTCGATCATGTGGTACAGATTTTAAAATTTTTATAAAGAATTATTTTACATCACAGTAGATGCTGATTCCAGCTATTTAAACCTGTGGAACCCAATGACACCCAAATTAACCTCCAACCCTGTACATTTTGGAAAGTGGGAGAAAATCGGAGCACTTGAGGAAAACCCATGCAGGCACTGGGAGAATGTACAAACTACTTAAAGACAGCACTGATATATGAAGCTGGGTCACTGCTGCTGTAATAGTATTGTGCTAACCGCAACACTAACTGTGGCGGCCTAACTAATTGTGAATCAGACCCAACAGTAGGGCCAAGTGAAACTTGACAGCAATGCAAACAGAATATCTCATTGCAATATACTAAATATTTGAATTCATTACTTAAAGATAAATGTGTCAGAGGAGCAAGATGTACAACAGTAAAAGATGTAAATATAACTGATGGTAAAACATAATTGTTGGCAATGTTTATAAAATCAAATAAAATATTAATTGCATTAAATGGGAATGTGAGGTGAGAAAATTAAGTAAGAACATTTGGAATGCGATGTTAAAAAATGTGGGTTCTGCCACTTAAGTAAAAATAATACTCAGTTCTTTTAAAATGGTGAGAGATAGGGAAAGATTTATACCAAGGGACAAGGTTATTGTGCACTGAAAGATAACATTTAGGTGGAAAGCAATTGGCATGAGATCGCACAGCTCCTGATTCAAGTCTCTTTCCTGCTGTTGTCAGACTTGTGAATGATCCTCATAATAGTTCAATGTCTTTGCTCTGTACCAACTAATCTCTTTCTTTAACTGTGCACTTCTGTACTGTATATTCCATATATGGGATGCTCATAAAACAAATTTTATCACTGCATTTTGCTATATGTGACAATAAATGGCCTTGATATGTTGTCCTTTATTGATAGAGGATTTGAGTACAAGAGAACATAGAGCTTTGATGAAATCCTCTTGGAATACAGTTCCCTTACCAAAAGAAGGATATAGTTGCAATAGAGGGGAAATTTATAAGATTGGTTTCAATGAGAGGCATTCTGTCAAACAAGGAGACACAGACTAGGCGAGGCCTCCATCAGCTACAGCTTAGAAGAAAAAGAGATCTAATTGAAGCATACAAAATTCTCCAAAGGAAGACCCAGGAAGAATGTTTCAATGGGAAGTGCCTGAGGGGGTGGAAAGGTGGGTGAGGAGGGAAGAGTGACTTCTGGAGTCTTGGAGACATTGATTCCTGTAAAAAGTGGAGAGGGGTGGAGAGGGGTAGATGTAGCTGGTGGTGGGATTGCACTGAAGTTGGCAGAAGTGTAGGAGGATAATGTGTCAGCTGTGAGACTGGTGGGTAGGAAAGTGAGGACCAGAGGAACTCTGGCCTTGTTCTGTCACAGGGGTGGGTGGATAAAGGTAGAAGTCTGTGACTTCCTGTATGGGGCTAGACCACCCAGAAATGTCCACATTTGGTTAAAGCCACCTCCATCAATGTCAGTATAACAAGAAAGTCTGCAATATCTGGGGTCGAGTCCAATACACAAATATGCTGGAGAAACTCAACAGGTCACGCAGCATCTATAGAAAGTAAAGAGTGACCAATGATTCGGGCTGAGTCCTTCATCAAGGTATGAGCAAAATGCAGGCAGGCATCTGAATCGCACAGACCAACAAAAGAGAGGTTATAGGTGGAGGTCATCAATGACATGTCTTTATGGGGAATTGTGTGAACAAAGTTCTTGGCCAAACTCTAGCTCAGTGCTTCCCAAACGTCTTAGAAATATAGAAGATAGGAGCAGGAGTAGGTCATTCGACCCTTCGAGCCTGCTCCGCCATTCAACGAGATCATGGCTGATCTTAAAGTTCAGTACCCCGTCCCTGCCTTCTCTCCGTAACCTTTAATACCCTTATACTGAAGAAATAGATCTAATTCCCTCTTAAATAGATTTAATGAACCTGCCTCTACTGCCCTCTGTGGCAATGAATTCCACAGATTCACCACCCTCTGGGTAAAGAAATTCCTCCTCATCTCGGTCCTAAATGGTTTGCCTATTATCCTCAAACCATGGCCCCGGGTTCTGGATTTTCCCGTCATTGGAAACATCCCATCTGCATCCACTCTGTCCAGTCCCGCCAGAATTTTATATGTCTCTATGAGATCCCCTCTCAATCTTCTAAACTCCAGCGAGTACAATCCCAATTTGTGCAATCTTTCCTCATAAGTCATTCTTGCCATTCCAGGTATCAGCCTGGTGAATCGCCTCTGCACTCCCTCCATTGCAAGAACATCCTTCCTTAGATAAGGTGACCAAAACTGCACACAATACTCCAGGTGGGGTCTCACTAAGGCCCTGTACAGCTGCAGTAAGGAATCCTTGTTCCTATACACAAACCCTCTTGATATGAAGGCCAACATACCATTTGCCTTTTTAACCGCCTGCTGTACCTGGATGCTCACCTTCAGAGACTGATGTACAAGTACCCCTAGGTCTCTCTGCACTTCCCCATCTCTTAATCTATTGGCATTCAAATAGTAATCTGCCCTCCGGTTTGTATTACCAAAGTGGATAACCTCACATTTATCCACATTGTAGTGCATTTGCCATGTATCTGCCCAGTCCCTCAATTTATCCAAATCACACTGGAGCTTCCTGACCCCCTCTTCCGTGCACACAACCCCTCCTAGCTTAGTGTCATCTGCAAATTTGGAGATATTACATCCAATCCCCTCATCCAGATCATTAATGTAAATTGTGAACAGCTGGGGTCCCAGTACAGATCCCTGTGGTACCCCACTGGTCACCGCCTGCCACTCAGAACGAGCCATTTATCCCAACTCTCTGTCTTCTACCTGCCAGCCAGTTCTCAATCCACATCAATACTTTGCCCCCAATCCCATGAGCCTTGATTTTGGAAGCCAGTCGTTTATGCGGGACCTTATCGAAGGCCTTTTGGAAGTCCAGGTACACCACATCCACTGGCTCTCCCCCATCTATTTTACCTGTCACCACCTCAAAGAATTCCAATAGATTTTTCAAGCACGATTTATCTTTTGTAAATCCATGTTGACTCCGTCCGATCCCTTCTCTGCTAGTCATATGCTCCGCTATTACATCCTTAATAATGGATTCCATCATTTTGCCCACTACTGATGTAAGGCTCACAGGCCGATAATTCCCCGCTTTTTCTCTACCCCCCTTTTTAAATAGTGGGGTAACATTAGCTACCCTCCAATCCATGGGTACTGATCCTGAGTCTATCGAGTTCTGGAAAATAATTCTTAAAGCATCTGCTATCTGAATGGCCACTTCCTTGAGTACCCTAGGATGTAGATTATCAGGCCCTTGGGATTTATCTGACTTCAATCCCATCAATTTCCCCAAGACCATGTCCTTAGAGATACTGATTTCTTTCAGTTCCTCCCTTGCATTAGTCTCTATGTTTCCCAACATCCTTGGGAGGTTATTTGTATCCTCTCTTGTAAAAACAGAACTAAAGTAAGAATTTAATTGGTCTGCCATTTCCTTATTCCCCATTATATATTCCCCTGATTCCGACTGCAAAGGACTTACTCTGGATTTCACCAATCTTTTCCTCTTGACATATTTATAAAAGCTTTTGCAGTTGGTTTTTATATTTGCCGCAAGCTTACTTTCGAATTTATTTTTGCTCTCTTGATTAATCCCTTTGTCCTCCTATGGTGCATCTTGAACTGCTCCCAGTCTTTGGTTGCGGTACTTTTTTTGGCCAATGGATGTGCTCTCTCTTTGGACCCAATGCTATCTCTAATTTCCCTTGTTATCCACGGTTGAGTCACCTTTTTTGGTTTATTTTTATGCCAAACCGGTATAAACGATTTTTGCAATTTCTCCATTAGATCTGTGAATGCTTTCCACTGTCCATCCACAGTCAACTCCCCCATAAACACCACCCAATCAATCTTACTCAACTCCCGTCTCATACCATCATAATTCCCTTTATTTAAATTCAGGACCTTGGTCTCAGTTTTAATTTCATCACTCTCCATGTCGAGTGAGAATTCGATAATATTGTGATCGCTCCTACCCAAAGGGCCTCGCACAACAAGATTGCTGATTACCCCCTTATCATTGCATAATACCCAATCTAAAATGGCCTGCTCCCGAGTTGGTTCCTTGACATATTGGTCTAGATAACCGTCCCGTAAACATTCAAGGAATTCCTCCTCCTCTGTATTTTTACCAATTTGACTAGTCCAATCTATATGCAAATTAAAGTCTCCCATGATGACAGCTGTTCCCTTATTGCACGCTTTTCTAATTTCTCTTTTAATGCCTTCCCTCACCTCTATACTACTATTTGGAGGCTTATATACCACCCCCACTAACTTTTTCCACCCCTTGCTATTCCTCAGTTCTACCCATATAGATTCCGCATCTTCTGAGTTAATATCCTTCCTGTCAATCGTGTCGCTCCCTTCTCTAACCATCAATTCTACCCCACCCTCTTTTCTTTCTTGCCGATCCCTCCTAAATATTGTATACCCCGGGATGTTAAGTTCCCAGGCTTGCCCACCCTGCAGCATGTTTCTGTAATCCCAATCAAATCATATTTGTTTATCTCAATTTCCACAGCTAATTCATCTACCTTGTTCCGAATGCTTCTTGCATTAAGATATAAAGCCTTCAGATTTGCTTTTTTTACCCTCCTTGCTCTTTCTGATTTTTTACTTTCGCTACCTAACCTAACTTTTCCTGTTTTATCTTTTCTGTACTTTGCCCTATCATACAGGTTTCCACCCCCCTGCCAAATTAGTTTAAACTGCACCCGACAGCTGTACCAAACCTAGCTGCCAATATATTGACCCCTTTTGGGTTTAGGTGTAACCCATCCTTCTTGTATAGGTCATGCCTTCCCCAAAAGAGATCCCAATGATCCAAGAAGCCAAAACCCTGTCCTTTACACCAGCCCCTCAGCCACACATTCATTTTTCTTAACCTTCCATTTTTGTCCTCAGTTGCACTTGGCACAGGTTGCAAACCAGAGATTACAACCCTGGCTGTCCTATTTCTTAGTTTCTGTCCTAGCTCTCTGTAATCCTTTTTCAGTACTTCCTCCTTTTTATCTATGTCATTGGTACCCACATGTACCAAGACATCAGGCTGTTCGCCTTCCCCTTTTAGAATACCCTGGACCCAATTTGAGATATCCCGCACCCTTGCACCAGGGAGGCAGCACACCATGCGGGCATACCTATCTGGCTCATAGAATCTCCTGTCTGTATTTCTGACAATGGAGTCCCCAATGACCACTGCGTTCCTCTTTACCTTTTGGTCCACCATGCCAGGCTCAGTGCCAGCAACCTGGTCACTGCTGCCAGCTTCTGTCAGGTCATCTCCCTCAACAGCATCCAACAAAATATACCTGTTACTGAGAGGGATATTCACAGGTGTGCTCTCCATTTTCCTGGTATTTTTCTTCCCACCCCTGACAGTTACCCACTTACCTGGTCTTGGGGTAACTATGTCCCTGAAAGTTGAATCTATCAACTCCTCACTCTCCCTTACCAGCCGTAGGTCCTCAAGTTGCAGCTCCAGTTCCCCAACTCGGTCCTTAAGGAACTGCATCTCGGTGCACCTGATGCAGATGAGGCTATTTGGGAGGGTGGGACTCACCCATGGTTCCCACATCTGACATCCAGTACAAAGCACTAACCCCATAGGCATGACTGAGCTAAAATAATGCCACTTACCTTTCTCCTCGCCTGCTTTTGCCTAAGCCTGTTGAGCCAAAGGTTGGAAGTCCCACTCCTTCAGTGCCCCACTCACTCAGTGCACCGCTCCTCGCTGGCCGCTCCCTCCCCTTTTACTCCTTTTACTGGCCCCTTGACCAATTAACCTTGACCAATTAACCTTTGACCAATTAACCCAGTCACTCTCTCCAAGCTCCTACTCCTCTGACTCACAGCTCAAACTCCAGCTGCTGCCTCCTCAGACTCCCAGCCTGATTTGAGTAGGCCCAAGCCCCAGTAAGCCCTTGTATTTAACTGCTTACCTCCACATCACTCTCTCCGAGCTTCTCCTCCTTCGACTCCCAGCTCGAATTTACATATAGATTGGACTAACCAAATTAGTAAGTCCATCTATTTATTCTACTCACCCTCTGACGCTGTCTCTTGGCTCCTCCTCCTCCTCTCACCCGACACCAGGCACTGACTCACTGTCTCCTCTGACCCTGAGTCTGACCTTTTTTTTTGGGCTGCCACCCTTTGGCTCCCACATCCCTAGTGCCCCCCACCATACAATGGAACTGAGTGAGGGGGGGGGTGGTGGTGCTGAGGGGGGGATGGGTGTTGCCGGTGGTGCTGAGAGGTGGAGTGATTAGCGATGCCAGTGCAAGATGGCAGCCACAGAGGCCAGCTCTCGCATGACCTCCTTATGGCCACTTATTTTGCCACTCCGAGTCTGGCCACAGTAAGTCTCCCTTCTGGAGACTGCAATGCCAGAAAATTATTGCATTGGTTTCTTCAATAAACTTTGCAGCAGAGTGAATAATAACAAGACTGAAGGTTTGGAACGCCCCCCTTTTTCCTCACCACCCTTTTGGACCTTTCCAGCGCACCCAGGGGGGTTAGCACCACCCACTTTGGGAATGACTGCTCTACCTAAATGCAAATGTCATGGCTGAGATCAACCATTCTCAATGGGGGAGGCGGGGCACAACGCATTTAAGGGGGGCGGCTGTGGATTTTTACAATCAGTTGACAATAAACTTGACTTCACTTGATGTAAATCCCTTGATATGGCATACACGTTAAATGAGACTTGTGAATTTTTTTAATGTATTTTATGACCTAAGTCAGAGGGAAGTACAGAATAAACAAATTAAATGACTGCTTTACAGAGAAGGGGGACTCATAAACTTTGAGCAGAGTCCTAAGGGAGTCTTGGCCATAAAAGGGTGAGAATGGCTGGTTGAGATCTACACATCAACATTAGCCATTTGAACAAGATCCTGGGATTATCTTGTACTCAAGCTGCCATTCCCATCAGAAAGTTATGAGCAAGTGGTCAAATAATTGGAGGGAAAAAACCGGGATGAGCATGCCAAGTTTATGATATTGCCAGATGAAAAATTGAGGAATAAAATCATTCTATTAGTGATTTGGAGCATAGACCAAAATGTGCATTAAATTAAGGATCAGTTCCAAGAGAAATAGATGTGATTTGCAGATTAATTAAGATGGAAAAAAAATCTGTGGGTGGTAGCCATTATCAGAATAAAGATAATGGGACAATTAGTCATCTAAATCACTTGTAAGTTACCGTAATTGATGGAATATAGGACTCCTTTTTTCCCCAAAAAATTGCCTCAAAAACCACCCTGGGACCTATATATGAAGATGACAAATGGTGCCGCCATTTTGACCACCGAAATACAAACATAGTGGAGGCTTTCCTCTGCAAGATGGCAACCGGAGGAAAGCACCCAAATGACTCACCAACCTTCAAGAAACCCGCAGAGATGTTGCAGCTGTCCAAGAAATGGGCACGCAGCTTCGTGGACCACCTTACCTTAGGTGGCCCGTGCTTTCCGGAGTCACTGCTGCCACTCACTTCCCCCAGTGAGAAGGCCCGCTCGCTCGATCTCGCCTGCTTACTCTCTCCCTCCCTCCCACTTGCTTTCTCGCTCATGCTCTGTGCTTTGAGGGGAGCACCGGGCCTCAATGATCAGATTTTGATCAATAAGCACAGCTCCCATACAAATTGAATGAGGTGTGGGGGTGGGTAACAATGAGCAAGTGGCCTGTCCAGCTTGGCTCAATAGGTCACCCGCTCATTCCCACCCACACCCCTGCCTCATTCAATCTGGTCAGGGGGCCGTACTTGTCAAACAAAGGATTAGAGTGGAACCTGATCACTGAGGCCCAGCATCCACTAAAAGCAAGCCTGGTGTCCCTGTGACGGTGGGCCCTGCCCATTGCCCTGGCTTCTCTCCTTCCACCCTGGCATGCCTACAGGTCCCGGTGTGCCTCTCAATCAATCGGTATTTGTACAGTGGGGGGGGAACAGCCTGCAGCAACAGGCGGATGCTGCTGCTGTTGCTCGTGTGCAAGGAGGCTTCGGTGTCTCGGCCATGCAAGTCTGGAGGGTTTCCATCGAGGTGAGTAAAGGTAAATACACCAAAACAAAATTTTCCTGAAATCTCACGCTAAAATGGGGTGGGGGGGGGGGGGTGTCCTATATGTCAGTGTATATGCTGTCAAATACGGTAATAATTTGAGAAGCATTGATTCAGACTTTTTGAAACTCTCCACAGCTTTACATCCCAATGATCAGGAAGACAAAATGGTTGAATAATGGGGTGACACGGTTAGCGTAGCAGTTAGTGCAACAACATTACAGCGCAAGAGACCCCATTTTGAATCTAAGTCTGCCTGTCAGGAGGTTATACATTCTCTGTGAGTCTCCGGGACTCGAATTTCCTCCCATTTTCAAAATTGTACAGGAGTTGTAGATTAATTGGTGTACTTGGATGGCACAGGCTTGTAGGCCTGAACACCCAACCCCAACCAACCAATTTTCCCCTGCAACCGCTGCATCCGTGTCTGCCTGTCCCGCATCGGACTTGTCAGCCACAAACGAGCCTGCAGCTGACGTGGACATTACCCCTCCATAAATCTTCGTCCGCGAAGCCAAGCCAAAGAAGAAATGTCTAAAAACCACTTTTGAAAGGTTAAGCACAAATACAGTACATATCACTGAAACAGAGCTGCAGTCTACAAGGATACAAAGCAAGAATTGGGAGAAGGAGCAATCTAAAAACTTGCAATTAAGCTGGACAACAGAATTTTTTACAAAAGGTTTGCTTCCTGAAAAAAAAAACTTGGGATTATGATAGACAACTTCAATCTTAACACAAAGATCATTTCAGATTTGCTGAATCACATAGGAAGCTGGAGAAACATTAAATTCACTTTTATTGAATTTTGCATGTTTAATTGAATGATGATGCCAACACATTGCATTAGTTCAACTGACCTAAAAATGTTTTGTCGCTGATTTTCATTTGTACACAGCATCTGATGCCTCTCAGGTCAGTGTCCAACAATAGTCGTCCAGCATTGATAGATTCTTGTTGACCTGATACTGCTTTTCCATGGTTGCAATGTCCTGGTGAAACCTTTCACCATGTTCGTCACTGGCTGCACCAGGATCGGCAGGGGAAACGTCCAAGTGCGAATGAAGAAAATTAATTTTCAATGACATGTTGCCCTTCATGGTTTTGTATCCTTGAAGTAGATTTAAAATATGACAGGAAATCACAAAAATGTAAAAAAATGGTACTTGATAGGAAATTTTTAAGTTGATTTTCATGATCAACAACCCAAAATCTATAAAATACACCCCAAACTGTTCAGGAAGCAAAATCCTCATTGTCCTGTGTATCAACCAGCATGGTCTTAATAGGTCAATTGCATGCTTTCTTTCTGTAAATTTCAAGGAATTCATGATTCCATTTCTTACATAACTGAATGATGTCTTTATCCTCTCAGAAGCTATCCACAATACCAGAGCTCCTAATGAAATGTCCTCATGCAGTTTGTGTCGAAATGAAAAATGGTGACTGTGGTTTTCCTTTGTTAATGAAGGTTGGTTTTTCTGTGAACAATGATTCGGCTGCTCATTACTTAACATAAACAATTCATTCATGATCTGATCCAGGAAAATAAATGTTAAATAATTTCAAAAGGCTTTCTTATTTGAATTATCCATGTAGCTAAACAACACGTAATTGAAACGAAGAGAATGAATGGCTGGCAGGTCAAACTCTCTATGTATGGCTACATGTACTGGGCAAGACTATCTGCCACCATTATGTTAACATTCTATAGCTCTTTTGAGAGAGTCCTGCCGGCTGCTTCAGAGTGGTATTCTTGCTGTAGAAAAATGGATCGATACTCAATCCACAAGACTGTAAGAGTGGCAGAGAGGATCATTGGAATCTCCCTTCCCTTCATCAACGTTATTCCGGAAATGGCAAACAAAATTATTGAAGACTCCCTTCCACCCTGCACACAGCATCTTTCAGTTGCTCCCGTCGGGAAAGAGATACAGAGTCAACACCACCAGGCTGAGGAACAGCTTCTTCCCATGGGCAGTGAGAATGCTGAACGACCAAAGGAACTGCTCACACTAACTATCTGAGACTCTCATATTCACAAAACAATATTTATTTCTATATATGAATACTTGTCCTGCATATGTATCGTTTGTCTGTAAGTATGTTATGTCTGCTTGTGTGTTTTGCACTGAGGACCGGGGAATGCTGTTTTGTTGGGTTGTACATGTACAATCAGTTGACAATAAACTTGACTTCACTTGATGTAAATCCCTTGATATGGCATACACGTTAAATGAGACTTTCATCTAATAAAAGGGATTAAACCACACAGAATCACAGTCCAAACACAGTTTGAATGGATTAGCTTTCAGTGGAATGTGGCTGCTTCATTTTTGACTCCACATCTGCCTGAATCACAATAAGCTGGAAAATCTGTACTGTAGTTTTAACATCTTCACTACAGATAGCTTCCACTTATCTGTTCTTTCATGTCAAAAAACTAGGAGGACCCATGAAAAATCACTTGTAGACAGTAATTAATATCGCTTTCAAGTGATTCACTTAATTCACAAACAAAATTGCTGCAACAATTACAGGAATCTCTTTTAGCATTTAACTTGGCTACACTATCATCTGACTCCCTATAATCAAAGCCACTCACAGCATGAACTTGAACAAGGACATGCCTGATGATGCATCCTACTGCTTCCACACTGCAAGCCATCGAATAACAAGATTGAACAAAAATCTTCAACAGCCTTGCGCTGCTCAGAAATACCCATCACCCAAGTGCAGAGCAGGAAGGTGAACACATGTCTGGTTAGCTTAGACTATGAGGAGGTCTTGGATAGGATATCACACACGGTTGGTGTAGCGATTAGTGCAATGCCTTTACAGTGGCAGCAATCAGGGTTTGAATTTTGCGCTGTCTGTAAGAGGTTTTACATTTTCCCCATGTCTGTATGGGTTTTCCCTGAGGGCTCTGGTTTTCTCCCACAATTCAAAACGTACTGGGGGTGTAGGTTAATTGGGTGTAAATTGACCAGCATAGACTCATGGGCCAAAATGAACTGTTACCGTGCTGTATGTCCTAATTTTTAAAAATTAAATTTAATTTACTTGATGGGGGCACTCTCCATTGTAGGCTTATGGAAGGGAATTAACTGGAATCAACTCCTCTCCATGGACATCCATAGTGGAGATCAAAGCAATGGATTGGAAACAGCTTCCCCATCAAGTCTGGAGAAAGGCATGGTTTTTTGTTGTCCCCTGACTGATTTGTGTGCTGCATCAAGGTCTTTCCTGAATTCATAATGAAGGGCGAAGGCAGAAGGGTGACATTGCCCAGCAGTAGAGGCACTTAGATTAAAGCCTCCCTGTACAAAGAGAATGAGAAGCCCATAAACATTGGTGCAAAAATAGGCGAGTCAGCCCATCGAGTCTGCCCCACCATTTAATCATGAGCTGATCTATTTTCCCTCCTTGCCCCACACTGCCCGGCCTTTGATGCTCTGACTAATCAAGAACCTAACAATCTCTAACATAAATACACCTATGACTTGGCCTCCACAACAGCCTGTGGCAACATAACCCACAGATTTTCCACCCTCTGGTTAAAGGAATGCCTCTGCATGCAGCGGTTAATTCCCAGGTCGATTTGGAACTCATCCCCCCCACCCCCTCACAGGTTCAAGAGAATTTCACCCTGGCAGGTGAACTGGTAATTTGGTAGTTAATTACTAGTTCAAGTGCCAGTGTGAAAGAGGCTTCTGTTTTAAGTGGACACCCTTTTATCCTAAAGTTGCTCCCTCTTGTCCTAGACTCCTCCTCTCCTCTATCAAAATTCAAAATGTGTCAATGAGATCCCCCCTCATTCTCCTAAATTCAAACAAGTCCAGGCCAAGACCGTCAAACACCCTTTCATTCCTGGAATTATCCCTGGAAACCTCCTCCTAACCCTCTCCAACATCAGCACATCCTTTCTTAAATGAGGAGCCCTAAACTGCTCACAATATTCCAAGTATGGTCTCGCCAGTGTGTTATAAAGCCTCAATACCACATCCCTGTTGCTATATTCTATTTCTCTTGAATTGCATTTGCCTTCTTCACCACCAACTCACATGCTTCAGGCTATCCTGCACGAGGACTCCCAATTTTCAGTTTTCTCACCATTTAGAAAATAGTTTGCCCATTCATTTTTTCTACTGCCTTCTGTTCAGACATACAATCAGTCTGCAGACTTAAGAGCTGGCATCAGGCTCCTCCAGAGTTAACCAGAAGAGCAAAGCAATGCTCTTTAATATTAACACCACTCCTACATTAATCCCATCTTTTTCTTCTCCCAACACTTTCAACTGTTTATACTACTTAAAAACACACAAAGGGCAACTTGGAGTGGAAAATTAACCTCCAAATTAGCACGTATTTGGAATGTGGAAGGAAACAGGATATCTAAAGGGAATCCACTCAGTTCAAAGTGCAAAATGTATTTGTCTACACTGTCTGATAACTTCCTTTTAAGTTCCCTTTAAAATCAATACAGTTTTTAAGTATTTCTTTGCTGTTTCGATAATAATATAAGTGGTAATAATTTTTTAGGTGAAGGACATTTAAGTAGTGTTCAGTATTTATGGAAGAATTTCAAAAGGTCATAAATTGTCCTTGGATTTCTTTGGTTGTGCAAAGCAGTCTGTTTGTTTAGTTTGGAAGTACTAACAAGATTACATTAGAATTGAAGCTATGCTAGTAGGAAGATTGGGAGTTAGATCAGTTTGTTTATAGAATGTTGCCCTCCATTAGGACAACTTTCTGGTTTTGGGTGGTGAGTGGGGGGGGAGGATTGGAATTTCTTTGGGAGTTCTACTGGCCTTTCAAAGACATGTTTATCTTAGTCCTTTATGGCTTACTTTGATTCCTCTGCTAATGTTAGCCAATCAGAATTTGTGTGTGTGTTTTTAGAACAACTTTTATTATTAATTTGAGAAAAAGAATAAAGTTATTAACTTAATTAGTTGGAATATTAATGGTCTTAACCATCTTGTAAGAAGAAGCAAAATATTTCCACACATTAAAAAGTTTAAGGCTATTTATATGTTTGCAGGAAACACATGTTTGATGTGGTGATAATTTGTGGCTTATCAGACAGTGGAGAGGGAAGGATTCATCATTTCAGGCTAAAGTCAGGGGTGTTGATTCTTATGGACCAGCATAATGCTGTGTCTGTTACTAATAGTTGTTTTGTGATCTTATCAGGCATATTGTATAAAGTAGTGGTTTTCACCAATGTCTATGTTCCTAAAATTGATGATCTAGGATTTTTTGAACATTTGTTTTCTTTTTTGCCTGATTTGAGTGTATATTCCATTGTGCTGGGGGGAGACTTTAATTGCTGGTTTGGCCCTATCTTAGACAACTCATCCTCCTACATTTATTCTAAATTGTATACTTTTGAATTTCCTAATGATAGCAGTTTAATGAATAGCTTTTTAGATCAGTTTAATATTCCAACATTATCTTCAGATAATCAAAAGCGGTCAGATGATGCTAGATCACAAGATGAGATAGTGAAGGCATTTTTTTTTCCTTACAATCTGTGGAAGCACCTGGCTCTGATGGATTCCCTGGGGAGGTTTTCAAGGCATTTTCTTATGTACATGCACCATACTTAAGCTCTGTCCTTTCTGACTCTTTTAAATAAGCAAATTGTTAATGACATTTTATGAAACCTCTATCTCTGTAATTGCACAAAAGAACAAAGACCTGTTTAATTCTGCTTTTTATAGGCCAAATTCTTTATTAAATGTAGATGTTAAAATTTTAGCCCATAGATTAGAGAATATCATGCCATCTATAATTTCAGAAAACCAGATGGGTTTTATTAAAAATTGTAACTTACACTTTAATATATGTTGGTTATTGAATATTATATATCCACCTTCCACTGCAGTTCTGGAATGTGTTATTTCTTTAGATGCGGAGAATGCTTTTGACTGGGTTGAGTGGAAATATTTGTATCTGGCTTCACTATATAGGTTAAGCTATTATATTTGTCTGACAGCTTCCATTCTTACCAATTTTCAATGATCTAAAACTTTTAATATTCATCGTGGTACTAGAAGCCTGTGGTTCTGAGGGCATGGCCAAAGTTGGCATTGTGCCATGGCTGGGGTGACACGAACATGGTGGTTTCTTGGAACTGGTGGTGGTGGGCTGCCAGCATCATGACGAAAATTTGCATTTTTTTGTGGAATTACAGCGTGTGATGTGTCCCTTGTGTGCGATGATTGCGAATGGATGATCCTCCACCTTCCCACCAAACTATTAGATTTTTAACATCCAATTGTTCAGTCTTTACTGAATTGGATGTTAAAAATCTAATAGCTTGGTGGGAAGGTGGAGGAATCGAGGATGATTGGGGAGGGGGCAGGTTGAAAAGCAGTTCACTCACCCGAGAGACTGTCCAGAACCACACTCTTAAGTAATTAGTGGCACTCTAGTGGGCACCACTGTGATTGACTGAGAGGCCACCTCACTGGCCTCTCAATATCACCCAGTGATCCAGCCCAGTGGCTCCGCACCCACAACAAGAGTGCCACTAACTAACTGACTGCCTCGACTCAGGCTCTGGGCGAGCTGTTTAAAATTCAACCCCTACAGGCAGACCAGCCCCCGCTTCTTTAGTTCCTCTATTAGATTTTTAATGTCCAACTCGGTCGGAGAGACCAAGACAGAATAATAATCTTCACCATACAATTCTGGTCTAGGTAGTGGGGATAGATATTATATGTTAGAATAAAATATTTCATATCATTCTTTAATTTAGTTTTTAGAAGTGATCAGTGATATGGGTACTGATTATAATAGCTTTGCATACAGTATTACTTTCTGTACTTATTCTGTATTTCATATACATATTTATGTTTTATTATTATAAAATCAATAAAAAGATTGAAAAAGAAAAGTAGGATATGTATGCAAAGAAATAAATGTAAACAAACTGACTATGCAATATAGAGAAAAATAAATATTCACTAATAAATAATGTGCAACCTGGGGCATTAAATGATTCTCTGATTGAAATTGTCATTGAGGAGTCTGATGGTGGAGGGGTAGCAAGACTTGTATGAGTCTTGTGGTACCTATACTTCTTTCCTGATGGCATCAATGACAACAGGGCATGCCCTGGGTAGTGTGAATCCTTAGGCGCATTCAAATTGCAGCACCCAGGTAGCTCTCCTGGGACCTGGGCAAGATTACTGGTTAGTGGGAATAGCAGCCTAACCTACGTGTTAAATCGCTAACCCAGATTTTTAAGGGGGAATCCCACCCCTGCAATGACGTGGTGAGTGACGTGTTATGCAGCCACAGAGAATCCCCTGTTCTGTGTTCTTCCGGTTCCCTTTCTGTTTAAAATTCCAGAGTAACCGGGTGAGCCATTTCCCCTTTCAAATAGGTGGAGGACACCCAGGTAAGTTTTACTAGGTTCCCTGACCACCTCCGAGGTAGGCGTGGGACCAGGGTAGATTTTGACCGGGCCTGCCCAGTTCAGCCCTTTAAAATAGCCCTTTACCTGGGCCTTCAACCTATTAAATTGCCCGGTTAGCCCTGTTTTGCAAGGCAATTTGAAAGGGCCTCTTGATAACTGCTGCTGCTCTCTGATGGCAGCATTCCAAGTAGATTTTCTTAATGGTAGTTTTGCCTGTGATATGCTGGGCTATGTCCATTTCCTTTTGCAGAGCTTTCCGCTCAGGGGTATTGGTGTCTCCATACAAGGCCATGATGCAGCTGGTCAGGACACTTTACATTACACGTTTGTAGAAATTTGCCAAGGATTTTGATATCATGCTGAACTTCCGCATATTCCTGTCTAAGTCGATATGCTGACATGCTTTCTTCTTGTCGACATGAGTATGATGGATCCAAGAAAGTCCTCCGAGTTAGTGAACCCCAGGAATTTAAATTTGCTCACCCTCTCCACATCTGATCTCGAGCAGTCACAGGGAAACTCCACATAGCTCCTGAAATCAGGATTAAACCTTGGAGTCTTTAGGCATTCCTCATGCATTTTTACTGCTTTTATCTACTTTCAACCTGCACATTACACAGTAAATGGGAAAATGGCAATCAGACTTATTTTGTCGTGGCACAGCACTGTCTGATCTTTTCAACCCGCAGCACATTTTACCACTGCAAAGCCGATAATAAGTGATAAGCTCCCAAACTGAGGCATTACATTTGTCAGTAGGTTATTTAAAACACATTCTAAATTTGCTCTTGTCTCAGACAGATCTCCCTGTTATCACAACCAGCCCACTCATTCTGAATGTGCTCCCACAAAAGCCTGAAATGCAAGATTTGCTAATGTAGCATGAAAATATTCTGTGTCAGGATAAAAGACCAAAGCATTAATCTAAAAGCTTTTTACCATTAAACATCCCAGACAGTTTTATTTTGCTTGAGACTGAAGTATACACGCTACGTGAATATTGCATCTGTGATTCGACTGGCCATTCACTAACAGTAATGCTTACGTTCATAGTGAGTTGATCATACAAATCTAGAACAAGCAAAAAATTCCTCTCCCAGAGTGATGTCGGTTTTCCAAAGGGTCTTGCATTCCTCAGATAGTCATCTCAGATGGTTAGATCAGCTAACCCAGACAGGTCACAGGGAAAACATGCAAACTCCTTCCAGACAGCACTGGATTAAAAACCCTTCTCATGCTAACACTCTTTGATTAACAGCAAGTGGTTGAAAAGAAAAATTCAGTTTTGAATCCAGGCACTGGCATCCAGGGATGCAGTGCTAAATTTTTAGGTGCCAAAGTTATTCAAAAATGGCGACAAGGAGGTCCTATGTTCTATTTGCCATTGTATAATGGAGAGTGAATGGTAGGACGATCAATGTGGAAGATTGGTTGTGGAAGAAACAGGTACCTTGTATGTCCAGAATAGAGCTCAGCCAGGGTGGGGAGTGCGGGGTGGGTGCAGGGGGAGGCCGCCACTGCCCAGAGCAATGTGGTGCCGGAGCAGCCCCATGAGGAGCCAGAGCGGTACTCTGGTGAGTTCCAGCAGCACTGCATCCCAGCTGGCATCAAGGCTCCACAAGAAGACCAGCATCATAGTGATTTCCCTTCAGTTTCATTCCTCTCTTCTTCTCTTTCTCATCTTTCATTGCTGCAAGATTACAAATGAATTTAAAATTGATGCCCTGGGGAGTGAAATTTTAAAAAATGGCAAGAAGGGGACTGAAAAACTATGAGTTGCCAACAGCAGCAATCTCAGTCCAGGATAAAAACGTAAACCAGGAGTATCTTCTAAAGCAGTGGGTTTCAAACTGCCCCCCCTAAACTCACATTCCTCCTCAAGCAATCGCTATGCCATAAGTGCTCTGTGATTAGTCAGGGTTTGCTTAAGGTGGGATGTGAGTGGGAAGAAAAAGTTTGAAAACCACTGTTTTAACCGTACCTCATGGACTCGTTATGTGCACCGTTTCATAACTCCAAAGGAAATGGACCAATGACCATTTTTCTCGCAAAATATTTCAGTAAATCGATCAAGAGCAGTGGTTCTCAACCTTCCCTTCCCACTCACACTCCATTTTAGGCAATCCTTTACCAATCACAGAGCACTTATGGCATCGGGATTGCTTCAGGTGGAATGTGGGTTTAGGGGCGGTAGTTTGAAAACCACTTTTCTAAAGAGTATTATTCGCAAATCCTGGCAAACAATTCAGCAAGACATGGACAAGAATCCTATTTATGTTATCAATGATAATTCTATGATCAAGCCAATAAAAAAGTAAAGGATGTAAATTGAGAGGCAACTGGTTCAATTTTCCCTAACAAATACAGCAGAAGTCCAAAAATCCAGACTGCTCGGATTTTCTGGACTCTCGGGCAGTACTTTTAAAATTCAAATTTAAGGAGGAATAAAGAGACGAACAGGTGAATTTTGTTAGTTTATTCATTAGCAAATACAGCATGTTTCATTTATCAAAATGAGCAGGTTTACAGAAAAATAAAGTCAACAAGCATGGTCACTTGTTGCCACGATGCACCTGTGTCATTTATCTATGTGTGCATGCAGACAAGATCCTGCTAAATTTTAAAAGTTTGAGAGTTTTTGGAAAGTCCAGCTTCTCTGATTGGGATTTCACCCAAGCCATCAGGATCCTGGATTCCTAGAACATATGTAGATAATGTACTTTGGACTTTTACAGTATGCATCTTAATATTTTTAATATTTCAATGTGTTTAACTATTCTAACTTGTATTTATGTAAATACTCTCCATGGTCCTGGAGAAATACTATCTCTTCTTTACCATGTGAGCCATATCAATGATAAATGAAGGTGGCTTGACTTGGTTCGGATTTCTGACATCCGGATTTTTGGACTTCCACTGTAGCTTTGTTTTACAAATGTCCTTGCAGTCCTCACTCACGAGTCTGAATTTTATAGAGCTAGATTTTTGCAAAGACCTCTTCTTAATGTTGTTGCATCATTGGTGGTAAAGTGCTTCATTAAAGCACCATTAATATAAGAAAGCTAATGGGACTATTCATTTAACTTTTGACCTCAATAGGCCAGCTGGCTAGCATTATTCTTGACACGTCTTCACTTTTAATGCCATGAAGAGTCCACATCCCAGTGATTGGAATAATCGATAGACTCCCTTATTGATTAATTTATTCACTTGGATCCTTTCTTTAAGTATGGAATTGTACCTGACCACTTTAGGATTTGAACATAAGCTTTAAAGACAAGAAAGAATTTCATTAATTTGGATTCATTTACTGTAAAGGTTGCAGTTACTGAAGGCTGTTAGCACTTGAGTTTTATGTTGGATTCTTATTTCACAATCATTTCCACTGATCTTTAAAGATAAAATACCTATTATTTTAGAGAAGATAAATATATTTTGATTTCTTCAATTGGGTGTGATTTACGTTGTAAAACAAGTTCAGTACTTGTTATTTCTTATTGAATTCTACATAAACTGGGATTGCTGGTAGAAGTGAAGCCATATTCACACAGCAATATGCAGAGGCCGACAGCATCGAGTCCACGCTGCTGAAGATCCTGCTGCGCTGGGTGGGTCACGTCTCCAGAATGGAGGACCATCGCCTTCCCAAGATCGTGTTATATGGTGTGCTCTCCACTGGCCACCGTGACAGAGGTGCACCAAAGAAAAGGTACAAGGACTGCCTAAAGAAATCTCTTGGTGCCTGCCACATTGACCACGGCCAGTGGGCTGATCTCGCCTCAAACCGTGCATCTTGGCGCCTCACAGTTCGGCGGGCAGCAACCTCCTTTGAAGAAGACCGCAGAGCCCACCTCACTGACAAAAGGCAAAGGAGGAAAAACCCAACACCCAACCCCAATCAACCAATTTTCCCCTGCAACCACTGCAACCATGTCTGCCTGTCCCGCATCGGACTTGTCAGCCACAAATGAGCCTGCAGCTGACGTGGACATTTACCCCCTCCATAAATCTTCGTCCACGAAGCCAAGCCAAAGAAAGATACAATCACTAAAAGTACTTGGTTAGTATTTACTTCACAGAGCCTGGAAAATTCAAAGCTAAACTGGCACCTGAACTTGGATCATTCTACAATGCATGTTTTGCAAAATGTAGACATTTAATAACAATGAAATCATTTTCTGACTTTGAGGATATTCAGTTATAGACTGAAAACAATATGTAAATGTAATTAATCAATGAATGACTTGCATTGCTGTCAATGAACTCAATACTGGTACAACATTCTCAAGACTGGACATAATGAACCTTCTTCCTGGGCAATTCATCATTGAGTCTCTGGGAACTCCAGTCCTCTAAAGTGACGCTGTGCTAATTAATTCAAGCAATTCCTCAGCACTGGACTCCACCATCATGCCAGCCAAGCTTGGCAGAATTTCCATCACAAAAGTTGACCTATAAATGAATCATCCATGTGGCGTTCCCACTGGAATGATCTCATCAATGAGCCATATGAGAAACAGAAATTGACTGGCAGTGTTCTTGGAGCATGTTGTATTTAATTGCCAGTATCTTCCTGAACATGATCATTAGGCTGGACCTAGTTAACATCTCAGAATAATGTAAACAGTTCAAGTGAGTGAAGGTTTTAGTGAAATAATTCTGCCCCCTTCTGATTCTACTTCAGCCGTTTACCTCTCATGTTGAGTGACTTCACTTTAAGTCCCTTCCTGAATCTTAATCCAATCTGAAAGCACACCAAATCCAACCAATTTCTCCTCATTAAAATCTGGATGACCTCACACTAATCCATGTGAAACTCCATTTGCCAAGTTTTTGCAGGATTATTCAATCTATCTAATTCACACAATGATCTCACTGCAACATGGCTTTCCACGGTTTTGTGCAGCACTGGGGGTAATCCAACTTCACTACAAAGTGATTTGTAAAGGTAACCATCACACAACCCACGTGGAGACAAAATTCTCTTGACATACTAAGGATATAATTCGTCATATTGTGTAGAATACCCACTATTCTAGATGAGATGAATTCAAAACAAGTCCAGTTGCTCAAAGGGCAGCACGGAGTGCAGCGCTATGACAGCCAGTGAGCAGGGATCGAGTCCCACGCTGTCTATAAGGTGTTTGTATGTTCTTCACGTATGTTTCCTCCCACCCTTAAAAAATGTTCCAGTGCTGTAGGTCAATTGGGTGTAATTGAGCAGCATGGGCTCGTGGACTGAAAGAGCCTGTTACCAACCGTTATCGCCATGAAAACGTTCCGATACTAGTGGAACAAGTGTGGTGAACCCAAAAATGATGAGGCAACTCAGTGAAGCCACAGGAAAGGACATGTACCTCATGTTAACACTGAATGAAGACCAGGGATGAGAACTATTCCTTCCAGGGCCAGGAAGGCCCAAAGGGTGATGTGTTTAAGTAAGATACTCAACCTATAGGCTGGAACTGCACCAAGGGGTGTGTGGTTGTGCATTCCACAGGCAATGCATTAGGTAGAAGAGAACCAGCTGCCTGCTCTTGTTGCAAGTTCTTGTTCTGTTTTTGGAAGCCAATAGATATGACGACCAAATAAAATGAACTGGCCATTTCCTTCGTCCAGTTATTTCCAAGCTGCTGCAGAAGTGTTTCTGTACATAAGAGTTCTCAAAAAGAAAATGCTTTAGAACTTTGACAGCACACAAGGGTAACATATAAAGGGAAATTAGTTTCTTATTTGCTTCATTTATTATAGTTTTTACAATTCCTAGATTGAAGTGGGTGCTATTTTATGATTTTGACTAAAAATAGAAAAGAAAATGTGTTCTGAGTGTTTAAAATTAATACAAAGAAGTGCTGGAGAAACTCAGCAGGTCCTACAGCATCCATGGGAGGCACGGTTGGCATAACAGTTAGTGCAATGTGTTTACAGCGCCAGTGATCAGGACCAGACTGGGGTTCAAATCCCATGCTGTCTGTAAAGAGTTTGTACGTTCTCCCTGTGTCTGCGTGGGTTTACCCAGGAGCTCTGGTTTCCTCCCACTGTTCAAAATGTACTGGGGATGAAGGTTAATGGGGTGTAAACTGGGCAGCATGACTCATGGACCAAAATGGCCTATTACCACACTGTATGTCTAAACTAAAAAAAATTATAGATATATTTATAACCAACGTTTTGGGGCTGAGCCCTTCATCAAAGTTTATTTGTAATTTTTACAAAGAGCAAGGGTCCCAGTATAGATCCCTGCAGAACTCCACTAGTCACTGACCTCCAAGCAGAATATGTGCCATCCACTACTACTCTCTGCTTTCTATATGCAAGCCAATTTTTACATGAAATTGCCTTAGATCTATTCATCTTTGCTGCAAACAGGTGAAGCCTTCATCAGTCCTACAGATAGGTACAAGGGAATCTGTGCACATTACACACAATGAGCCAGCAAGTTCATTGGAATCAGCAAATCCTCAGAGAGCAGTTGTGTGAACGTTCAAAATCTCTACATTCATTTGGGAATGTCAAAATTCTGCTTGCACTGCCAAGAGAAGTGCCAGCATTCCTGCAGAAGATTCATGTTGTGTTTGGTGACCTACAATTAGTTCAGCCACTCCAAGATACTTCAGAAATAAATTATATAGTAAAACATCGAGTAAGTTAAATATCAATGTTTCAGCAATGCGATCACACCATCCGGGTCACAAGTTGTTCTATTTCCTTTGATATATTGAGAGCTTTGGAGTTATGATCAAAGGGGTAGCCCTGTTCCATTCTAAATTATTGACCAAACTGCACTCTCTATAGAATGCTACAGCACAGAAAACAGGCCATTCAGCTCCTCTAGTCTGTTCAGACCATGATCTCATTAGCTTCACTGACCTCCTTCCATTCCACCACCCTCCAGACCTCTCCCATCCATGAATCTATCCAATTTATTCTTAAAACACATGATTCAGCCTGTATTCACATCACATGGCAGCATATTCTACACTCCCACCACTCTCTGAGTGAAGAACTTCCCCCAATGTTCCCTTTAATCGTTTCCCTTTTCTGCTTAAAACTATGACCTCATATCTATCTTCCCCAATCCAAGTGGAAAATACTTACTCGCATCCACTCTGTCTATACCTTTCATAATCTTGTAAACCTGTATCAAATCTCCCTTCATTTTTATTCACTCCAAAGAATAAAGTCCTAACCTGTTTAATCTTTTCCTGAAGACCCAGCAATATCTGAGTAAATCTTCTCCACACTCTTTCAATCTTATTGCTATCCTTCCTATAATTTGGCAACCAGAACTGCACACAATATTCCAAATGTGGCCTCACCGACTGTGGTGCGCTGTTAGACAGAATCAGACACACACAAGTTAAAGACTGTACAACAGGCTTTAATCCACAAATCCTCCACAGAGCCAGGCTGGCTGTGGCTGCAGCAACTCTGTGTGAGGCCTCGGGAGGCCGGCGCAGGCTTATATCCTGAAGGGTGATTGACACCCGACCGGGTGGGGCTTAATCCATTCAGGACGACTGATTGACAGCCAGCCAGATGTTGTCCTGTCCCCTTACACTCCTGCAGGTACAGAGGTTGCCCCCTGCAGTAGGCCAGTGGTGTACCACCGCACCGATGTCTCAAACAATTTCAACATAACATCCCAACTCCTAAACTCAACACTTTGTGTTATGTCCTCGGTTGCACTATCAGAGGTCTTAATAAACACTAAGAAAAGCTGGTAAGTTTAGAAGCACAAATTTTTACTCACATCAGGTGACTGGTCACACTGAGCATGCTCACCACTAAGTGTGATGTGGCTTTCACAATGTGTCTCACTGAGCATGCTCACCACTCAAGTGTGATGCAGCTCTAATATTCTTGCAGTGTTCATGCTCCAGCAGAAAATAGTCCCAAGTTTCCTCTGTATATAACATCTCTCCTTCTTAAAAAAATTTATAAAAAGTTAAATTATTTATTAAAATTTCTTAAAAATAAATTGTTACTGTTTCTTTTCCCTCACTTACCATTAAGAATTATTTATTCTAATGACACAAATGCAGTTCTATATTCTTTTCAGAGAAATCGCACTGGTGGTAGGATTTTGCTTCTCTTCCTTGTGGCGTCTGTTTCGTTCAGTGGTGCTAGTATGCTTGTGGGTGGTGGTGTTGTTTGCCTTGGTTCTCCTGTTGCTTGCTGTTCAGTCATTATGGTGTTGTTGGTTGAGAAGAAAAGTCATGAAAAGACAAAGTTCAACAAATATAAAACATAAGACATAAAAGATAAAGTTGCAGAGAAGAGAAAGAAGATGGCACCCAAGAAGGAAAAAGTAAAAACCATGGAAAAAAAAAGAAAAGTCACCGGAAAAGAAAGAAGGCCTTACCTGTACGAAAGAACAGAGAGCTGTGGTAGCAAAGAATGCCCGTTCTCTGAGGTTGGTGTCGGCCCTGCTGAGTCGCGACCCCCTGACCAGTGGACTGCAAAATTGGCTCTCTGAGCCAAACAAAAGTGCGCAACTGCGCAACCTAAGGTAAAAGAAAACACCGACGGGAGAGGGGCTCAGCCAAAAAGTGGGCAACCAAGGCGTGACCAGCCGAGAGACGCCCGACACCAAGGCTCTCAGCTGGAAAATGAGGAAGGCGGCAGGAGAGGGAGTGAAGTACCAGGCGAGAAAGAAAGTTGATGGGGTGAACGGCAAGAGGAGCAACAGCAGGAGGCCTGACAGGTGAGCAACTCAGAAGAAGAGGACCAACAGCAAGAGGACCAGCAAGAAGAGGCCCGGCAAAGTGATACAAGCAACTCATCAGGAAAATCAGAAGAGACACAGATACAAAGAAGAGAAGAAAAAAACAAAAACACAGGTACAGACACAGAAGAAGAGGAAGAAGAATACCAAGATCTTCACAGAAAATTAGAAGGTAAAACAGATGGACAGAATATAAATAAAGCTTTTTTTCAACAACAAATGAGAGCATTAAAAAAAATGGTTGTCATTAGAATTTAGTGCAATTAAAAGAAAAATGAAAAGAACAGAAGATTAAGATCTAAAAAATGCAAAGATTAGAACTAGTCATGACAGAAATGGGGAAAAGAGTAGAAAATGTGGAAGAACGAGAAATGGCTGTAAAAATGGAAGTAAATGAGTTAAGAGGAAAATTGGAAGAAAGTGACAAAAAAATTAAAGAGACACAAGAATTGTTATCTCAGAAAATTGATACGTTGGAAAATTATAGTAGGCGAAACAACATAAAAATAGTGGGCCTGTAGGAAGATGAAAAAGGCACAGATATGAAGGAATTTATAAAAGGATGGATCCCGAAGGTCCTGGGAACGACAGAAATGCATGAAGAAATGGAAATAGAAAGGACACACAGAGCATTAGCTCCGAAACCACAGATACATCAAAAACCAAGATCCATCTTAGTAAATTTTTTGAGATATACGACAAGAGAAAATATACTGGAGAGAGCAAGGAATAAAATTAGAGAAGATAATAAACCATTGCAATACAAGGAACAAAAAATATTTTTTTACCCAGACATAAGTTTTGAACTCTTAAAGAAGAGGAAGGGGTTTAATACAGCAAAATCGATCCTATGGAAAAAAGGTTATAAATTCATGTTAAGATCCAGCTGTGCTTAAAATATTTATCCACGAGGAGCAAAACAGACTGTTCTCGGATCCAGAGGAAGCACAAGAATTTGCAGAGCATTTGCAGGACCGAAGGAGAGATGAAGAGATGTAATAAGAATGAAGAACGGCAATAAAGTATATATGAAGATGTAAAAAACAATCTATATGTAAAGAACTAAAGAAGGAAAAGAGAAGGGAAGGAAGGAAGTAAGGGGGAAGAAAAGGGAGAGCTTTGTTATATGTGTAAAAAAAAGTGTTTTATTGGGGGTTGGGGGGGGAGAGAATAACCATCACTGCGAAATCAGTTCATGCTTGCCAACAAGATCGCAATCCAAATGGAAAGGGGAGTTGCGGTTGCCCGGCAAGGGATAAGGGGCAACTCAGAGAGGGGGGGGGCGCATTTGGGGTTAAGGTAATATTGGATGTGGGAGTTGTTGGAGTATTTTATGTTTTAAATGTGTTGTCATACATTGAGTTTAAAAAGGGAAAACTGAGAGATGAAAATAGGGAAAAGGGGGATGGAGGTGGTGAGGAAGCAGAAATAAGGTGTAAACAAGATATGAGATGGCCACATTGAACTATATGACTATAAACATTAATGGAATATATAACCAAATTAAAAGGAAGAGCCTATTAAATTTACTGAAAAAAGAAAAAAATAGATATACCATTTGTGCAGGAAACGCACCTAACTGAAGTGGAACTTAACAAATTAAAGAGAGACTGGGTAGGACACGTAGCGGCAGCATCATATAATTCAAAAGATAGCGGTGTAGCTATTTAATTAAAATGTACCAATCAAAATAGAGGAGGAAATAATATATCCAGCAGGGAGGTATGTAATGATAAAAGTGTCAGATATACTCAGAATTTTTGAATTTGCTCAATATATATGTTCCTAATGAGGAGAATCAAAAGTTTATGCAGGATATTTTTTTGAAGATTGTAGATACACAAGGAAATATATTGATAGGAGGGGATTTTAACCTTAACTTGGATCCAATGTTGGATAAAACTGGACAAAATACAAGCAAAAAGAATAAAGTCGCCAAATGTATGGTCAAATCAATGCAGGAAATGAAACTTATGGATATATGGAGGAGGCAGCACCCAAGAGAGAAGGAATATTCATATTATTCGAGTCGGCATAAAACATACTCAAGGATTGATATGTTTTTGTTGTCAGCCCATATTCAAGGGAGAGTTAGGAAAACTGAGTATAAAGCTAGATTACTATTTGATCATTCACCCCTGTTATTAGCAATAGAACTGGAGGACATCCCAGCAAGAAGAGAAAGATGGAGGTTAAACCCCATGCTACTTAAAAGGCAGAAATTTAGAGAGTTTATTGAACGCCAAATTAAAACATATTTTGAAATAAACATGTAATCAGTGAATGACAAATTTATATTATGGGACACAATGAAAGCCTTCATTAAAGGGCAGATAATAAGTTATGTAACTAAAATGAAAAAGGACTACAATTGGGAAATAGAGCAGTTTGAAAGGGAGGTAGTAAGTACAGAAAAGGAACTAGTAAAAAGGGATGATATAATGAAAAAGAGAGAATTGGTGGACAAAAACATTACAAACATACAAGGTGGAGAAGAACATAATGAAAACAAAACAAAAGTATTACGAACTGGGAGAAAAAACACATAAAATATTAGTCTGGCAACTTAAAACAGAACAAGCTAAAAGAACTGTATTGGCATCAAGGAAAAAGGACAAACAAATTACATATAATCCAACAGAGATTAATGAGAACTTTAAGGAATGTTATGAACAATTATACCAAACTGAGAACGAGGGGAAAGATGATAAAATAGAAGAGTTTTTAGCTAAAATTGAACTGGCAAGATTGCAAGAGGAACAAAACAAACTGATAAAATCATTTGAAATAGAGTAAGTATAGGATATATTAAAAAAGCTGCCGAACAATAAAACACCAGGCGAGGATGGATTCCCAATTGAATTCTATAAAACATTTAGAGAGTTATTAATTCCTCCTATCCTGGAAATAATGAATCAGGTAGAAGAAACACAAAACTTGCCAGACTCATGTAAGACAGCAATAATTACAGTAATATCAAAGATGAGGAAGGATCCATTAACACCAGCATCATATAGACCAATATCTCTACTTAACTCAGATTATAAGATAATAGCAAAATTATTAGGAAACAGATTGGCCGATTGTGTACCTAAAAAAGTAAAACAAGATCAAACTGGATCTATTAAGAAAAGACGAACAGCAGATAATGTCTGTAAACTTATTAATCTAATTCATGCAGTTCAAGGAAATAAGAAGCCAACAGTGGCTATTGCTTTAGACGCAGAAAAAATCTTTGACAGAGTAGAATGGAACTATTTATTTAAAGTATTACAGAGGTTCAATCTTCCAGAAAAATATATTAATTGGATTAAAGCATTATATAATGGACCATTGGCAAAGGTAACAGTAAATGGATATGTATCAAGCTAATTTAAATTAAGTAGGTCAACTAGACAGGGATGTCCATTATCCCCCTTATTGTTCGCCTTAGCAATAGAACCATTGGCAGAACTGATAAGAACAGAAAATAAAATAAAAGAGATAAAAAAAAGAAGGAATATAAAATCAGCTTATTTGCAGATGACATCATAGTATACCTAACAGAACCAGAAATATCAATAAAAGAATTACATAAGAAATTGAAGGAGTATGGAGAAATATCGGGGTACAAGATCAATGCAAATAAAAATGAAATGATGCTAATGAGTAACACGGATCATACAGAATTTAAAAAAGAATCACCATTTAAATGGCAAGTACAAGCAATCCAATGCCTAGGTATTAGGTTAGATAATAACTTAAGCCACTTGTACAAACTAAATTATCAGCCACTAATAAAGAAATTGCAGGAAGACTTAGAACATTGGAAAGAATTACCGCTAACATTGATAGGGAGTGTTAATTTGATTAAAATGAATGTCTTCCCAAGGATACAATACCTATTTCAATTGCTGCCAATTCCCTTAACAGAGAAGTTCTTCAATGAACTAAAGAGAATAATAAGGAAATTCTTTTGGAAAGGGGGGAAACCAAGGGTAGTGTTAGATAAATTAACAGAGAGGTATAACCAAGGTGGTTTGCAGTTACCAAACTTTAAAAATTGTTATAGAGCTGCACAATTAAGGTATTTATCAGATTTTTACCAGACAAGGGAAAAACCAGACTGGACTAAGATAGAACTTGATCAAATAGGGGAGAAGGTAATGGAACATATACTTTATAAGTGGGATGCAAAGCTGGTGCAATATAAAAGCTCACCAGTATTGCATCATTTACTTAATATATGGAAGAAGATCCACATAGAAAGGAAAAAAATGAATTACCAAATATCAAAATTGTTATTGACACAAAACCCACTAATCCCTTTTACAATAGATAACCTTTCCTTTAGAGAATGGAAGTGAAAAGAAATCAAAAGAATTGAAAATTGTTTTTTGGGAAATAATTTATTAACATTTGAAAAGTTGAAGTACAAATATGGAATAACTCATGGTACAATGTTTGCATATCATCAACTGAAATCTTAATTAAAGGATAAATTGGGAAACAGACTGAGATCACCAGAAGGAAGCAGCTTTGAATATGTGATTACAGACACAATGATAATTAAAAGATTTATAATGAACATGTACATTAAGCTGCAAGATAAGGAAAATGATGAAATAAGCTATAAACCTAAACAAAAATGGGAAAAGGATTTAAGCAAAGATAAAAAATGAAGCAAGGGAAAAGTTATGTTCTGGAACATAACTTTCTTCTTTCTTCTTTGGCTTGGCTTCATGGACGAAGATTTATGGAGGGGTATGTCCACGTCTGCTTTTGAGGGGGAAGACGTGGACCTGTCCTCGGGCCTGCGCAAAGGAGCTTTTAGGTGGAGTGCAGTGTGCGCAGTACTGGCCCCACCCTTTATACCCATGGTTCGTGTGCCGTGGCCAAGCAAGCTGGGACGTGGCAGCGAGGTCCTTGGGTCGTAGGTTTTATATCGGAGTGACTTTCTCCTATGCAGGTTGCTTAACTGGGCTGAAGAGGCCTGTATCCCCTTTTAGGTCGAACCATTTCTGGAGATCTACGACCACTGTCCCCAGTTATGGAGTGGTGCGCCCTGGAATCGGCCTGCGTGCGTTTACTCCTGCCGCGGCCGAGTAAAGGGGATGGATGCAGCATTGGTTGAGGATCAGAAAGAAAAGTTGTAGTCGAAAATTTTTTTAAGACTGGAGAGAACTCTGCAATGGAGTTCACAGTTGTTAGTGTTTAGACTTGGTTTTTGAGGTGTGTATTTAACTCTGAAATACACTAAACAGTTCTCATTGACCACTCCCGGCCCGGGGCTCGCCTGCCAACGGTTGGGCTGTGCGGGCTGCCGGGGTTTGCTTGGCGACGGCGGCCTGTGTTCGGTGCTCGGGCAGCGGTGCGGGTAGGCCCGGTCTCGACTGGCTGTTTCTCCCTGCGATGCGGCCGTTACCTCAGGCGGACTCAGGCAGGACCTCGGGGCCCCCCCCGGGCGGCAGCTGGTCCTCGGGCCTCTGGTGGCGGCAGCAACCTTGAGATATGTATGTACTT
Organism: Narcine bancroftii; assembly: GCF_036971445.1. Lineage (NCBI taxonomy): Eukaryota > Metazoa > Chordata > Chondrichthyes > Torpediniformes > Narcinidae > Narcine > Narcine bancroftii. Next base: position 88,419,282 of record NC_091474.1, read on the forward strand.
GGACCCCTAGATCCCTCTGTTCCTCCATGTGGTTAAATATCTGACCATTAACCCTGTACTCAGCTTTTTGGTTTGACCTTCCAAAGTTCATCACCTCACACTTGTATGGATTGAATTTAATTTGCCATTTTTCTGCCCAACTCTGCATCCTTTCTACATCCTTTTGTAACCTACCACAAGCTTCAGCACTCCACAACTTCTCCAACCTTCTGGATCCCAGAACAGATCCCCAAGGAGCTCCACTATTCACTGACCTCCAGGTAAAATATTTTCTGTCTACTACTACTTTTGCTGGGCAACCAGAACTGAACACAATACTCCAAGAGTGGCCTACTCAATATTTTGTACAACTACAACATAACATCCCCACTCTTGTGCTCAGGCTTATGAAGACAATATAGCAAATGCCTTCTTCATTACCCTACCCATTTGTTGTCATCAAGCTATGGAATTTGTACTCTAAGGTGATAATAATGATGATGTCTGGAACTATGAAGAATACAATAAACACAGGTTACGCATGATACAGTATAATTGGTTACTCAGGTTATATATCACACCTCAAAAGTTAAAAGAATGGGATCCAACATTATCAGATAGATGTTTTTGCTGTAAGAAGGAAATAGGAACAACAGTACATGCAATTTGGGCCTGTACAAAAGTGAAAATGTTTAGGGAAGATCTAAATCAGATATTAAATAAAATCACAAAAAATAACATACCAAAAAATCCAGAGATCTTTCTTTTAAGTAACATAAGAAGTAAGGAATTGGGCCTCAAATTGGATAAAGGGCAAAAAAGATTTATTATGATAGCCTTAGCAGTAGCAAAAAAATGTATAATGTCAACTTGGAAAATGGAAGAGAGCCTGAGAGTACAGCAATGGTACATGGAAATGAATAAATGTATTCCATTGGAAAAAAATAACATATAATTAAAAAAATAAAGTCACATTATTTGAACAAATTTGGGAACCATACATGGAACATAACAGAGAGGGCTTGCCTCAGACCCCCACCCCCTAAAATGATAAGAAGACAAAACAACTTGATTCAGTGTATAAAAGCAGATGACACATTTTTCTTGTTTATTTTTCATTGTGTGAAGACATTGTTTCATGGTTTTATTGTGTTGTATACGTTGAATATTTATTGGTTTTGGAGGGGGGTGGGAAGGGGGGAGCGAGGGTAGGGGGAAAAAATGGAGAAAATGCCACTGTGTATATTTAATGAGAAAAGTTTGTATATACTTTGGTTGATATGGACAATAAAAAAAATATATTTAAAAAAAAATAACGTATGACCTTGGTGTCTCAGCTTCTCTGACAATCTTTGCTGGGCTCCAGGTTTTTATCACTGGCTCTTGAACATGCGCATGCTGCCCTTGGAAGAGTTCCAGTAGTAATTATGCATGTTTATTATAAAGTTGACGACTTTCCTCTTGTATGTTAGTCAACTTTCTTCTTGTTTCCTCTTGGTCGTCTGGTGGATGGATTTTGCTTGCAGGGTTGTCATCCGGTACCGCACGGATGGCAGTCTCTTCAATCTGAGGCGCCTGCAAGCTCACACCAAGACACAAGAGAAACTTGTCCGTGAACTACTCTTTGCAGATGATGCCGCTTTAGTTGCCCATTCAGAGCCAGCTCTTCAGCGCTTGACGTCCTGCTTTGCGGAAACTGCCAAAATGTTTGGCCTGGAAGTCAGCCTGAAGAAAACTCAGCCAGCTCCCCATCATGACTACCAGCCCCCCCACATCTCCATCGGGCACACAAAACTCAAAACGGTCAACCAGTTTACCTATCTCGGCTGCACCATTTCATCAGATGCAAGGATCGACAATGAGATAGACAACAGACTCGCCAAGGCAAATAGCGCCTTTGGAAGACTACACAAAAGAGTCTGGAAAAACAACCAACTGAAAAACCTCACAAAGATAAGCGTATACAGATCCGTTGTCATACCCACACTCCTGTTCGGCTCCGAATCATGGGTCCTCTACCGGCACCACCTACGGCTCCTAGAACGCTTCCACCAGCGTTGTCTCCGCTCCATCCTCAACATCCATTGGAGCGCTTACACCCCTAACGTCGAAGTACTCGAGATGGCAGAGGTCGACAGCATCGAGTCCACGCTGCTGAAGATCCAGCTGCGCTGGATGGGTCACGTCTCCAGAATGGAGGACCATCGCCTTCCCAAGATCGTGTTATATGGCGAGCTCTCCACTGGCCACCGTGACAGAGGTGCACCAAAGAAAAGGTACAAGGACTGCCTAAAGAAATCTCTTGGTGCCTGCCACATTGACCACCGCCAGTGGGCTGATAACGCCTCAAACCGTGCATCTTGGCGCCTCACAGTTTGGCGGGCAGCAACCTCCTTTGAAGAAGACCGCAGAGCCCACCTCACTGACAAAAGGCAAAGGAGGAAAAACCCAACACCCAACCCCAACCAACCAATTTTCCCTTGCAACCGCTGCAATCGTGTCTGCCTGTCCCGCATCGGACTTGTCAGCCACAAACGAGCCTGCAGCTGACGTGGACTTTTTACCCCCTCCATAAATCTTCGTCCGCGAAGCCAAGCCAAAGAGTGAAGAAGAGAGTGTCTTGTACTTTCTGCCATTCAGAAGCTCTACCAGGGATTTCATGTCGGCCCTCAAGGGTGTTGCTCACAGTGACAAAAGAGCGAGATAGAGATCTCCCTTTGTCTCTCGACACTTTGTGAGAGTGTGTTTAATTGTCTGCACATGCTCCTCAATTAATCCATGGCCCTTGGGGTAATGTGGTGATGAAGTTGTGATGGTGAACCCATACTCTGCAGCCATTTCTCTGAATTCACACGATGAGAATTGGATCCCATTGTCACATATCACTTGTTTGGGTATCCCCTGTTCTGTGAAGAGTGCACGTACTGTAGCAGTGATGGTTGGTGCTTTCAGGTCTTTCACTTTCCTGATGAAGGGGAATTTGGAGTAGTAGCAGGACACAATCAGATACCATTCTTGGTTTTCTGTGAACAGGTCTGCTCCTACTGTGTGCCATGGCCTGGCGGGTATTTCTGTGGGTATCATCTCTTCCTTTTGTTCTGTATTTCTGGCATGCCAGACATGTAGCCACCATGTTTTCAAGGTCCTTATACATCCCTATCCAATAAATTGCTGACTTTGCTCTGTCTGATTTCTCCATTCCCATGTGGCCTTGGTGTATTTTCTGGGGAATGTTTTTTCATAGTCTCTGGTATTATCAGCCGAGACCCTGCCAGTAGTACACTGTTCTCCAAGGATATGTCGTCCCTGACAGACCAATGCTGACATATTGTAGGATGTACCTGTTTTATCCTTTCTGGCCATCCGTGTATTGCCTGTTGGGAGAGCAGCTGCAGCTTTCATCCTTTGTGGTTTCTTCTTTAATTAGGTTTAGTTTGTTATTGGTTAGCCTGACGAGGTGATCTATCTTGATTTCCATGTCTTTCATTTCGTATTTTTCATTTGGGGAAAGACGTGACAAAGCATCAGCAAGCAACATTTCTTTCCCTGGCCTATACTTCAAGGTAAAGTCATAACATTGGAGCTGGAGGAGTAGCCTCTGTATTCTGGCTGGTGCCTTGCTGAGATTCTTTTTCTGGATGCGTTCCAGTGGGCGATGATCACTCTCTACCACGAACTGTCTCCAATAGAGGAATTTGTGGAATTTTTCGCATCCATATTCGACTGCCAACAGCTCCCTTTCGATCTTGGCCTATCGGGTCTCTGCTGTTGTCAGGGCTTTTGAAGCAAAGGCTATCGGTTTTCCTTCCTGCACCAGTGCTGCCCCACGGCCTCTGATGGAAGCGCCTACTTGTAATGTGAGGTTTTTTTTCTGTCATAGTAGCTCAGTTCTACTTCTCTGCAGACCACTTCCTTTAGCTTGTCGAAATTTCGCTGATGCGATGGTGACCACTGAAACTCCACATCCTCTTTCAGCAACTCTCTGAGGTTGGCTGTGTGGTCTTACATGTGTGGGATGAAGGAACTCATTTATTGGATCAGGCCAAGGAAGCTTTTTAGTTCCTTTATGTCCTTTGGGTGGTCCATTTCAGCAATGGCTGTTATCATCTCTGGGTTTGGCCTGACCCCTTCAGGTGTGTCCACCATTCTGAAGAACTGGCACTCCTCCATCTTAATGATGCATTTGTCTGCACTGAGTTTGATGCCAGCCCCTCTTGTCCTCTCCATGGCCTCATGTAGGTGGAGATCATGGGTTTTCCCGTCTCTGCCAAAGATCTGGATGTCATCTGTGATGCCGACAGCGCCCTTGCATCCCCTGTAGGTCTCATCCATCTTTTCCTGGAAGATGTCTTGGCTCACCTTTAGGCCAAAAGGTAGGTGCAGGAACTTGTACCGGCTGAATGGAGTGGTGAATGTTGTTAGCAGTGTCGATTCTTCATCCAGCTTCACATTCCTGTACCTATTCTTGGCATCTAGCTTACTGAAGATTTTATATCCCGGTAGTTCAGAAGTGATGTCTTCCAGCATTGGTACTGGATAGTGCCCTCTTTTGATTGGTTGGTTTAAGTCTTTGGGGTCCAGACATATTCTTAGGTGGCCATTCAGTTTTTCTTTTACTACTATAGAATTTACCCAGTCAGCTGGCTCTACTACTTTTGGTATTACTAATTTTTCTTCCATTTTTTCTAGTTCCTGTTTTAGCTTTTGTTTCAGCTCTATTGGCACCTTCTGTGGAGCATCGATTATTGGTTTGTATTTTGGGTCTATAGCAATGTGGAATTCAAAGTTCCCAAAGCACCTGACTATGTCATCAAACCATTCAAGGTACATGTCCATGAGCTCGGTCTTGTTTGTGATTGGAGGGTGTTGCTCAAGCGAGGTGTCGGAATTGATCCTCTTGGACATTTTCTTCTCTCTGATCTCATTGTTTACAGAGATTAGCTGTAACTTCTGACAACTATTCAGGTCTAGGATTGATGGTCCATTGGCGTCAACCACAAAAAATGTGCATATGATGCTCTTTCCTTTATGTTTGCCTTTTATTTGGACTTTTCCGAGTTGTTTAATCACAGGGCCACCATAGGCTGTGAGCATGACATTTACAGCTTCTAGTATGCCTTCCTCCGGGTACCCATTCTTTTTGTGCTTGGGGAACATCTGGCGGTAGAGTCTAAGTGGGAGGACATTGCTTTGTAATCCTGTATCCAACTTTATTTTCAAGTTGAACATTTTTGGTTTGTTTCTGATCTTTTTTTTACATGGATCGTGGTGAGCAATTCATTTTTTTCTCCCTTCCCTTTCTTGGACATCTGAAGGAGGAGTATTGTTTCGATGCCGAGTGTCAGTGAATCGGAGTCACTGCTGTCACTTCCCTCGACGTGGTGTACTTTCCTTCTGTATTCTTGGTTTCTCTCTCTTTTCATGTCAGACCTACACATCTTTTCCCAGTGATTGACCTTCCCACAGGTCCTGCACTTCGAACAATATGCAGGGCATTTCTTGCAGTCATCGAAGGGGTATATTCTGCCGCACCCCCTGCAGTTCTCAGATGTCTGCGACTTTCTCTGCATGCGCTTTATGGCATCGACCCTTCTATCTCTTTTGAAAGCCAGGTTGCACTTCTGCTTGAACTTTTTAAAAGCCTCTATGACGTCGTCAGCTTCCCCGTCCATGACTGAACGTAATGTTGTTGCTGCTGCTGCGGCCATTTTCTTCTCCTGCTCTGGTCGTCAGGCAATGGTGCTTTTTCTTTGTCTCCTTCTCTTCATGTTTATTTTGGTTTATAGGGAATTTTTTCTATATGGTGTAGGTTTCTATCAATCCCACTACTGCCACCATGTTATGTCCTTGATTGTACCATCGGAGGTCTTAATAAACACTAAGGAAAGCTTGTACGTTTAGAGCACAAACCTTTACTCACATCTCAGGTTACTGGTTATGTATTGATATACTGACACACTGAGCATGCTCACCACTCAAGTGTGATATGGCTCTTACAGTCTTCCAGTGTTCATGCTCCAGCATAAAATAGTCCCAAGTTTCCTCTGTATATAACACTTTGATTTATAAAGGCTAAAATGCCAAAAGCTTTCTTTACAATACTGTCTACATGCCTTGCCACCTTCAGAGAATAATGTATTTGTATTCACAGATTGCTCTGCTCCTCTACACTCCTCAGTGCCCTATTATATGCTGTGTATGTCCTGTCCAGAGAAGAAACAAGCCTTCCGTCGCGCATGCAGCCATCTTCAGCGCAAACTCCGGGAGATCCAAAATGAGTGGTGGACTAGCCTCGCCAAACGAACCCAGCTCAGCGCGGACATTGGCGACTTCAGGGGTTTCTACGAGGCTCTAAAGGCTGTGTACGGCCCCTCACCCCAAGCCCAAAGCCTGCTGCGCAGCTCAGACGGCAAAGTCCTCCTCAGCGACAAGATCTCCATCCTCAACCGATGGTCAGAACACTTCCAATCTCTTTTCAGTGCCAACCGCTCAGTCCAAGATTCCGCCCTGCTCCAGCTCCCTCAACAGCCCCTAAGGCTAGAGCTGGATGAGGCCCTCACCCAGGATGAGACATATAAGGCAATCGAACAACTGAAAAGTGGCAAAGCAGCAGGTATGGATGGAATCCCCACAGAGGTCTGGAAGGCTGGCGGCAAAACTCTGCATGCCAAACTGCATGAGTTCTTCAAGCTTTGTTGGGACCAAGGAAAACTACCTCAGGACCTTCGTGATGCCACCATCATCACCCTGTACAAAAACAAAGGTGAGAAATCAGATTGCTCAAACTACAGGGGAATCACGCTGCTCTCCATTGCAGGCAAAATCTTCGCTAGGATTCTACTAAATAGAATAATACCTAGTGTCGCCGAGAATATTCTCCCAGAATCACAGTGCGGCTTTCGCGCAAACAGAAGAACTACTGACATGGTCTTTGCCCTCAGACTGCTCCAAGAAAAGTGCAGAGAACAAAACAAAGGACTCTATATCATCTTTGTTGACCTCACCAAAGCCTTCGACATCGTGAGCAGGAAAGGACTTTGGCAAATACTAGAGCGCATCGGATGTCCCCCAAAGTTCCTCAACATGATTATCCAACTGCACGAAAACCAACAAGGTCAGGTCAGATACAGCAATGAGCTCTCTGAACCCTTCTCCATTAACAATGGCGTGAAGCAAGGCTGTGTTCTCGCACCAACCCTCTTTTCAACCTTCTTCAGCATGATGCTGAACCAAGCCATGAAAGACCCCAACAATGAAGACGCTGTTTACATCCGGTACCGCACGGATGGCAGTCTCTTCAATCTGAGGCGCCTGCAAGCTCACACCAAGACACAAGAGAAACTTGTCCGTGAACTACTCTTTGCAGACGATGCCGCTTTAGTTGCCCATTCAGAGCCAGCTCTTCAGCGCTTGACGTCCTGCTTTGCGGAAACTGCCAAAGTGTTTGGCCTGGAAGTCAGCCTGAAGAAAACTGAGGTCCTCCATCAGCCAGCTCCCCACCATGACTACCAGCCCCCCCACATCTCCATCGGGCACACAAAACTCAAAACGGTCAACCAGTTTACCTATCTCGGCTGCACCATATCATCAGATGCAAGGATCGACAATGAGATAGACAACAGACTCGCCAAGGCAAATAGCGCCTTTGGAAGACTTCACAAAAGAGTCTGGAAAAACAACCAACTGAAAAACCTCACAAAGATAAGCGTATACAGAGCCGTTGTCATACCCACACTCCTGTTCGGCTCCGAATCATGGGTCCTCTACCGGCATCACCTACGGCTCCTAGAACGCTTCCACCAGCGTTGTCTCCGCTCCATCCTCAACATCCATTGGAGCGCTTTCATCCCTAACGTCGAAGTACTCGAGATGGCAGAGGTCTACAGCATCGAGTCCACGCTGCTGAAGATCCAGCTGCGCTGGGTGGGTCACGTCTCCAGAATGGAGGACCATCGCCTTCCCAAGATCGTGTTATATGGCGAGCTCTCCACTGGCCACCGTGACAGAGGTGCACCAAAGAAAAGGTACAAGGACTGCCTAAAGAAATCTCTTGGTGCCTGCCACATTGACCACCGCCAGTGGGCTGATATCGCCTCCAACCGTGCATCTTGGCGCCTCACTCTTTGGCGGGCAGCAACCTCCTTTGAAGAAGACCGCAGAGCCCACCTCACTGACAAAAGGCAAAGGAGGAAAAACCCAACACCCAACCCCAACCAACCATTTTTCCCCTGCAGCCACTGCAACCGTGTCTGCCTGTCCCGCATCGGACTTGTCAGCCACAAACGAGCCTGCAGCTGACGTGGACCTTTTACCCCCTCCATAAATCTTCGTCCGCGAAGTCAAGCCAAAGAGATGTCCTACCTTAGTTTGCCCTTCCAAAATGCATCACCTCACACTTGTCTGCATTAACTCCATCTGCCATTTTTTGGCCCATTCTCCCAGCTGGTCCAGAACCCTCTGCAAGCTTTGAAAATCTTCCTCACTGTCCACAACGCCTCCTATCTTTGTGTCATCAGCAAACTTGCTGATGCAATTTATCATATTATCATTCAGATCATTGATAATATATACAACAAACAACAATAGTCCCTGAGGCACACCACTTGTCTCAGGCCTCCAGTATGAGAAGTAACCATCCACTACCACTGTTTTCTCCCACACAACCAATTACAAATTCAGTTTACAACCTCTCCATGGATATCTAGTGTCATAACCTTCTGAACTAACCTCCCATGTGGGATCTTGTCACAGGCTTTACTAAAGTTCATGTGGACAAAATTCACAGCCTTTCCTACATTGTTCTTGGTAAACTCCTCGAAAATTTCTACCTTTCGTTAAATGTGACCTACCACGCTCAAAGCCATGTTGACGGTCCTTAGTCAGTCCATGACTGTCCGAATACCCATATATCCTGTTTCTCAGAACTCCTTCTAACAATTTACCTACTACAGGCATCAGGCTCTCCAGCCTATAATTACTTGGAAATTAACTACAGTAAAACCCCAGGTATCCAGCACCTATAGGGATTGATAGATGCTGGATAAGTGAACTTTCCGCTTGCTTAAGCTTGCATGTTGCTTGAGGCTGCCAGTTGTTTGAATTTCAGATAATGGGTATCTTACTGTACATGGTTGCAACTTAAAAACATATCAGGCCTGATTACAGGAAAATCTCAGGGTCACTGACCTGAAATGTCGATTGTTTCTCTTTCCAAAGATGTGACCTACACTGCTGAACTCTCCCAGCAAATTTTGGTTTTAATTCAGATATCCAGCATCTGCATTTTTTTTCATATTCAGGTTTTATTTGATTGCATTAAAGGAGAGCAATCCATGCACATTTTACTGGACACCTTGAAAAACCTTGGTGAAAAGGCAGCAGTATTGTTGCTGTCAACATAAATTCAGTACACTGAGTAGTGGGTGAGAGAGTACTTTCACACTAAAGGACAGAGCTAACATCTGATGAAACTAGAATGTGAAAAACAGTGATATTTAGCCCAGCCACAAAGAGCTCACGACCTTGCACGCAATGCAGTGCATTCACTTTACTTTTCACAATTCAGGATTGAAGGGCGTCTGCTTAAAACAGAGATGTGGAGTCATTTCTTTCACGAAAGGGTGGCAAATCTATATTTGTTGCCACGGACAGCTGAGGAGGCCAGGATATTTGGGGCATTGAAGGCAGAGATTGATAGGTTCTTGATTAGCCAGGGCATTAAAGGTTATGGTGAGAGGGCCGGCAGTGGGGATGGGTGGGAAAATGGATCAGCTCTTGATTAAATGGCAGGGCAGACTCAGGCTGAAAAACCTATTTCTGCTCTTTAATCCTTTGGACTTGTGGTATTATTCAAGATTCAATTTATCGTCATGTAATAAAGACAGTGTGATATTATTCCAAAGTTGCTTTTGCCATCAGCAGAAATCCAGTCCAGACCATCAGCAGTCCAAGTTCCAGATCTGAGCCTCCAACATGAGCAGGAACCCTTCAGTGCCCTTGGCACACTCTCTTATCCCAGTTCTGAAACCTGGTTCTCCTTCAGCCAGTCTTGAGCCTTGTCTCCATCCTGTGTGCAGAGTGAGACTTTGATTGGATTGTGTCCCCTACGAGGTAAAGTCACACTTCTTCTGCCCTCATCCTTCACAATGGATTCTGGAAAGGCCTTTGTGCATCACACAAATGTGTCAGGAGAGGAGTAAGCCACCCTGCCTGTTTCCAGACTTGATGGTGAGGCTCAGGTACATATCACAGCTGTACAGTAGCTAGAAATCTTAAAGCAAAAAAAAACAATTACCGGTACTCTAAAAACAGTGGTTCTGAGTAAGATTTACAATCTTGTACAGTGAGTAAAAGTATTGTAATAAAATCGCCACAGATGATGGAAAATAATCAAGGATATGTTAAGGTTAGCTGTATTCATCTGATTTACATTCCGATTATAATGCTGATCGAATAGTTCAGGTGTGCCTCTCATTGTGAGTGAGTTATTATGCAGCTCAATGTGCTACATAAATCACATCTGTTGACATACTCACTTTGTGATATACAATCATATTAAAGACATTAATATTTTTTCTGAATACATTTACCTAAGGTTATTCATTCTCATTAGGACTAGAAGGTGGATCGTACCTCAGGGCAGATGAGGAAGCCTTTTCAGTCAAATTGAACTTTCAGTAAATTAACCTTGGTGTAACTCCATTTGAAGCATCCAACTGTTCCCTAAATCCCTGGTCCTCAAACATCTTCTTTCACCACCACCCTTTACACCATCCTTACCACGTTGGTTCAAATCTTTACCTTATCCACCTTATTCATAGGAAAGAATCAGGGAAAGCCCTGGAAAGTCTATCTTAACCTCTCTCATACCTCCATAAGTGGCGGGGCCCAGGGTACCAAATAGTAACGTAAAACCACATTGAGTATTTTTCATCACAATCTTTGATAAGATCCGTTGAATACGATGTGTCAACACTGCTCCTCTCATAAAAAAATATGGAAGAGACTTTTGGCCTGAGTTGTAAATCACAGCTCACCTGGGGCTTTTTTCTGGTTTTACGTCTCTATTCGGTACCCTGGGCCCCACCACTTATGGAGGTATGAGAGAGGATAAGATTGACTTTCCAGGGCTTTCCCTGATTCTTTCCGATGAATCTGGACAAGGTTATCAGATAAAGATTTGAATCACCAAGGCTCAGAATGTAGCAGACCAAAGTCTGGAAAATGAGATTAGTGTTGGTCGTCACTGTGGACTCAGTGAGCCATTTGTGACTCCTTAATATTGTGAAATTATTACTGACTAATACTGACAATTTATTTATCACTCATTATTACTAACCTATGTCCTATAATTTGTTATTTCATCTTTTTTGCTGTATCGTTCTATTACATCTGCTTTTTGTTATTTCATGGGGTGGGGACACTGCTGGAAATGTCAATATTTATTTCCCCCAACTCATTGCCCTTGATAAGTGGTGATGAGCCATTGTGAATCATTCCAACAGTGCTGATGGACAGACAACTCTGAGATCTTGAACCAGGCATGATGTGGGATCAGATACTTACCATCCAAGTCAGGATGGCACATATACTGGAAGGAAAATTAGAGGAGATACTGCTTCCATTATCCCCCTTCCCATTTCCCCTAAGCATTTGGGAGGTACAGCAATTTTGCCAGTGCAATTTGTAAAACAGCCATTCTGGGGACACAGCACATTGAAGTAAAAGCCTTGTTCCGTCTTACCCTCATGGAGCAAATTTTTCTTTTTGTGTTTTGTGTGAGGTCGGTTGGAGAGAAGAACAGAAAAATGACTTGGAGGGTTTGTGCAGGTTAATTTGCAGGTGCAGCAGGCTATCAAGAAGGAATGTTGGCCATCATTGTTAGGAGTAGAAAGATTGTACTGGTGAGGCAGCACCTGGAATATTATGAGCAGTTCTGGTCTCCTTTCTTGGGGAAGGGTGTACTGGCTTTGGAAGCAGTCCAGAAGAGGTTCACCAGCTTGATTCCAGAGATGAGGTGGTTAGTCTATGAGGACAGATTGAGTCATCTGGGACTGTACTGGCTGGAATTTAGAAGAATGAGAGGGGATCATATGGAAATGTATGAAATTATGAAAGGGATAGATAATAAAGTTGTTCCCATTGGTGGGGGAGACTAGAACTATGGGACATAGACTCAAGATTCAGGGTAGTAGATTTAGGACAGAGATGAGGAGGAACTGTTTTTCCTAGAGGTGGTGAATCTGCAGAATCCGATGCCCATTAAAGCAGTGGAGACAACCTCAGTAAATATATTTAAGACAAAGTTGAATATGTATTTATACAATAGTCGAGTTGTCTTGATGGATCAGAAGGCCTACTTCTGCTCGTATTTTTTTATGTTTTTGACTGCTTCACAAGGAAGGAGGCCCATAAACTTTGAGTAGAGTCCTAAGGACCCCATAGCGAAATGATAAAGGCTGAGAATGGCTATTGTAAAGGTTATCTACTGGGAGGAGTGAATGTTTGGATAAGGTGACCATCAACCCCCATACTGAGCTTGTTGAGCACTGTTGAAGCTGCACACATCCAGGTAAGTGGAGATCTTTCAAAAATTGCTGAAAATCCTCTACCGTGGGAAGATTTAATGTTCCAGGTTGAAAACACTTTGCCTTAACTGGGAAGGACTCTGACAAAGGTTCTTCAAACTGAAAAATATGCCACTTTTCTTCCCAGAGATACAGCTTGATCTGCTGGCATTTGCAGAATTTTCTGTTTTTATTTTAGATTTCCCAAATCTTTAGCTTTATTTTGAATTTGAAATAGCAAGCATTCTTCCCCACCACTGGCTTTCATCTTACAAATGGGGAAATGACTGGCAAAACATGCAGGAGCCCACCAGAATATCCACTCTGAGAATTACATGACTTGTCTATGATGTTTCTTTTATTGTAATAAAACAACTATACTTTATTAGCTATGGAACTCACGACCTCGTGGAAGCATCCATTTTGAATCTACTCCTAGCTGCAACAATTTGTCTCCAACTCCCTCTAGTGGTCAAAATTATCACTACCACTATCATTACATGGTCCACTTAAGTTTCTCATCAATGGCAGCAGCTAGAATGCTCATCAATGGCAATATATCGTTTCTCATTGGAAAATGATCAGACCCTTTTCAAAGGAAAAGTCAATGCCTACCTTATTGGCTGTATCAGGACTACACTATTTTAATGATGTTATTGTTGTTTTAATTCTGCCTTATAAGATAGAATTAAAGGGGGCACATTTAACGTGATGGTTAGCACAATGCTGTTACAGCACCAGTAACTGGAATTCACATCAGATGCTGTCTGTAAGGAGTTTGCACGTTCTCTCCATGTCTGCATGGGTTTCCTCCAGGCACTCTGGTGTCATCTAACCATTCAGAGAATATCGGGGTTGTAGGTCAATTGGGTGAAAATGAGCAGCAAGGGCTCATTGGCTGAAAGGGCCTGTAACTGTTCTGTATGCCTAAATTTAAATTTAAAATTTGAAAGATGCATTATGATATTCACCTCCTCTTATTTATTCCAGGTTTTGGTCATCAAATTCCTTCCCTCGAGATAATATTCAGCAGTTTCCAGTTCGTATGATGTAAAAGCACATTGAGAAAGTCAAATTTATTGTCATCTGATTGTACACGACGAATAGCGTTCTCTGGTCCTCGGTGCAAAACCCAGACACACAACCAGACATAACACACATACAGACAAACAATACATGTGCAGGACAAGTAGTTCATCTATACAAATAAATAAATATTGTTTCATGATCATGAGAGTGTCAGATGGTCAGTGTAAGCAGTTCCTTTGATCGTTCACCATTCTCACTGCCCGTGGGAAGAAGCTGTTCCTCAGCCTGGTGGAGCTGGCTCTGATATTCCTCATCCTGAGAAAGGTATCAGATGTCTGTAATTTCCCAAACACATCCTCATGGTTTTAGAACTGTTCCTTCTCTTTGGCAATTAACATTATAAGCAAATTGCAATTGGAAAACTGCAAAATAATTAAACATTGGCAAAGAAAAACATTTAACTACCTCAAATTTCAATATGTGTGCATGCATGTATTCATGAACAGCATGTATTATTCAAACATTCTAATTTGTGATGTTTTTAATCCCACTGATGACAATCAGCCAAGTTATCAAAATGTTTTATTCCACATGTCACAATGACGTTTGTAGACAGATAGAAATGTGTAGCCCTGGTTCTGGTAATTGCTACATCATTTAATACTCATTTCAAGAAGTAATTTCAACTGGAAGGAATGAGAAGAGAATCATATACAGCAATTACAGAATGAGAGAGACCCTAGCAAGTAACTTCCTATCCACAAATTTCCATTCCGTGTCTATTTCCTGTTGCTCCATATTCATTAATATAACCCTTGTAACGACACTGGTTTACCGCAGCTTACTAAGTTTCTTAAAGATCATTAACTTTGGGAGATGATGCTGTGTGCATTTTCATTAATGTGAAGTGCGTTTGCAAATGCCACGGATGCTTGTACATCAAAAGCCTAACGCCGTGCCCTCTCTTACCACAGTTGCATCTCTCAGTGCTGTGGGAGCAGTTTAGAACAACGAGTCCATGGGTAATAGGAACCTCTGCCATTTTTTTTTCAACCAAGCTGTCACCAGCTCATGCAAAGTATAATACATTTGATTGGGAACTCCTGGCCATCTATCTCACAGTGAAACATTTCCACCTTTCATTGGAAGGTCGTCCTTTCACTATTTATACAGACTATCAACCTCTTACGCATACTGATAACAAGCAAACATCTCTACTTGCCCAGAGAGATTCGGCACTTGGACTTCATCCTACAATTTTCATTAGACATACAGCACATCTGATGATAAGTGAATTCCATGGCTGACTACCGCCATTGATTTCACCGCCACGGCAAATGGTGACCCCTTGAGTTCACAGTACCATCTAAATTAAAATGAAAAAGCTGACGAAGTTTCCATCCACAAGTTGAAGCCAGCGTATATTGATGGCCCACATTCTACGTCGCACCCTTACCAGTCAAGCCCGTGCATCGCCTGTCTTGCACTATTGTATGAGGTCAGCCAAACAGTCAGCCCTCCAGACCGTTACGTACCGGGACAGTTCCAGTCACTTCCTTGCATGGCTCAGAGGCTGAAGGGGGTGGTCTGTCGCGGTTGCGTACTTATCTTCATCGGGAGAAGAGTATCAGGATCATCCATATGGCAGTGAGCCAATGAGAAGGTCAGAGGTGTTTAGCTGGATTGTGTTTGGGGAGTTGAAGATGCAATGTGTCAAGAGAATAATAAAAAAAAAGTCAACTTCACGGTGTGCTGAAAGAAACGAATGAGTGTATTCTTTATTTGTTTGCAAGCTGTGGTAAATCAGTGCTGTTACACCTCAGTAAAATGTTCAAAATCAGGCATGTTGACACCTCACCAAGAAGCAACACTAATATTTCGGTCAGCACCTTGCACCAAGATACTGTATGCTTACACATCATGATTACTTCAGCTTCCAATCCATCAAGTGTTCCTAACTGTGTTCTCTTATTGACCCAAGCTTTTTGATTGAAATATTTTGCATCTTCAAGTTATTGCAATAAGTTGGCTGATGAATTTTCAAGGCTACTCGTAAAATCTTGCTGGAGTCCATTATTACCACTTGCTATTTCTGACCATGGAAATAAACAATGTGATGTGAGAATCTCAGAACCAGTGAGGTGTTTTAACTCAGATGAAGTGCTTCAGCCACTGTGGAGTGGCGGACCTCGATTTTATGAGCAGTCATGCAGTGAAGTCATCAATAACACGTTAGTGGTGAGCAGAAGCCATTGATATGGAAAAGGAGTCTGGGGAACCCCTGAATGAACAGAATTTGAGCCAGCAAAAGGCATCCAAGAGGAAACTAGTAACTCGAAAGGGCCCTTGAATGGATAGAGTTCAGTGAGAATTGAGTGTGTAAAACTGATTCCATCAAAGGCTATAGTGATGTGAGACAGATAGCATAAGAGCCATTAGAGTCTGTAGCATTCCAGGATTGTCGAGATTGATTGTTCAACCACTCGTCCTGCTCAAGGATCTGAATACCTTTATAACACAATGGCTGTCAATAATTTCTGTGACAAACAAATAAGTGATCCAATAGCTAATTGCACAGAGGTCACCACATGCTAAGTTTTTGACTAATATTTAATGTAGTTTTGCGATGTTATACATTTTATAAGAAGTTTATCAATTTACTAATGAACCTGACATTATAGTTTCCATGCATTTATAATTTAAATACGATTTTGGAGAGACATCATACAGTTTGTGCAAGACCACTGTGATCTCAAATTAATAATTCAAGAACAGTGAAATCCCTGGTATCCGGCACCAATGGTGATTGGTTTAGATGCCGGTTAGGTATATTTTCCGTTTGCTTGAGACTTGCTCTTATAATGCCTAACTAATACATCTGCATTAAGAACAAACAATTTAAAAGACAAAAATACTCTACTGTACCTACACAGAACAAACTTCAATTGCCTGAATATATAAACCTTAAAGCATTTTATTTTCAATCACATTCCTTTAAAACATTTAACCATTGCTGCATATGCAGGTTCCTCTCCCTCCACAGAGCTGCCCAAAAGACTAACAATTACATTATAGCTAATTAATCCCCCCGCCTGTCACATTTGTGGCCCGAAATGTGAAGTTAATAAAACATCCAACACAAGTTTTATTAGGTAAACTTCTCAGTGTCTTTATTTTCCAGTTTCCTTTGTTCTCCTGCATGTGCTCTTATCTCCCTCTCATACCACATGACTTCCGGTACATCTCATACATATTTATTATCATGACATCCCTCCTTTAATCAGAAATAAACTTTACCTTCACTTACCAATATCCCTCGGAAACCTACAAACATCGTAACTAATGGTAATACTATAACTCAACTACATAAAGTTTACTTCCTAGCACTACTACATGCACTTTATGATATAAGATTAAATACTGTCCCAAAGTTCTTATTAAAACTATGGCACAAAGTCTTCGTATCGTTTGGGCGCTTTCCGGTTTCGTTTTGGCCTGCCTGTGATATTGTCGTCGCTTCTCGGTTGTTCACTCACAGCGTCGGAAATACTGCTCGCCACGGTTTCGGGTGTTTCTGGCGCTCTAGTCACTTCATCAGGAGTGCTGGTAACTGCCTCTGGAACATCATCGGGTCTCTCAGTTTCAGCATCTCGTATTGGCCTTTCAACCTCTTCGCTCGATGTATCTCTGGACTGGTACCTTTTTACACCTGATACATTTCTTTTATACAGGACTCCAGTCGGAGACTTGACTGTCACAATACTGCCACTTCTGGATACGACAGTATAGGGTTGATGGTAATAAGGTGTGTCTAGCTTACCACCAGTTTCGTGCTTCACTAGAACATTATCTCCTGGCATGATGTCTGAGTACTTGGCTCCATGTTTCGAATCTGTGTACAGCTTTGCTGCACCTTTCTTTTCAGCATCGTGGTCCCTCATCTCCTGGTCGTCTCGGATTTCCTTTATTTCTGGCATTTTTGTGCGGATGTTTCTCCCAAAAAATGCTTCTGCAGGACTTTTTCCAGTGGTTGCATGAGGCGTTACTCGATAGACAGCCACATAAGATAGCAATGCTTCTCGCCAATTTTGTCCTTCTGCGTGTGCAATCCTCAATCGTTTTTCAATGGATTGATTTTGTCTCTCTACTTCTCCGTTGGCTTGCGGCCATTTCGGAGTTACTTTATGATGGTGGATACCTGTGGTCCTCATGTATTCCGCAAATGTCTCTGAAATGAATTGTGGACCATTGTCAGAGTATAACGTAACAGGTAATCCATATCTTGCGAATATCTCTGCTAACGCTTGTATTGTTTTTTCAGTGGTTGTGGACTTCAACACCACGTACTCATAGTATCTGCTGTAGTAATCTATCACTACCATAATTGATTCACCCGTCGGTAAAGGTCCAAGAAAATCAACAGCTACGTCGATCCATGGTCCTGTCGGGAGTTGCGTACTCCGGATCGGTTCTGGCGGATTACTCCTACTTGTGATTTGACATTCGTGACAAGTTTTAACAAATTTCTCTGCGTCTTTATCACAACCTGGCCACCATACCTTGGTCCTGAGGTTTTGCTTGGTACCAACAATACCTAGGTGTCCTTCATGCGCTAAGGATACGATCTTCGGTCTCAATCTTTGTGGTATCACCAATCTGCAACCTCTTAATACACACTGTCCGATGCAACAAAGTTCGTCTCTAATGGGAATGTAAGCCTTGTGAGTACACTTGTCCCATTGTCCACTCTGTATGCATTCTCTTACTTCCATGAGTTCTGGATCACGTTCGGATTCTCTCTCGACTTCCTTCGTAGTCACAGCTTTCGGTGTCGACTGAATAGCTACGAAGCGTACAAAGCTCTCTGCTTCTGTTCCCAATTCTGACTTGGAATGTGGACCACCATCCTTCACCAATCTGGACAGCGGATCTGCAATGTTTGTTTTCCCTGCAATGTGGATTACTTTATATTTGTAGGGTTGTAGTCTGAGTACCCATCTCTCTATTCTGGCACGTGGTTTGGATCTGGTGCATAGATCACCTCTAATGGCTTATGATCTGTGATGAGTTCAAATTCAATGCCGTTTAAATATGCATGGAACCTCTCACAGGCCCATACAAGTCCGAGTGCTTCTTTCTCTGTCTGAGAGTATCTTCTCTCCACATCTGATAACGATCTGCTGGCATAGGCAATGATTCTTGGTCCTCCATCATGCATCTGGACCAACACGGCTCCTAAACCAACCGGGCTGACATCCGCTATGACTTTGGTTGATGCCGCCGGATCGTAATATCCAAGAGTTTTTGCATCTGTCAGGCTTTGCTTCAGCGCTGTGAACGCTTTCTTCTGCTCAGATCCAAAATGAAATGGTACACCTTTCCTGGTTAGTTTCCTTAGTGGTTCTGCCACTGTAGCGAAATTAGGAATGAACTTTGCACAAAAATTGACCAATCTTAGGAAACTCCTCACCTCTGTTGCGTTCTGAGGTGCACGTGCCTCTGCAATAGCTTTCACCTTGGCCTCTGCAGGGTTTAATCCTTCCCATGTAAGTCTGTGTCCCATGAAGTCCATTTCTGACACACCGAACTGGCACTTGTTTCCATTCACAGTAAGGCCTGCCTCCTGTAGTCTAGATAGTACACGCCTCAACCGTTTGTCATGCTCTTCCTTCATTGGTGCATGGACTATGATGTCGTCAGAAATGTTGGCAACTCCAGGAATGCCTTGAATCACTCGATGGATTTCATACTGGTAGATCTCCGAAGCTGCATTAATTCCAAATGATAGTCTCTTGTAACGATACAATCCACAGTGAGTCACAAATGTTGTTACATCTCGGGAACCTGGATCCAGCTCTAATTGATGATAGCCCCATTTCAGATCAATTTTTGAGAATACCTTGCTGGTAGTTAGTTCTTGAAGTATTTCCTCCACTGTTGGTATAGGGTGTCGTTCTCTAATTATAGCTTCATTGGCCATTCTCATGTCAACGCATAGTCTTATGTCACCCTTTGGTTTGGGCACAATCACTACGGGACTGACCCATTGTGTCGAATGTTCCACCGGTTCAATAATGTCTTGTTCGATCAATTCTTTAATTTTGGCTTCGATTTTCCCACGAAGTCCAAACGGAGTTCGGCGCATTGGTTGTGCCTTGGGTTTGACCGTTTCATCTACCGCTAGCTTCAATTGTCGACCTTTCAGCTTTCCTACTCCTTGGAAGACTGCGGGGAATTCTTGCTTCATATCCTCATATGACTGAATTGAATTGACACAAGCTCCAATATGAAGTATTGCCAGGTCTTGCGCTGTGCTTCTACTCAGCAATGGTTCTCCCCTCTCTTCTATGACCATAAACTCTGCTTCGGTGTACTTATCTCCAGCTTCAACAGTTGCAGTAAAACATCCAATGGTCTGCAATGGCTTGGTTGCTGTGTATGGATACAGTTTCTTGGAACACTTCTTTGAGGTACAGATGATCTTTTTCCTTTTCAACTTCT
The DNA here is from genome assembly GCF_036971445.1 of Narcine bancroftii. Taxonomy (NCBI): domain Eukaryota; kingdom Metazoa; phylum Chordata; class Chondrichthyes; order Torpediniformes; family Narcinidae; genus Narcine; species Narcine bancroftii. Next base: position 88,439,357 of record NC_091474.1, read on the forward strand.
CCTATAAATGTCGATCAATCACATTACTGTCACTGCCTGAGTCTACAATGACCTGCACTGTCACTCCACCAATGATCACTGGGACCTTCTCATGATGTACTTCATTCAACGTAAATTGGTAACAACTCTGTTCCTCCTGGGTATCATCATCGTCATCGTCTATCTGGCGAATGGTATCTTTCTTTCCAGGATACTTTCCTTTCCCCCAGGCTTTGCCTTTGGAAGTTGTACTCTTCCTCTTCTGGTCTGCATTGGACTTGCTTTTGCACTTCTTTGCAAAGTGGTCCTTACCTCCACACTTTCTGCAAACTTTGCCTTTGGCCGGGCAATATGGGTCTTTTCCAAAGTGACCTCGGTTTCCACATCTATAACATTCCACGTCCTGTGTCGACGTATATCTTGGCTGGTTATGGCGATGTGAGAGCCTCTTAATTTGCTGGCTTGAATTGTCTTTCAGGGTCATGGTATGAAGTTGCCCTTCAACAGCCTCTAATGCAGCAGCAATGGCTAAAGCATCGGTGAGTTCCAACTCACTCCCTCTTTCCAGTAGACGTCTTCTGAGTTTATCTGATCTGCAGTGCTGTACGACTTGATCCAATAATTGGTTGTCCAAATCAGCTGGCATGTAATTGCATCCAACAGCTAGCTGGCGTAGTCTCATCACGTACTGAGCAATTGTCTGGCCATCTTCTTGTCTCGTTCTCCGAAACAAATGGCATTGAAATGTAGCATTCGGTGTCACTACATAGTGTGCATTTAATGCATCTACCGCTTTCCGGTACTCATCCTTTCTTTCAGTATTCAAAAGTGCCTTAAACGTTTCCCGAACTGCGGGTCCAGCAGTGAAAAGAAGTAACGCCCTTCTCTGCGCTTTTAGTTCAACTGTACCGGTATCTAGAAATAGGCCACGACTGTCGGCGTAGGATTCAAATTCTTCCAGCCATGCCTTCCACTTCACACTTACAGTGCTTGCATCACCCATTGGGTCAAAATGAGCAATTCCACTACATGTTAGAAAGTCACCGTCTGCCGCAGCCATGAGGAAATATTCCAGCCCCAAAAGTACTGAGTCAAAGAGAAAATTTCTTATCACCTTGAAGTTTTCTGTAATCTTGTTTGGTCTTTAATTTTCTTCAAGCTTCTTTCATCCTCGTCGCCAATGTCACATTTGTGGCCCGAAATGTGATGTTAATAAAACATCCAACACAAGTTTTATTAGGTAAACTTCTCAGTGTCTTTATTTTCCAGTTTCCTTTGTTCTCCTGCTTGTGCTCTTATCTCCCTCTCATACCACATGACTTCCGGTACATCTCATACATATTCATTATCATGACACCGCCCTAAGTTTACAGATAAACCCTCTGACTGGGGCAACTCTTAATAAGCAAGAGACACTTTAAGAGTGACCCCAACAGCAAGTGGCATCAACCAGCACTTCACATAAACTTTATTCAAACAGCTGCTACATGCAAAGCATGACTCAGACCCTCTGCTGGCTTAATATTTGCTCCCATCTTCACCAAAGGTTTATTTGTTACTTCAGAAAACATTTACTTTTACAATTTTAAAAGTTTGTATTTGACATTATTTTATTCTAATATGTTTTAATTTGTTTTATTTTTTATTTTTTGTCAGTTCCTTGAATTTTGGATACCAGAGGGTTTTCTGTACATTGATAAACTATTCTTCAAAGTATCAATGTTACAAGTGAAATCTTGGCCTCTCTTCTCAACACATCTGTAATGTTATTCAAAGAGTCAGACACTAAATATTGCCCAATGGGGATATTTTTAGTACCCATAACCACACATATTGGTTATCCTTTAGTTTTAAACTCAATTTTTCAAGCTAAAACATCTTGTGAGGAAAAAATACTTTGAGCTGTCTGAATAAAATGTGTATTTTAGGTAAATATTTAACAGTTATTTATAAGTAGGTCTGTTTTAAAAAGATGCACATGTAGTGATGAACCACAAGCCTATTTTTGAATATTTTAAAAGTTTACATTATTTTATCTATTTGAATGAATATCACCACAAATGGTCAAGGGCAAACTTCTACAGGTGTACTGTGGAAAGCATTCTGACTGGTTGCATCACTGTCTAGTCTGGATCATGGTCTTGTATGGAAGTGTCAATGCACAGGACAGAAAAAGAATAGAGGGTTGTGAACTCACTCATGGGCGTCAGTCTTCACTCCATCGAGGACATCTACAAGAGGTGGTATCTTAAGAAAGTAGCCTCTATCCTGAAGGACCCCCACCACCCAGGCCATGCCCTCTTCACCCTGCTACTATGAGGAAGGAGATCCAACAGTTTGAAGATGAGCACCCAGTGACACAAAAACAGCTTCTTCCCCTCTGCCATCAGATTTCAAAATGGACAATGACCCAGAGACACTACCTCACATTCTTGTCTTTTATTTTTACTGAACATAGCTTTAATATTGGCACCTGTAATGAATATTTGCACCTAATGCTGCCACAAAACAACAAATTTTGTGATATTTTCACAACAATAAATTTTAATTCTGATTCAGGAGGAACCCTGAATTAACTTTGTTCAGTGACATTGAAACTTGGAGGTTACATGGTTTAATTTTAGAGGAAAAGATATTACTTTATCCAATATTTTAAAATTGTTCCTCATTTTATTTGGTTAAGATATTTGTCAAGGTAGAGGAATCGATTTTATTTTAAAGTATCAATCAATTTGAGAGTTGAGACATCACTCCAAGCATTGGCACCATGATGTGAAAGCAAGAATAGTTGTAAATGGCACTAATGGCATTGTGAAGAAAGCACGCCAGCATATCTACTTCCTCAGGGGTTTGCGGAGGTTTGGTATGACATTGGAAACCCTAGCAAATTTCTACAGATATGTTGTGGAAAGTGCTAAACAGCTACATCACAGTCTGGTGTGGGAACACTAATTCCTCTGAGCAGAAAACCCTGCAAAAGCTGGTGGCCATAGCTCAGGACGTCATAGGCAAACCCTCCCCACCATCGAGATGAACAGGGAACGCTGCCATTGGAGAACAGCAGCAATCATCGAGGATCCACACCACCCAACAGACTTTCTGTTCTCGCTGCTACCATCACGAAAGAGTTATAGATGCCTCAAGACTCACACTACTATGTTCAGGAACAGCTGCTACCCTTCTACAATCAGACTCTTCAACAACAAATTAGAGACTCATTTAACTCTTACTTTTACACTTTGTTTTCTTTCCTCTCTATATTGCAGTTTGTTTACATTTCTTTATATGTTTACATATGTACATCGTGCAGTTTTCTTTGCACTACCAATAAGTGGTAATTCCTGGCTAGCAGAAAAAGAATCTCAGTTGTATTTGATGTCATATAATATACTGATGATAAATTAGAAAGATGGTGGAAATATAGGAGTGGAACAGTGGGTCACAGGATCAACAATCCTGACTTCTGCTGCCGTGTCCACTTTCTTTTGGAGAAAGTGTGGAGGCTGCACTTTCTTCCTGTGACCCTGAAGGTGCTCTGCTTTCTTCCCATTTCCCAATGATAACAAGATATAAGAGCAGAAGTAGGCCAATTGGCCCATCGAGTCTGCTCCACCATTCTATCATGAAATGATCCATTCCCCCAACTCCCCAGCCTTCTCTCCGTGACCCTCGATGCCCTGTCTAATGATCATAATCATAATTTATTGTCATGGAATTGTGTTTCATGGCAGCATCATTAGTGCAAATATTCATATTATAACCATCTTACAACATCGCTATAAAAAATGCACAGATTGGAAGATTAATGGCCCTCTGTAAATTGTTCTGAGTTACAGGTGGGTTGAAGAAAGAGGAGGGTCGATGGGAAAAAGTGGGGAAGGGGAGAAGATGGATGGGACTGCACTGAGAGCTGCCATAGATGGGGTGAATAGCCCCCATCTGAACCATAAGAGTACTATGATTTAAAAAATACTCAGTGAATCATGCAGCGTCAGCAAACAATTAACAGTTAAATTCATCAGAACTGGAGAAGTAAATAGCCAACTGTGTGCAAAGTAGCAGGGAAGAGTTGAACAGAAGTTCTGCATTTAGGTGGTGATCAAGGTCACACAAGTTTCACAAGGCTTTCTGAGCCATCTCGTTAGAAGTCAATCTTGGGCAACTGGAAAGAGTGCAGGAAACAAAAGAATATGCTGGAAGTTCCAGGACACAACAGCTGCTGGAAAGCTGATTTAAAAGAGAATGTTGGATATACCGTGCCAGTAATAAAGTCACTGCACCTCCGTATTTCATTAACTACAGCAAGGTGCTACACGAAGGTTACCACAGGTTAAAAAAATAAAAAGATATTTAACAAACACAAACAGTGGAGTGCTTGTTTGATACTGGAGTGCAAACAGAAGACATTGCTGAGGTTGTACTTTGAAAATAATGTCATAGCAAATAAAGTGGTAGAAAAATTGCATGGGTTTAAACCAAGTAGAAGTGCAGTTCAGTCAAATCCCTGGTATCCGGAACCTACAGGGATTGCAAATGCCAGATATGCAAATCTTCTGGTTGACTGAGACAAACTCTAACAATGCCTAATACACCTGCATTAAGAATAAACAGCTTAAAAGATAAAAGACAGCATAAAATGTAATTTGAAAAAAAAATCAGCATTGTGGTCCTTAATTATGCAAAGTTTACTTTAATTAAGTAATTCCTGTAACTTACAAAATTTAAAATTGAACCACGGTTATTGGCGCTGTGACAGCGTTGCACTAGCCGCTACACTAACCGTGCCGCCATCATAATTACCCACCCCCCCCCCAAGTTTACAGAGAAAGCCTTACTAATAATACACTAATAAAAGATAATAACTCTTACTAGGCAGGGATAGGGAGACACTTTGGGAGAGTCGTCCAATAGGCAAGTGGCATTGGCCAGCTCTTCATCCTGGGCAATGCCTTTTTATTCAAACAACTTTATTCAAACAGCTTCTGCATGCAGGTCACGACCAGGGCATTCAGCAAGCTGAATATTTGCTCACAGCTTCACATTTATGAACGATTCAAATCTGAAATGTTGGTAATGTATCTTTATCAGTGTTCTTCATGTAGCAAAGATACATAAACGTTTTGGGGTTCATTAAAAGGCGTGGACAAAACATTACACAGTGTGACCTGCTGAGTTTCTCCACCATTGAGAAGTAAAAACACAATCACAGGGTCTGCAGACTTTACGTCTTTTAATTCAGCAAAGGGTTGTGTGTTGCTTCAGAGAAATGTATTTTTACAATTTTAAACTTGCATTAATTTATAATAATTTATTCTTATGTATCTTATTTTATTTATTTATTCCTTCAATTTTATTTTTGCCTGTTGGTTTGGGTTACCGGTTGCTTGAATTCCAGATAGTTGGGATTTTACTCTATTTCAAAGAGTGGGGGCAAGATGCTAGGACGGTTTGTGTCCTGGTGGTCAAAAGCAATTATCCTTGAACAAAAAGTGGGGAGAAGTCAAGCCTTTCAATTGCAGATCCTCCCACCACCCCCCCCCCCCCCCCAGCATAACGATGGCGATGGGAAGCCTTTGAGATGTAGTGAAATGTCACTTGGCAACACTAGTTAATAATGGAGAAGCAGGGTCGCTGTTAAAGGAAAATAATATCTAATGAATTTGATTAGGGTTCTGATGAAGCAATAGAAGAGTAGTGTGAGCTGCCTCAATGACTACTGCCCAGTAGTATTAAATTTTAATGTAACAAAATCCTTTGAGAGGCTGGTCAAGCCAATAATTAATACATACCTAAGCAAAGATCTGGACCCGCTGCAATTCACTATCATTTCAATAGCTCCACAGCAGATGCAATATTGCTGGCTCTCCACTCAGCTCTGGATCACCACAAAAACAGCAATTCATACATACGGCGCTCTTCATCAATTACAGATTGGCCTTCAATACCATTATTCCCTCAGTGCTGGTGAAGAAGCTACAAGATCAAGAGGCCTCTGTACCCACCTCTGCAACAGTCAGTACAAATTGAAAACAGCGTTTTCTCACTGATTATCAACACAGGTGCACCCCAAGTATGTGTGCTAAGCCCACTGCTCTACTCATTATATACCTATGACTGTGCGGCCAGGCTCAATTCCAATGCTATCTACAAGTGTGCTGATGTCACTACAGTTATTGGTAGAATCACAAACAGCAATGAGAAAGCGTACAGGAGGGAGATAGATCAGCTCGTTGAGTGGTCTAATAACAACCACCTTGTGCTCTGCATCACCAAAACTAAGGAGATGATTGTGGACTTCAGGAGGAAGTCAGGGAAACAAGACCCAGTCATTGTCAAGGGCTCAGTAGTGTAGAGAGGATCAAGAGCTTAATTCCTGGGTGTGAACATCTCTGAGGATTTGTCCTGGAGCCTTCACAATGATGAAATTGTGAGGTGCTTGAGGAGATTTGGTATTTCACTGAAAATTCTGATGGAGAACATTCTGACTGGTATGGAGGCACCAACTCTCAGGACAAGAAGAAACTCCAGAGGATTGTTAACTCAGCCTGTGACATCATAGGCACCAGACTTCACTCCATCGAGGACATCCACATGAGGCGTGTCTTAAAAAAGCAGTCTCTATCCTCAAAGACCCCCACCACCCAGGCCATGCCCTCTTCACTCTGCTACCATCAAGAAAAAGGTACAGGAGCCTAAAGACATACCCTCAATGGCACAAGAACAACTTCTTCTCTGCTCCCATCAAATTCCTGAATAATCAATGAACTTTTTGTTCACTGTTATTTTTATTTTATAGTAATGTTGTAAGATGGCTATAATACAAATGTTTACACTATGATATAGTACTGCAAAACAATGAATTTTATGACTTGTTCATCACAATAAATTCTGATTCTGAGATGGGCATTTAAATGTTATTTGATTAAAAACACTACAGAATGGATTTTTGTAAAATGATGGATAAGGGGGCTTGTAAGCATATGAAATTAACTATGGACTCAAGAGCAAATAGTAGAGGGAAAATGAATATTTTTCAGTTGAAGAAAACCACATTGTGATGTTCCCTGGAGAGTGGTGTCAGGAAGATACAAGATATCTGTGAAATGAAAAAGTGAATCAGAAAGACTCATGGCAGATGAAATTTAATGTAGAGAAGTGTGAAGTGATACATTTGGGAGTATGAGCAGAATAAAAAAAATAAATCATACAATTCTGAGACAATGTCAGAGCAAAGAGATTTAGAGGATAATACACAGTCAATGAAGATGACAGGATAAGTTGGTTGGGCGCCTTCAAGAGTATATAGGCTCCTTGGCATTATAAACAGAGGCATAAAATACAAAAGCAAGGAATTTTTTTAAATCAATTACCAGTGAGATTCCAGAAGGAGCATTCTATCTAAATGTGTGCAGCACACATATGGAAGGATATCAAGGCATTGGCAAGAATTACCGTCATGGTATTGGGAGTGTTGGACATTGTAAAAGGCAGAGATTTCTTTTAATAGGGTTGGTTATCGTTAAAGCAGAAATGGGCAGTGAAAAATGTAATGGATGTGGTCAAAGTTGTACATGACATAGAACCAATTATTTTCCCAGATCAAGCATCAAATGACAGCAAATTTTATGATAAATTATTTTTTTAAATCCAAAAGGTTGGGTGGGATTTGATAGAGGTGCAAAGGGTCATGGTCGATTTAGAGATTAATTGAAGAAGGCTGTTCCCTCCACTGAGCAGTTCAAGGACCATACATTTAAGACAAAGGACAAACAGAGTGGAAATGAGGAAAATTACAGGAATGAGTGATAAATTCATGCCTATACTGTTGGGGGAAAAAACATTGCCAAAAGTGATTTCCAAAGGGAATTTCAAAAGGAAATTATAATAGGTTACTACTATAGGTTTTCTTTACGTAGCTCATTATTACAGTTTTTCTTTACAGGAAGCAGCAAGTAAGAATTTTGGTACATTTGTACATTATACAATGTGTGTGACAACTGTTATGAGCCCAGGGGACCCCAAAACCCAGCAACAATATTCACAAAGACAAATGGTTACTTAAACAAAAGTTGCTTTTAATTATCTTAAAACATGAAAATAGAATCAAACTTTAACTTATCACTAACTTATTTAACTTAATTTAACCCCCTTCTAATTCTAAGTGCATGTATATGTAGTGTACGTACAAGTTCAGAAAAGTTATTTGGTTCACGGTCCAATCTCACTTCTCAATCCTCCAAGTTCACTGGTGGCTGGAAATGCTTATACTGTGCTCAAAATTTAACATTTATAACGTTCACCAGGCTTTGGTGCTTGAAAGGTAAATGGTTACCACTCAGGAAGGTTCTTTTGGTTTTCAGAGAGAGATCTGTTGTTCCAGGACACGAACTGATTTACTTCCATCAGCTACTTCAGCGTCTTGCCAAAGAAACTTGCCCCCTCAGGTTTCTCCCGATGATAACCACCTTCTTTCAGGTCACCACAGAGTGCTTTTTTGTTTCTCTTATTCCAAGTGAAACATTAGACAGCCAGTCCTCTTGCATGAACCACAAGGGCTTTGACCAGGCTGAATTAATCATTCACAACCCATCTTCCAAATGGGGTTTTCCACAAGCTTGCCAGCTTGTCCTGTTCCAGTCCCAGTTGCTGCTGCTGACTGTAACACTGTAGAACTGATCTGTGTGTGTGTGTCTGTGTGTGTCTCTCTTTCTCTCACACACACACACATACACACACATACACAGAGAGAGAGAGGGAGAGAGAGAGAGAGAGAGAAAAAGAAAGCCTCTTTGACTCTCTCTGCTTGCAAAACCACATGACTCTCTGAGAACAGCAAGTTCTACTGCAGACAGAATGTGGCATTGACAAGCTCTTTCATTTGTTGCCTTTTGTAAACACTCCATTAGTGAAGTCTCTTGTGCACTCTCCAAAGCTATTGGAAAGGCTCTGAGGCCCCAACATATCTAGCATTAGCAGAGCTCCAGTATTTTAAATAAGATCTGTGTTGAAGTGTTTGTATGTGACCTACACTAACAAACCTGCCTCCCAAAAACTTATCTATATACTGTCACACAACAAACTTATGATCATCATCATATTGGATGCACAGTTATAATGCTAAAGGAGAATAACAGAGGAGCTGGACTGACCTTTTTATTGTTTTAAACATACAGCACAGTTACAGGCCTTTTTGGCCCTCGAGCCTGTTTCACTCAATTATATCCAATTAACCTACATCCCCCAGTATAATAAATCGGAGCCCCGGGGGGGGGGGGGGGGAACCCACAAAAGCATGGGGAGATATCCTTACAGATAGTGCGGGATTCAAACCCTGGTCCTGATCGCTGGTGCTGTAACAGCATTGTGCTAACCACTAGCTAACCACGCTGACTAGATTGCTCTTCAAATAGCCTGCAAGAACATCATAGGCTGAATGGTCTCTACCAGTGAAGAAATTAATATATCGTTTATATCATAAGAAAAGCAATCATGTATTTTCACAAGGAATTGTTTCTACCTGTAAAGTTGTACGTACAGTTTCGGTTATCCAAAAAGCTTGGGACTAGACATTTTATGGTTAACTGGATTTTTAGGGTAACTGAATAATGGCTTTAAACAGCTCAGTAGCATCAGCAGAATTACTTGTATCAGTGGTTAAACAACAAAAAACAATGGAAGGCTTTTCAAGCATGAAATAATATTTAATTCTTACCCAAAAAAAGTGAGCTCTGCTTACCAAATAAATGTAGATCCCCGAGATATGGCCACCACCGTTGCCAAACTCCAGCACCTCCCCACCACTGGCGTCGATCCCCGACATCTCCCCACAGTTGCTACCAATCCTTGACACCTCATCTTCTCTGAGCTGATATCCAGACATTCAGCATCTGTCTTCCCAGCTGGTTCTGAGCTCTGCTGTTACCAAACTGGCACCAACAGAGTCAGAGCCCCACATGACATGTCGGTGAAAAAAAAGTCAACTTGTGACGTCATGTTGTCGCCGAAAAAAGTTTGGATAACAACCAATTTTTGAATAATTGTCAACATAAGTATCTGAAAAAAAAATTGGAAAAATTCAAGTATTGAAAGAGAATTGAAGACAAAACTAAATTTTTTTTTAAATCAAGATTCTTCTGGTAAAGAAGTAGGATTAATTGGAGTGCTATTTGAAGATATCGCAGACGTTATAATTGACCAGAAACTCAAATGGACTTAACCCGAGACCCAAAAGCCTTTCCACCATCGACATTCACTGGAATGAATAAAGCTCTAGCAACTCTCAAGAATTTCAACATTACCCAGGTCAAAGCATCCTGCTGGATTCTCACCCCTTTCAACAGCCTAAACATTAATTTCCTCCCTCACTCAAGCTGAGCTGCTGCTGTAAGCCACTTACCAAATTCAGTGCAGTTCCTTGTCCACGCCATCCCAACAAAACTTGCTGAAACTGCCAAGGTAAATCAAGACAGAGGAGCACCCCTTCCTACAAAACCCCACCCAAATTGAACTTGGATATTCAATAACCTTTTTTTAAAAAAAAACTTTAGTTGCTCCTGTGCTCCAGTTTTAAATGTGCTTCAGTTTCCTCCCACCCCTCAAAACTTATGGGGGTTGTAGGTCAATTGGGTGTGATTGGGTGACACGGGCTCATGGCCAAAAGGGCCTGTTATCATGCTGTATGTTTAATTTCTTTTTTAAATAATTTAAATTTAAAATTTAAAAGGGATAAGAAGGTGATCAGTGGGCAAAGGGAACTTTCACTCCAGATTCCACTTCCTTGATGGTTTAGGTTAAACCTCAATGGTATTGGGGTCAGGCTGTTGTCATTTCTGTCAGCCAGAAATTAGATGAATTCAGTGCTTTGAAACAGTTTCACTGATCCAAAAAATGAAAAGTTCATTGTGAAAATGATAGGGCATTACAAGTAATTCAATCCAATTGTCCGTGATCATGCTTGGAGAAATTCTGCCAATATTCTGCCGATTGAATATCATCCCCAAAAAGTGAAAAATAATCAAAGATAAAACTCCACAGAACTGAAGTAACTGAATTTTCTGCTCGACTTGCATGCATTTATATGAATTCTCCACTGTGAATGTTACACATTACTCAGCCCTGACTGCACACTCTATGTCCAAGACATTCCCATCAGCCTACAGTGTAGTATTTATAGAGGCATCAACCTCATTGCAGCAATGACATTTTTACAACCAATAGTACAACAAAATATTTAAGGTAATGGCAAAGGTAGTTAATATGGTGAAGATATATGGAACGCTAAGCTGGAGCACAGAATACATGAGCAATGTGTTCTGAACAACTTTATAAAACTTTAATGTAAACACAAGAATCTGCAGACACCACAATTGAAATAAAAACAATGCTGGAGAAACTCAGCAGGTCAGTATAGTCCTTCTGCCCACTGTTGAATTTCTTATGTTTTAAATTTTATAAATTTTTAAAATTTAGACATGTGGTAATGGTCTACGAACCTGAATTTATATAGCAAAGATAAAGATACATAACCAACCCCTTCATCAAGACAAAATGTCAGCAGATGTCCAAACAAAATTGTCAGGGTGAGGGGGGGGGGTAGAGAGGAGGAGCATGGTTCTAAAGGTAGAAGGTAATAGGTGGATGAGGGAGGGAGGGCACACCAGCAAACAGGGGGAGGAGGGATGGAGAGTGAATGGAGAGGGAAAGGAATGGAAAGGTAGAGGAAATAAGACAGATACATGATAGGGAGAACAGGGAGTGGCTAGCAGACACAGGAGAAGTTGATGTTAATGTCTCAGGCTGGAGAGTGAGGTGTTGCTCCTCCAATATATGGGTAGTTTGGGTTTGACAGTACATGGAGGACATGGACATACAATATAAAACTTTAGTTAGGTGACAACTAAAATATTGTGTGAAGTCCTGGTTACCGCATGATAGGAAGGGCAGATCCTGTGGAAGGTGAGGGAGTCAGCCAGATGTGCAATGGGAACATTTCAGCGGGATTGGATAGATTAGATTTATTGTCAGAGTACATACATCACATACATACCCTGAGATCCTTTTTCCTGTGAGTGAGGCAGAATTATCACCAAATGTTAATACCAAAACCATACACATTGTATATATGTAACAAATAAAGTGAACAGATAAAGAAATTTCAATAAACTGAGTGTGCAATACAGAGAGAAAAAAAATAAAATGCAAAAGTAAGAGTCCTTAAATGAGTCCCTGATTGAGTTTATAGTTGAGGTGTCTAACAATGGAGAGTGAGCAGCGAGACTGGTGGTGCCAGTCTTGTGGCACCTATAGCTCTTTCTTGATAAGTAGGTAGCAGAGATAGCAGCTGATGATAGGATTAGGGATCCAGTGTGTAAAAAAACAAAAAGGACAAGTATAGGTAATCCCTGATTTACGATTTATGTAACTTATGACCATCCATACCTACAACCAAAAAATACCAAAAACTAAAGAAAAAATATGTGAATATAAAAATTACACTTTTGGGTGAAAGTAGGGGCCTACCTATGGAAAATAGCACCTATGGCATGGGTGGCCAACCTCTTGTGAGAGCTGGCTTTAGTGGTCATCATGTTGTAGTTGACAAACAATAAAATGGGTACAGTGAAATGGACACATTTTGAGTTACGACCAATCCAGTCAGAACACCTGTACATGTAAGAGAGGCACTCAGTATACTGACAAATAATTAGTTGGTTCTTTGGTTTTGATGATTGGTAATCTGCTTGGTATCAGAATGTTTGACATGAAATTGAGTGTTTTGTGGCAGTGTCATAAGCAAATATTTATATTATAACTACCTTAAGACATTATTAGAAAAATAGTAATAATTATAATGCACAAAAAGTAAGGCAGTGTCTGGTTCATTGGTTATTCAGGAATCTGAGCAGTGGGGAAGAAACTGTCCTTGTGCCATTGAGGGCTCATCTTTAGGTTCCCGTACCTTTTTCCCAATGGTAGTAAAATGAAGAAGGCATGGCCTGGATGGTGGGGGGCTTTGAGGATGGAGGCTGCTCTTTTAAGTCACTGCCTCATGTAAATGTCCTCAATGGAGTTAAATCTGGTGTCACTGGCCACATTAACACCCTCTGGAATTTATTCTTGTCCTGAGCATTGATACCTCTGTACCAGGCAGTGTTGGATCCAGCCAGAATACTTTCCACAGTTCACCAGTAGAAGTTTACGAGAGTCTTCGGCGACATACCAAATATCCTCCAACACCACACAAAGTATAGCTGCTGGAGAACCTTCTTTGTGATTGCATCAATATAGAGTTTCCATGACTAATCCTCAGGGATGTTCACACCCAGGAATTTGAAGTTCTTGACCCTCTCCACTACTGAGCCCTCGATGAGAACTGGGTCATGTACCCCTGACTTCCTCATGAAGGCCACAATCATCTCCTTGGTTTTGCTGACATTGAGTGCAAGGTTGTTGTCATTGAGCTGACAACAATCAATACATCATAACATTGTGATAAGGGTGAGAGTATTGCAGTAGGGACAAGTGAGTGACAGTGTGAAAAGTCATTTGCTCACGAGTGATTGTTGCCTGAAAAAGCAGGATAAACAGCGGGAAGTCATGTGTGAAATGACACAGCACAATTTTTTTTTAAAGTTTGCTTACTGAAAAAAAAATTTGGGGTCATGATAAACAACTTAAAGCTGAACATGAAAATTATTTCAGATTTGCAGTATCATGTAGGAAGGTGGAGAAACATTAACTTTTCTTGAATTTAGCATGTTTAATCGCATAATGATGCTGACACATTGTGTTAGTTCAACTGACCTAAAAATGTTTTGCAGCGGAATTTCATTTGTACTCAGCATCTGATGCCTCTTGTGTCAGCAACTAACAAGTTGCACTATTCCATGGTCGCAATGTACTGGTGACACCTTTCGCCATGTTCGTCACTGACTGTACCAAGAGCAGCAGGGAAGAAGTCCAAATGTGAAAGCAGAAAATGAATTCAATGACAAGTTGCACTTTATGCTTGAAGCATGTTAAAAATATGACAGAAAATCGTAAAAAAAAATGTCATATCTAAAAAGATGGTAGATGATAGGAAAATTTTAAGGTGATTTTCGTGACCAGCAGCCAAAAATCCAGAATACATAAAGTGTTCAGGAAGCAAAATCTTCATTGTCCAGTGTTATCAATGGAAAGAGTCTTCTTTTCCCCTGTCTGACCACCTGTGTCACTTTCATGTTATTTCTGGTTTTAAATGTCCTACTGTCAAATCAATACGGACCTGAATGGTTCTTATTATTCTCATTTCTCCATCTGACCCACTGAGGTGTAAGCCACTCAGGATTCTGTCATGAATGTCTGCAAGCTTCCAACCCTCTCAAATTGATTTCCAGGACTAGTTGGAAAAAATGCGGAAATGTATATGTTGCAGTCCAGATTGATCCCCCTTTAAATGTTGCTTTCCCCTTGCAAGGTTGCACTCATTCATGCATGTAAATCTGGTACAGGTAAACCCTGCTTTACGAATACTTGCTTTACACAAATTGACTTTCATGAAGAAACCGGTGTTCACTTTTACGAAAGCAATTTTGCTTTGACAAAAAAAACGTGGCGAAAGTAGCAAGCCATAATAGAGGCTGCGTGCACACCCCGAGCAGCTCCTTCCCCAATACCATCCACCACCCCATTCTCTGAAGATTCAGCTTACCTACTCTGTACATATATTATTTCTATTTATAGGCTATGTATTTATATCATTCCTGCTTTTAATAAATGTTAATGTTATTTTAGATGTTATTTGGTATGATCTGGTAGGTTATTTTTTGGGTCTAGGAACACTCAAAAATTTTTCCCCTACAAATCAATGGTAATCACTTCTTCGCTTTACACCATTTCAGCTTACAAAATGTTCTCCAGGAAAGCACTAGTTTCATAAAGCAGGGTACACCTGTACACACCAGTTGACACCAACTCTACAATCACTGTAATTAGGAACACAGGTTTTATAGGAAACTTGCCCCAGACTAAGCTAATGGAGGATAATGGCACATTATAATTCTAATGCATGTTTCCTGTTGTGATTCATTTATCCATCATTATCTAGTCATCCAACACACAGCTATTCTGGGAAAGTTGTTGGTATGGTATGCAATCCATTTACTTTGAAAATTATTGATGCAATGCATAAATCTAAGCATTATCACTGTTTATTGTAATAACTAATAAAATTGTCAATGTATAATCATTAAAGAAGAGAAACAAGTTCAGTTGAGGTCTGCATCTCCATGGTAACATGTGGCTTACAAGAGTAGCAGCAGCGGTTTCCTTACTGCTTGCTGATTTGCAGTTGGAAGCTGCCAAGGGAGAAATGCTCAGACTGAAGATCTCAAAGTGGTTCTCATTGAGAAACAAAAGTGCGCAATCAAAGGAAAAAGTGAACACTGGCGGGAGGGGGGCTCAGCCGAGGAGCGGGCAGTTACGACACAACCAGCTGAGGGATGCCTGGCGTCAGGGCGCTGAGCTGGAGGATAAAAATAATGGTGAGGAAAGGAGTGAGGAGTCGGATGAGGGAGAACGACAGCAGGGTGACCGACAACAAGAGGATCAACAACTGGAGGCCCGACAGACAGCAACAGCAAGAAGGAGGCCCAACAAAGACATAGTTCATGAGGAAAAACAGAAGAGACACAGATACAAAGAAGAGAAGAAGAAGACACAAACACAAGTACAGACACAGAAGAAGAGGAAGAAGGCAGCCAAGATCTTCAGAGGGAAATAGAAGGTAAAACAGAGGGACAGAATATAGATAAACCCTTTTTTGAAGAACAAATGAGATCATTAAAAGAATGGTTATCATTAGAATTTAGTGCAATTAAAAGAAAAATGAAAAGAGCAGAAGATAAAATGCAAAGTTTAGAACTGATCATGACAGAAATAGGGAAAAGAGTAGAAAATGCGGAGGAGCGGGAAACTGCTGGAGAATTGTAAGTAAATGATTTAAGAGAAAAATTGGAAGAAAGTGACAAAAAATTAAAGAGACAAATGAGTTGTTATCTCAGAAAATTGATATGTTGGAAAATTATAGTAGGCGAAACAACATAAAAACAGTGGGCCTGAAGAAGATGAAGGCGGTGCAGGCATGAAGGAATTTATAAAAGGATGGATTCCGAAGGCTTCGGGAATGACAGAATTGCATGAAGAAATGGAAATAGAAAGGGCACACAGAGCACTAGCACAAAAACCGCAGACACATCAAAAACCAAGATCCATCTTAGTAAAATTTTTAAGATACATGACAAGAGAAAATATACTGGAGAGGGCAAGGAATAAAGTTAGAGAAGAAAATAAGCCATTGAAATAAAAGGGACAAAAAATATTTTTTTACCCAGACACAAGTCTTGAACTCAAAGAGGAAGGAATTTAATACGGTGAAAACGATTTTATGGAAAAAAGGTTATAAATTCATGTTAAGACATCCAGCCGTACTTAAAATATTTATACCTGGGGAGCAAAACAGCACAAGAATTCACAGAACGTTTGGAGGACAGAAAAAGAAATGAAGAGATGTAAAAAGAAAGAAGAATGGCAATAAAGTATATATAAAGATGTAAAAATAATGTATATGTAAAGAACTAAAGATGGAAAAAAAGAAGGGAAGGAAGGAAGAAGGGGAAAAAGAAAGAGCTTTGTTATCTGTATTTTTTAAAAAGTGTTTTCGGGGGGGCTGGGGGGGGGGGAGTGGGAGAGAATAACCGTCATTGCAAAATCAGTTGACGCTTGCGAGCAAAATCGCAAACCAAATGGAAAGGGGAGTTGTGGTTGCCCGGCAAAGGATAAGAGGCAACTCAGAGGGGGGGGGGGAGCATTTGGGGTTAAGGTGTTATTGGGTGTGGGAATTGTTGGAGTATTTTATGTTTTAAATGTGTTGTCATATATTGAGTTTAAAAAGGGAAAACTAAAAGATAAAAATGGGAAAAGGGGGGATGGAGGTAGCTTGGAGGCGGAAAAGAGATGTAACCAAGATATGAGATGGCCACATTAAACTATATGAGTATAAACATTAATGGAACATATAACCAGATTAAAAGGAAGATGCTACTAAATTTACTTTAAAATGAAAAAATAGATATAGCATTTGTGCAGGAAACGCATCTAACTGAAGTGGAAGATAACAAATTAAAGAGACTGGGTAGGACACATAGCGGCAGCATCATATAATTCAAAAGATAGAGGTGTAGCCATATTAGTTAACAAAAATGTACCAGTGAAAATAGAGGAGGAAATAATAGATCCAGCAGAGAGGTATGTAATGATAAAGTGTCAGATATGCTCAGAACTTTGGAATTTGCTCAATATATATGCACCTAATTATAAGGATCAAAAGTTTATGTAGGATATTTTTTTGAAGATTACAGACACACAAGGAAATATATTGATAGGAGGGGATTTTAATCTTAATTTCGATTGATTGTTGGATAAAACTGGACAAAAGACAAGCAAAAAGAATACAGTCGCCAAATTTATGGTTAAATCAATGCAGGAAATGAAACTTATGGATATATGGAGGAGGCAGCACCAAAAAGAGAAGGAATATTCATATTACTCAAGTAGGCATAAAACATACTCAAGGATTGATGTGTTTTTGTTGTCGGCTCATATTCAAGGGAGAGTCAGGAAAACTGAGTATAAAGCTAGATTACTTTCAGATCATTCACCCTGTTATTCGCAATAGAACTGGAAGACATCCCACCAAGAATATATAGATGGAGGTTAAACTCCATGCTACTTAAAAGGCAGGAATTTAGAAAGTTTATTGAATGCCAAATTAAAACATATTTTGAAATAAATAAAAACAGAATCAGTGAAAGATAAATTTATACTATGGGATGCAATGAAAGCTTTCATTAGAGAACAGATAATAAGTTATGTAACTAAGATGAAAAAGGATTACAAGCGAGAAATAGAAAAAGGATTACAATTGGGAAATAGAAAAAGGATTACAATCGGTAAATAGAAAAGGATTACAATCGGGAAATAGAACAGTTGGAAAGGGAGATAGCAAGTATAGAAAAGGAACTAGTGAAAAGGGACGATATAAAGAAAAAGAGAATTGGCGGACAAAAAACAAAATACGAAACATTACAAACGTACAAGGTGGAGAAGAACATGATGAAAACAAAGCAAAAGTATTACGAATTGGGAGAAAAAGCACAAAATATTGGCCTGGCAACTTAAAACAAAACAAGCTAAAAGAACTGTATTGGCATCAAGGAAAAAGGACAAAAATCACATATAACCCAACAGAGATTAATGAGAACTTTAAAGAATTTATGAACAATTATACCAAACTGAGAATGAAGGGAAAGGTGATAAAATAGAAGAATTTTTAGCTAAAATTGAACTGGCAAAATTGCAAGAGGAACAAAACAAACTGATAAAACCATTTGAATTAGAGAAAATACAGGATATATTAAAAAAGCTGCCGAACAATATAACGCCAGGAGAGGAAGGATTCCCAATTGAATTCTATAAAACATTTAGAGAGTTATTAATTCCTCCTATCCTGGAAATAATGAATCAGGTAGAAGAAACACAAAACTTGGCAGACTTATGTAAGACAGCAATAATTATAGTAATACCAAAGACGAGGAAGGATCCATTAATACCAGCATCACATAGACCAATATCTCTACTTAACTCAGATTATAAGATAATAGCAAAATTATTAGCAAACAGATTGGCCGATTGTGTACCAAAAATAGTAAAACAAGATGAAACTGGATTTATTAAGAAAAGACAAACAGCGGATAATGTCAGTAAACTTATTAATCTAATTCATGCAGCTCAAGGAAATAAAAAACTAACGGTGGCTATTGCCTTAGACACAGAAAAAGCCTTTAACAGGATAGAGTGGAACTACTTATTTAAAGTATTACAGAAGTTCAATCTACCAGAAAAATACATTAATTGGATTAAAGCATTATATAATGGACTATTGGCAAAGGTTGTAGTAAATAGATATGTAATGAACCAATTCAAATTAAGTAGATCAACTAGGCAGGGATGTCCACTATCCCCCTTATTGTTCGCCTTAGCAATAGAACCATTGGCAGAGCTGATAAGAATAGAAAATAAAATCAAAGGGATAAAAATAAAGGAGAAGGAGTATAAAATCAGTTTATTTGCAAATCTTTGGCTTGGCTTCGCGGATGAAGATTGATGGAGGGGTATGTCCACGTCTGCTGCAGGCTCGTTGGTGACTGACAAGTCTGATGCGGGACAGGCAGGCACGGTTGCAGTGGTTGCAAGGGAAAATTGGTTGGTTGGGGTTGGGGTTGGGTGTTGGGTTTTTCCTCCTTTGTCTTTTGTCAGTGAGGTGGGCTCTGCGGTCTTCTTCAAAGGAGGTTGCTGCCCGCCGAACTGTGAGGCGCCAGGATGCATGGTTGGAGGCGATATCAGCCCACTGGCGGTGGTCAATGTGGCAGGCACCAAGAGATTTATTTTACCTCTTCTTTGGTGCACCTCTGTCTCGGTGGCCAGTGGAGAGCTCACCATATAACACGATCTTGGGAAGGCGATGGTCTGGAGACGTGTCCCACCCAGCACAGTTGGGTCTTCAGCAGCGTGGATTCGATGCTTGCGGATTCTGCCAGCTCGAGTACTTCGATGTTGGTGATGAAGTCATTCCAATGAATGTTGAGGATGGAGCGGAGACACCGCTGATGGAAGCGTTCTAGGAGCCATAGGTGATGCCGGTAGAGGACCCATGATTCAGAGCCGAACAGGAGCGTGGGTATGACAACAGCTCTGTACACGCTGATCTTTGTGTGTTTCTTCAGGTGATTGTTTTTCCAGACTCTGCATCGTCTGCAAATGACATCATAGCATACCTAACAGAACCAGAGATATCAATAAAAGAATTACATAAGAAATTGAAGGAATATGGAGAAATATCGGGGTACAAGGTCAACGCAAATAAAAGTGAAGTGATGCCAATGAGTAACGCAGACTATACAGAATTTTAAAAAGAATCACCATTTAAATGGCAAACACAAGCAATTCAATACCTAGGTATCAGGTTAGATAATAACTTAAGTCACTTGTACAAACTAAATTATCAGCCATTAATAAAGAAATTGCAGGAAGACTTAGAACATTGGAAAGAATTACTGCTAACATGCATAGGGAGGGTGAACTGCATTAAAATGTGTTCCCAAGGATACAATACTTATTTCAAATGTTAAAATTCCCTTAACAGAGAAATTCTTTGATGAACTAAAGAGAATAATAAGGAAATTCTTGTGGAAAGGGGGGTGGGGGGGGCGGGGGTGAAACTGAGGTAAGTGCAAGATAAATTAATAGAGAGATATAACCAAGGTGGTTTGCAGTTACCAAACTTCAGAAGTTATTATAGAGCTGCACAATTAAGGTATTTATCAGAATTTTACCAGACGAGAGAAAAACCTGAATGAACTAAGATAGAACTAGATAAAATAGGAGAGATGGTACCGGAACATATACTTTATAAATGGGATGAAAAGCTGGTGCAATATAAAAGCTCACCAGTATTGCATCATTTACTTAATATATGGAAGATCATCCATGTAGAAAGGAAAAAACAAATTACCAAATACCAATATTGTTATTGACACAAAACCCACTAATCCCTTTTTACAATAGATAATCTTCCCTTTGGAGAATGGGAGAGAAAAACAATTAAAAGAATAGAAAATTGTTTTTTGGGAAATAATTTATTAGCATTTGAACAGTTGAAGGACAAATATGGAATAGCTCACGGTACAATGTTTGCATATCATCAACTGAAAGCTTATTTAAAGGATAAATTGGGAAACAGATTGAGATTACCAGAAGGAAGCAGCTTCGAATATGTGATTACAGACACAATGATAATTAAAAGATTTATAACAAACATGTACATTAAGCTGGAAGATAAGGAAAATGATGAAATAAACACAAACAAAAGTGGGAAAAGGACTGAAACATAAAGATAAAAAATGAAGCATGGGAAAAGTTATGTTCTGGAGCTATGAAGTATACAGAAAACACTAGCTTATGGATGATACAGTATAATTGGTTACACAGATTATATATCATTCCTCAAAAGTTAAAAGAATGGGATCCAACATTATCAGATAGGTGTTTTTGCTGTAAGAAGGAAATGGGAACAACAGTACATGCAATTTGGGCATGTACATAAGTGAATACGTTTTGGCAAAAACTAAATCAGATATTAAATAAAATTACAAAACATCCAGAGATCTTTCTTTTAAGTAACATAAGAAGTAAGGAATTAGGCCTCAAATTGGATAAAGCGCAAAAAATTTCATTATGATAGCCTTAGCAGGAGCAAAAAAATGTAAAATGTCAACTTGGAAAATGGAAGAGAGCCTGAGAATACAGCAATGGTACATGGAAATGAATAAATGTATTCCATTGGAAAAAATAACATATAATTTTAAAAATAAAGTCACATTGTTTGAACAAATTTGGGTACCATACATGGAACATAACAGAGAGAGCTTGCCTCAGACCTCCATCCCCTAAAATGATAAGACAAAACTATTTGATTTGGTGTGTAAAAGTAGATGACACATTTTTCTTGTTTGATTTTCCTTTGTGTGAAGACATTGTTTTATGGTTTTATTGTATTGTATATGTTGAATATTTATTGAAGGGGGGAAAGGGGGAAAATGCCACCGTGTATATTTAATGAGAAATGTTTGTACATATTTTAGTTGATATGGTTCAGTGTGAAAAATAAAAAATTATAAATAAAAAAACTCACATGCAATCCTTATGCCATAAGTGGTCTGTGAATAGTAAGGGATTGCTTAAGGTGGTATGTGAGTGGGAAGGGAAGGTTGAGAACCACTGCTCCAGACCCAATTGTTACTGAAATATTTTGCTTGAGAAAAATTGTCATTGGCCCATTTCCTTTGGAGTTATGAAACCATGCACATAACGAGTCAATTAGGTACGATTAAAACACTGGTTTTCAAACTTTTTCTTCCCACTCACATATCATCTTAAGTAAATCACAGAACACTTATGGCATCGGGATTGCTTAAGGTGGAGTGTGAGTTAAGGAGGGCAGTTTGAAAACCATTGCTGTAAATCATCATTATTGGAGGTCAATCTACAGGACCATAAAAGCAGCAGAGATGATCACAGATATCTCCCTCCCCTATCGATGCGATTTACCAGGATCATTACTTAAAGAGCTTGAAAAATCTGTCAGGGTGCCTACCATCTCACTAGCAGCATCTTCCAGCTACTCCTGTTAAGAAAGAGATACAGAAGTATTAGAGCCAGATTCACCAAGCTGAGGAACAACTTCTTCCCATAGGCAGTGAAACTGCTGAAACAAATCCCAGTGACTCTACCATTTATTAATATTTATTTTTATATATGTATATAAGTCAGTATATAGGATACACTATATAGGTTCTGTGCATATGATTGATTTTTTTGAGTGATCAATGAACGTTTAATGTGGGATGGGGTCCAGCGGCTGGGGATGGGGTGAAAGAATGTCCTTCCTGGGACCTGGTTCTAACTCCGACCGACCCCACACCCCCAGCAATGACCATCCCTCTGGGGTTTGTGGGGCAGACCCCATCCCTGTCCAGGATCCTGGGACACCGGGGTTTCAACTATGTGCTGGAGTTGGTATATCTGTCCTGATTTCTTCTTGATGATGGAAACAATAAGAGCAACGATCAGGTCAATAATGCATACAAGAATAGGAGGATCAGGAACAGAAACGGGGCTAATGCCACGTAGAGCGAGCCAGGAAGGTGGAGATCAGGAATATTATTTTTCTGGAGTATCCACGTTCAGCATCGTCAGAGTCCCAGAGATGACAAACAGACCCCCAGCCTGCCAGGGCAAGGAGGTAGGGGGCTCTGTCATACAAGGGGGCCCAGAACCCCAAGTTGATCAGTCCCACCCTGATCTAAACCACTCCGAAGATCCTCACATTCTGCGGATCGTTCTTCAGGACGTTGGACAGGGAACAAACATTGAAAAACTATGCCATTGCCACCCGGCCAGTTCTGTTATGTTATATTACTGTATAGAATTCAGTCAAGTTATATCTTTGTGTGTGATTTCACTGATTTTGGACTGGAGAACGCTGGGTCCTCTACCGGCATCACCTTCGGCTCCTAGAACGCTTCCACCAGCATTGTCTCCGCTCCATCCTCAACATCCATTGGAGCGCTTTCATCCCTAACGTCGAAGTACTCGAGATGGCAGAGGTCGACAGCATCGAGTCCACGCTGCTGAAGATCCAGCTGCGCTGGGTGGGTCACGTCTCCAGAATGGAGGACCATCGCCTTCCCAAGATCGTGTTATATGGCGAGCTCTCCACTGGCCACCGTGTCAAAGGTGCACCAAAGAAAAGGTACAAGGACTGCCTAAAGAAATCTCTTGGTGCCTGCCACATTGACCACCGCCAGTGGGCTGATATCGCCTCAAACCGTGCATCTTGGCACCTCACAGTTTGCCGGGCAGCAACCTCCTTTGAAGAAGACCGCAGAGCCCACCTCACTGACAAAAGGCAAAGGATGAAAAACCCAACACCCAACCCCAACCAACCAATTTTCCCCTGCAGCCGCTGCAACCGTGTCTGCCTGTCCCGCATCGGACTTGTCAGCCACAAACGAGCCTGCAGCTGACGTGGACTTTTACCCCCTCCATAAATCTTCGTCCGCGAAGCCAAGCCAAAGAAGAAAGACTGTTACAATTGGATGACAAATAAACAAACAAAAACTAAAGGCAGGTGAAGCTAACAATAAATAATAGAATGAACCTATCTACAAAATTGAGCTGGATTCCTGTTATTTTCTCCTCCTGTCACAATTCTAATAATTGAGAAGATATCGCTCCTCTTCGGGAGAAGATCGGTTTTGGGTGGAGGCAGCACATGTCATCGGCTCAATGTAATTCTCTGGAATTACCTGAACTAAGAGTGGCCATTACTTTAAAGCCCATCATGGGCTGTGTACAACAGGTAAACTAGATGAAATTTGGCTTGGGCTGTACATTCTTACAATAATGATGTACATTAATGATGGATTTTCACTGATGAATGATATAAGAAAAGTAAACCAAAGTGATTATTAAAAACTGCACAAATAATGACTTTTTTTCAATTGGAAAAATCCTCCAAGTATTATAAATAGCTGCAGGCCATGAGTACAATATGATTAATCACTCAGCTTCTGAGGTTGACCAAAATGAATTGTTATAAATTACCCAATGTTCTTCACTGTGTAAATATTTATCACACTGAGTATGCATTTGTTGCTAATGTAATATACTCCATGCCTGCAGTGATTCTTGCCTTTGGTTTAGCAGGTTGATGTTTTAAATCGCGCATCATAAAATTGGCGTAAAATCACTGTATTGATCCAGTGAGCAAGTTTGTAATTTTGGGAGTATCAGCTGTTAGGTGTGAGCATTTTTATTGCTTCTCCCCATTTTTCCAAACCTGTTGAGGCAGTTTCCACCCAATCGCAGTGGTGGGTCTGGAGAACAAGTGGACCAGATTATGCAGGGACAAAAATATTTCCCTGGCTGAAGGACATTAATTAACTAGCTGAGTCCTAAGACATCCAGTAATTTTATGGCTAATGTAGTAAAACAAGAAAGTCTACAGAAGTCGTGAATGAAGTAAAAGCACAGTCCTGGAGAAACTCAACAGGTCAAACTTTAAATAGCAAAGATAAAGAAATGTAACCAAAATTTCAGGCCTGAGCCCTTCATGAAAGTATGAGCAACATGTAGGCAGCGGCAGAATAAAATGGTGGGGCAGAGAGTGGGGAAGGGAAGAGTCCCAAAGATGAGGTAATAGTGGATGAGGGAGGGTGGGTACACCAGCAAACAGGGGATGGCTCTGAATGGAGAGGGTAGGGAGCTGGAGGAAAGGAGACAGAGGGATGAGGAAGAGAGAAGAACATGGAGTGGTCTAGCAGAAACAGGAGGTCAATGTTAATGCCGTCCAGTTGAGAGTGCCCAGACGGAGTATTAGAGGTTGCTCCTCCAATTTACAGGCAGCCTTGGTTTGGTAATGCATAAGGCCATTGCAGACATGCCAGCGAGAAAGTGGAGCACAGATTTAAATGGTTGGAAGATCACTGGAAAACCCATGGCACTGATGCAGACAGAACAAAGGTGAGAATGGTTAACGTTATTGATTCTGGGTACTTTAATTTTAGATTTATTTAATTTGAATTTAAATTCCCAGCTGCCATCATATCTCTTGCCTCTTTTCACATCAACAACACTGAGGTAGAGGTTGCAGATTGGTTTAAATTCCTCAAAGTAAACATCTCCAAACGGGTCCACCTGTTTCAATGCGGTTGCCCAGAAAATGAGCTAATGCCTCTACTTCCTTGGAAGCCTGATGAAATTCGGCACGTCACCTGCATTCCTCATCAACTTCTACAGGTGCTCCCTTGAAAGCAGCATCCAGTCAAGGTGCATCATTGCACTGGGCAGCAACTGCTCCACCCTAGATCACAAGAAACTACGGAGAGTTGTGTACACAGGCTGGATCACTACGCAAATCCTACTCTCTCTCTCCCCCCAACTTCCCACTGGCTCAGAAAAGCAATCTCCATCATCATCTTTTTTGAATGATTTCTTTGCCTCGGTATTCACTAGGGAAAAAAATGTTGAACCAGTTGAAGTAAAGAAAAATAGTGGGGAGGTCATGAAGCATATAAGGATAACTGAGGAGATAGTGATGGCTGTGTTAGAAAAGATAAAGGTGGATAAATCTCCCGGACCGGACAAAATATTCCCTAGGACACTCAGGGAGGCTAGTGGACAGTTAGTGGGGCCATTAACAGAGATATTTAGGATGTCACTGGCCACGGGGGTGGTGCCAAAGGATTGGAGGGTGGTGCATGTGGTTCCTGTTTAAGAAAGGGTCCAAATGCAAACCTGGGAATTATAGGCCTGTAAGTCTGACGTCTGTGGTGGGCAAGTTGATGGAAAGTGTTCTGAGGGATGCTATTTACAAATTTTTGGAGGTACAGGGAGTAATCAGCATGGTTTTGTCAGGGGTAGATCATGCTTGACAAACCTGATTGAGTTCTTCAAGGGGGTTACAAAAAAGGTTGATGAAGGGAAAGTTGTGGATGTTGTCTATTTGGACTTTAGTAAAGCTTTTGACAAAGTTCCCCACAGGAGGTTAGGAAAAAAGGTGGAGGCATTAGGTATAAATAAAGAGGTAGTGAAATGGATTCAGCAGTGGTTGGATGGGAGGTGTCAGAGAGTAGTGGTAGAAAATTGTTTGTCCAATTGGAGGCCGGTGACTAGTGGAGTTCCTCAGGATTCGGTCCTGGGTCCACTATTATTTGTTATATATATTAACGATCTGGATGTAGGGGTGGAGAATTGGATAAGCAAGTTTGCGGATGACACAAAGATTGGTGGTGTTGTGGACAGTGAGGTAGATTACCGTAGATTAAAAGGTGATTTAGGAAGGCTGGAGGTGTGGGCTGAGAAATGGCTGATGGAATTTAATACAGATAAATGTGAGGTGCTACATTTTGGAAAGGCAAATTTAAATAGGTCATATACATTGAATGGTAGACAATTGAGGAGTGCAGAGCAACAAAGGGATTTAGGAGTTATGGTAAATAGTACCCTCAAGGCTGATACTCAGGTAGATGGTGTGGTGAAGAAGGCATTTGGAATGTTGGCCTTCATAAATCGGAGTATTGAATTCAAGAGTAGGGAGGTTATGATGAAATTGTACAAGGCATTGGTGAGGCCAAATTTGGAGTACTGTGTACAGTTTTGGTCACCAAATTATGGGAAAGATATAAACAAAATAGAGAGAGTACAGAGAAGGTTCACGAGAATGTTA
This sequence comes from Narcine bancroftii, assembly GCF_036971445.1. NCBI lineage: Eukaryota > Metazoa > Chordata > Chondrichthyes > Torpediniformes > Narcinidae > Narcine > Narcine bancroftii. The sequence continues at coordinate 88,466,223 of NC_091474.1, forward strand.
CAGGGAAAGGTTGTGCAGACTGGGGCTTTTTTCTCTTGAGCGTAGAAGATTGAGAGGGGACTTGATAGAGGTGTTTAAGATTTTAAAAGGGACAGACAGAGTAAATGTGGATACGCTTTTTCAATTAAGAAAGGGGGAGATTCAAACTAGAGGACATGGTTTAAGATTGAAGGGGGAAAATTATAAGGGGAAAAATTATAAGGGGAACATGAGGGGAAATTTCTTTACGCAGGGGGTGGTGGGGATGTGGAATGAGCTTCCGGCAGACATGGTCGAGGTGGGATCATTGGTTACATTTAAGGAAAGACTGGATCGTTACATGGATAGGAGGGGACTAGAGGGGTATGGACTGGGTGCTGGTCAGTGGGACTAGGAGGGTGGGGATTTGCTGCGGCATGGACTAGTAGGGTCGAACTGGCCTGTTCTGTGCTGTAAGTGGTTATATGGTTATATGGTTATCATGGACCTCCTCAATGGTATAATTTTTTCTGGTCATGAACTCAGGTTATAATTGATAAGATTAAACTTACTTTCTGAGTTATACCTTACTCACTTGTGGCCTTTGGTTTGGCACTATTACACTGAACAACAATTTTCTTTCCCCCTAAGAGATTTGCTTCCTGAAAAATATTGTGAATTATGACAGACAACGTCAAGATGAATACAAAGATAATTTCAGATTTGCTGTATCACTTAGAAAGTTGGAGAAACATTACATTAATATTTATTTAATTTAGCACATTTAATTGCTTAATGATGCTGACAAATTGCATTAAATCAACAGTCCTAAAAATGTTTTGCCACTGATTTTCATTTGTACTCAGCATCTGATGCCTCTTGTGTCAGTGTCCAACAATAGTCGCCCACCACTGATGGATTCCAGTTGTTCTATTACTGCTTTATCATGGTCCCAATATCCTAGTGAAACCTATCACCATGTTCGTCACTGACTACAAGGTAGATGTCCGAGTGCGAATGCAGAAAATGAATTTTCAATGACACGCTGCACTTTGTGGTTTTGTAGGCTTGAAGGAGACTTAAAATAGGACAGGAAATCTCAAAAAACAAGTTATATCTAAAAATATTGGTATGTGATAGGAAAATTTTAAGGTGATTTTCATGACCAGCAGCCCAAAAATCCCAAAAGTGCTCAGGAAGAAGAATCTTTGTTGTGCAGGGTAATTGAAGCGTACCATTCAACTAAAAACACAATTGATGAATGGTTCCAACCTGAAACAATTTTTGCTTCCATCAATGCTGCTCAACCCATTGAGACCCTCCAAGGAATTGATTTTTGTTGCGAATTCCAGCATCTGTAGTATCTTGTATTTCTAAGAAAAAATTCCAGCTTAAAAAAAGCCAATTGCATTGGTAAATTTGCATATTAAAATTAGATGTGTTTGACTCACAGAACTTCAATAGAACACCCAAAAGTGCTCAGAAAGCAAATTCTTCATTGTCCTGTGTTATCAGTTGATTGCTGTTGAATGTATTAAGACCCTAGCTCCCATACAGCCATTTTATGAAGTTCTTATGTCAATTTCTTCACGTCCAGTAACCTGCTAAATTGCATTTGTCATTTCTTTACACAAACCTACCCAAACACAAGTATTTATCATCCTTTCCGATTCCTCTAACGAGGCATCAGCTGCAAACAAATGTTGCTAATTTGTGCTGAATTTCTGCATAAAAAGATGGAATTTAAAACAATAAACCTGCGCCAAACCCAAGGTGAAGTCACCCAGATACAATTGCACCTGAGCTCTCTTTGAAAGGCTTTGAGATGTGAGGAGGTGCTTAAGCCTTGCTTTGCAGCAGTGTAACTTCAGCACAGTTTGCAGTGAGGCACAATTTCTAATCAAATTAGTATAATTATTTAATAAACAAATTCAATTTTCAAAATTGAAAGCATTTTGCTGGCTGACTCTGGACAGATGCACCTTATCCAGCCAGGATCAAGAATACATTTGCCAGATTTACTGGAGCTAGCTAAGAGGAGGACCTGGTAGGGTCAGTTTCAGTGATTTTTAGCATTTTATATTTGGGAGCCAGCTGCAGTGCAATGAGACAGAGCGCCTGCAAAAGGAAATGTCCAAAGTGCACACTGCACTGTTGCACACAGAAAGCAGTGACTAAATCCACTTGCTTACATGTTGCTTCCGAGCCTGAGGGAGCTCTGCGAAACAACAGCGAAAGCCTTGCGCAATGTGGAGTTGGCGAATCTTCCTGTCATCAAGGATAACATTTCTAACTCTGAAGGAGAGAAATCCACCAGGTTATCTGTGATGACAGTCTGTTGTTGGAGGGATCTTCACCAATCAACTACCACTTCACTCATGAGAGCTACTTTCTTGAATGGTGTGTGGTGATATGTAATTACACTACTCGGCCACCAGGAGTCATCCTGGTGACCTTGTCTATCAAGCAGTCCAGAACTACAGTCTAGCCTTCCAGGTTCGTCTTGCAGAGAGACAAGACCTCTTAGTGTACATATTAGTTTATTAAAGCTCTCTTATACTCACACTGCTGGTGTGGTTATTGTCAGTACAATGTGGAAAATACATACATTACAACAACCTGACAAATACAGCAATTTTCCTTTTAAAATAACTTTTACAAGCTGTCATAGTGCATGTTAACTTTGGATTTCAAACACAAACCAGGTTTCTCTTGAACACTGAACATGCAATGTTCTGGAACTCATTTATGATAGATTCTACAGTGTTTCAATTTTAAAAAGTACAAAACTAATTAAAATCTTGTGATTGATCTACTGCAGTTCAGCTGGTTGATTGGGCATATTGCAGATACTAAGTGATGTCACATTCTAAATGATGATCTGTCAGAGCATCCTACAGCTTAAAAAAAAAACAGGCTATTTGGCTGACCAAGTGTGCACAATCAGCTTTCTACACTAGTTCCATTTAATTTTCATTGAGCATCTCAGCCCTGACGCTCCAGTAGAGTAGATCTCCCAGTGGCCACTGTTACGGGTTATATTAAGTACTATATATAAAAACATGTCTTTAAAAGAGATCATTTGGGAGCGGGGGGTTTAGGGTAGGTCACTTCACAAACAAATACTTACACTTCACATCTCATTAAAAAGGCAAGATCTTTGCTGAAGCCAGAGACGCAAACACCAATGATTTTACAAAGACAACGGAACTGCTTTGGGAAAGAACTTTGCAAATGGAAAGTCCGTGCTCAAGTGTTGATGAAGTTTTTACAAGCAGAGAGAGAGGAAAGAACAAACAGGATTCTTGAGAGAGGGGGGAGGGGGAGGACTCAACGTTCTTCCAGCATTTACTGTGTGTTTTTATTACAATCACAGCATCTGCAGACTTCTGTGATTCACTACATTCCCATTAGATTCTACCACATGGCTACACATTAAGGGTAATTTACAGTGGATAATTAACCCATCAACCTGTGTGTCATTGGTATGAACACTAAAACCCACGTGGTCACAGAGCGTGAAAATACCACACAGACAGCACAGGAGGATAGAAATAATCCCATATTGGTGGGCCTGTGCTGTAGAAGCTCTATGCCCTTGCCTTCCTAGATCAGTTTCCAAAGCTTTATAAAAGTTATTGAAAGAGGACAGAGAAGTCCACAAAGTATTTTGTCTAGCGGAAATCAACTTAAACCACGCCTTTCGCTCTCTGCCTTTAAAGGCGCACAGTACACCAATCCTGCACCAACTTCCTCCAAAATCCACGAACAGGACTCATGAACTTTCTTCAAAGGCTGCACTTCCTGTGAAAGTCAACAAACTGTTGTCAGAGACGCACTCTCAGCTTGGGGGGGGGGGGGGGGGGGGAGTTCTAAGTCACATGATCAAAACCTATATCTGAATTTATGATTGGATTTTTAAAATAAAATTTGAAGATCTGTTGAATTTTGACATACAGCACATAATAGGCCCTTTTGACCCACTAGCCCAATTACTCTAAATTAACCTACAACGCCTGTATGTTTTGAACCGTGGGAGGAAACCTGAGCAACCAGAGGAAATCCATACAGACACAGGGGAACGTACAGACAACACTGGATTTGAACCCAGTTTGCTAGCGCTATAACAGCCTTGCGCTAACCGCTACACTCACCGTGCTGCCCATTAGCCATTAATCTTTAAATATGAACTTCAAATGTTGACTTGACCTGATACACAGGCTGACCGGAAGCAGCAAGCAAACCAATCAGGTTACTTAACTGACCAGAAATCGCATCGTGAACTGATGAGATGACATGAACTAAATGCATGTAGGTTCTGTCACTTTCTTGACAGAACTAATAAAAGCAGACAGTTGCACCATAAGGAAATGATCAAGCCTCTGGAAGTAAGAAAAGCTTCCCACCATCTCTGCTACCCCTGCAGCTAGGTCAGATGGGGATTTATCTTGGAGAGCACATTAACCTACATCAATGGTTATATGATAATGGAGCAACATTTGCAATCAGCAGGGGAACTGCATTACATTCCACCCCGACACACATACACAGACAGAGGCATAGACACACACTGAGTGAGTGAGTGAGTCAAACGCTGAGGATAGGTTCTGTGCCTCAGATAGAAATTCGAAGTACTTAGTGCTTTGGAATGAAAATTGATTTTGCCTATTGCTTTGAATTTTTTTTTAATTATTGAATCATTGAATCCTTGAGTGTTAATCAGACATATTTAGCTGGGCAGAAAGATAGCACATTTGTTCATGTTCTCTTTCCCAGCTTGGTCTAGAGCTGCAGCTGCAGTGTGAGGCGGCCATGAGGGAGCCTGGAATCGAAGGCTTCGATGTGCAGGGATGCAGCTTCCAGGGTTTGGACCACTTCCACAGTCTTGGCCAGGTCGTACATGCCATCTTCCAGCAGCTTCCGCCAGATGGCCCTCGAGTGTAGCCCTCGGACAAAGGCATCCTGAATCAGCCTCTCGGCCTCCTCTGTGCCTACCCCGGGTTCAGCTCGACACAGTCGGGCCAACTCTCGCAGGTGTCCCAGGTAAGACTCCACTTTCTCCCTGGGTTGCTGGGCTTGGGTATTGAGTAGGTACCTTGCAAAGACTGCATTCATGGGGAGCTTGTACAAGGTCTCAAGAATGTCCATTGCTTCTTTGTACTTGGAGCAGTCTTTGGTTGCCTGGAAAGCGTGGGGACCCAGCTTTAATCAGAGTAGAACGAGCTTCTGATCGAAATCCAAGATGCTGTCTGCGTCCACCTCTCTGATTGCTTTCAACAGCGTGCCTCCAGATCTCGAAGCATGTCTGGGCTTCCGGGTGGCGTGAGTCAACTTCGAGGCTCCCTGCGCTCAGGAGTTTTTCCATGGGAAAAAGTTTTTGTTGATTGAATTGTGGTGTGCTGTTAGACAGAACCAGACACACACAAGGTACAACAGGCTTTAATCAGCAAAGACTTCCACAGAGCTAGGCTGGCTGTTGCTGCAGTAACTCTGAGTCAGACTTCGGAGGCCAGCGCAAGGGTGATTGACATCTGACCGGGTGGGGCTTGATCCATACAGGTCGATTGATTGACAGCTGGCCAGTTGTTGTCCTGTCCCCCTTACACTCCTGCAGGTACAGAAGTTGCCCCCTGCAGTAGGCCAGTGGTGTACCACCACAAAAGTGAAAATAGTTCACTCTAAAAATGCCTTTCGAGTGCATAAGACTTGAAGCATCAAATGAAACACGAAAGTCTGCAGACATCTGAGGTGAAGTAAAAACACAATACTGGAAAAGCTCACCAGGTCACTGTCCTTCATATAGCAAAGATAAAGATACATAACCAATGTTTTGGGCTTGAGCCCTTCAAGGTATGAGCAACATGTAGGCGGTGCCTGAATAAAATGTTGGTGGGGGTGAGCAGAGTGGCAGGAGGAGCAACACAGGCCTGAAGAGTCACAGGCTGCAAATTAAAGAACCACATGCAGCTCAGGAGCCTAGTCTGACTATCACTGACCAAGAACATTTAATTTATTTTACTTCATTCAAGTGCTATATCAGAAATTTCCTCAGCAATCCAATTCTTCTTTCTCAGAGATCTGAGAATTATTTGGCATGTCGTGAGTGACTATCAAACTTTTCCAAGTGCACTTTTTAAAAAGTATAAAAGTATTGGTTGCATCACTGTCTGCTTTGGTAATTTGAGTCCCCGGGAAAGCTGAAGGTCACAGACTCTGACCTCCCGTCCACTGAAGCCATTTATGTGAGGTGCTGCCCCCAGAAGGCAGCCAACATCATGACATGCTCTCGCTGCTACCTTCAGGAAGAAGGAAGGTACAGAAGCCTGAAAAGCAGCTCTTCTTGATTTCAGAACAATTTTTTTCAACAGCTCTCAGGTTCTTGAGCCTCCCCTTGTTGCATTAATCATGGACTGCTCTGACAACACAAAAAGGCCTGCCTACATGATTATAATGCTACCTTGTTTCATGCACTATGGTAACTGTGAATAGTTATTATCTATATTTCTTACTGAATTAATTGTCATTTTTAATTTAATTGAATGGATATTACTGCAGTTCTTTCTGTTTTAATAAAACAAATTGTCTGTTCAGCTGCAACAAATCAAATCCACACAAAAAAAATACCGTTCCAAATTCAAGAGTAATTGAAGACCACCATCTGCAGTGTTAATGCATCTCATCGAACTCTGGGCATTGCTCAGTGTTTAATTGGAGATCACATGATTTTGACCCTCAGACAATGAAATAAAATAAAGCTGCCTGGAATAAAGAACCATGAAAGGACAGGCAATCCAAGGTCAGGCAGCATTGTAAAGAAATAAGAGTGAAACATGAAAGTCTGCAGATGCTGTGATTGTCCTATGGATGCTACGAGTTCCTCCAACAATTCTATATGTTTTTACTTCCGTAAAGAAACAATTAATGTTTCATCAGGTATTCAAACTGAAGCATTCACCCAGTTTCTCCCACAACAGATGCTGAGTATCTCAAACATTTGGCCTTTTCATTTCAGATTTTCAGAATCTGCAGTTCTTTGCTTTTGGTAGCACCAAGGTCTAATCTCATAATGTCAACCTCACGTCCCCATAAATCAAGTGGAAAGTTTGAAATCAATTGATCAAATTAATCTGGAATAACTATCAGTAATAGTGGTGAAGAAACTTAGATTCCAGGAAAGTGATGGAAATTGAATTATGTTTGAAGCATCTCCTGGTAACTCGGTATGCTCAATTCACTTGAAGGTGAGGGGATAGGAGGCAGGCCGATCTCTCCCATCGATGTGAACTACCGGGATCATTGTTTGAAGGCAGCGCATAAAATCATTGATGAGTCCTTCCACCCCTCACACAGCATCTTTCAGTTGCTCCTGTCAGTTTCCTCCCATCGTTTGAAATGTATCGGAGGTGTAGGTTAATGGGGTGTAAATTGGGCAGCATGGACTCATGAGCCAAAATGGCCTGTTACTGTGCTGTATTTTGAAATTTTTAAAAAAAAATTTTTTTAAAGAAAGAATTGAGGACTCCTTCCACCCTGCACACTACATCTTTCAAATGCTCCTGTCGGAAAAGAGATACAGGAGTCTCAGGCTGAGGAACAGCTTCTTCCCACGGGTAGTGATAATTCTGAACCAAAGGAACTGCTCACACTGACCATCCAAGACTCTCATATTCACAAAACAGTATTTATTTATTTGTATTTATGAATATTTGTCCTGCATGTATTTTTTTTGTCTGCACGTGTGCAGTGTCTGGTTGCGAGTCTGCGTGTTTTGCACAGAGGAGCAGAGAACACTGTATCATTAGGTTGGACTTGTACCATCGGATAATAATAAACTTGACTATTGTCCAAATGGCAGAGACCAGCAGCTTGGCAACATAAGGCACTGTGTTGATTTATGCACCTCTAACAGGAATGCTGCTTGCAGAGAGCGATGCTGCTTGGGGTTAATCTACAACAGCCTCCATCAGTGGAAGAAGATGATCAGTTTTAATGGTGACTTTCCCTCTGGAAAAGAACCATTTTGTTTCCATATATTCCATGGATGGCATCAATTCCTTTCAAACAAGGAATAGTGAAGTTGGCAGGATCACCCATTCCAGAAAGTTCCATTTCACAGATTCCAACTTGTGTCTGTAGTAGTACTGCCAGCTTGGTTTGAAAACTTGTCTAAATATGAAGAGATGTACCACTATCAATTCTTTAATGAACCCACTGATTGAAATATATTGTATCTTGGCTTTACAAAAACCATCATGAGCCTGTTCACGTCGCGTTTCCTTCTAGGGCGCTGACCACATGGGACCGTGTCCTGTTGCATTCATCAGGGGTCGAGCAGTCTCTGGCTCCAATATTCAATCATCTCGACTTGAGGCCTGTAGCGCAATCAATAACCACAAGCAGACACAAACTAAGTGATTAAAGGCTTTAATATCCTAAATCTCCAGCACATAACTCCATGCTTCTTGCCCAGATCCAAGGCAGGTATTGAAGGAGGAGACTCGGGCTATCAGCCTTTATTGGGAAACTATGGGGACGTTACCAGGTCAGAGGCAGGCCAGCCTGAGCAGTTCAGTGAGGTCCCCTCCAGAATTATCATGGTGTGTTCCACCACAAGGGCCAACTCATTTTCAAGGCTTGTCAATGTCTTTCCCTCACTTTACACTTTTTTGGTATCTCCCTAAAACACCTGAAAAACTCCTTCGAAGCTGCTCCATGCATCGAGTTCCTCCAGCAGCTTGTTTTTTTGCTCCAAAATTGCTTTTACTTTTGTGTTATTTTTTTTCTTAAAAGGTGGTTTTCACTCCTACACCTTTGACAGAATATAAGAAATAGGAGCAGGGGAGGCCATTCTGCCCATCAAGCCTGCACTGCCATTCAATTAAATTATGGCTGATCTGATGATGGACATCCCCACCTACCTGTCTTTTCCCCAAATCCCTTAATTCCTCTGCCATGTAAAAATTTATCCAACCCTGTCAAATATATTTACTGAGGTCACCTCCACTGCTTCAATAGGCAGTGTATTCCATAGATCACCACCTTCAGAGAAAAGCAGTTCCTCCTCATATCTGTCCTAATTCAATTACCTTGAATCTTGAGGCAATGTCCCCCAGTTCTAGCCTCCCCCACCAATGGCTTCCTGTCTCAAATTATAACACCTGTGGGAAAGAGCTGTGCCTCCATGAAATACTCTCTGCTGAGATCAGGGCTCAACACCAACTCCTCCCCAGTGGCAAAACTCAAATCACAACCTGCTCGCTCCCCCATGGCAAGAGTGAAATCACAGCTCAGTTGTTCCTCTCGTGGTAGAAATGCCATCAGCAGCTAGTTCTTTCCACGTGGAAGGGTCAACTCACAATTCGGCAGTGCTCCTAGAGCAGGGGTGGCCAAACTATGGCCACAGGGTCAGCTGTGGTCCATTGCCTATTTTTAAGTGGACCAGGGTGAATTTTAAAAATAAAATGGAATATATCCATTTAGAGCAGTTATTCCCAGCCTTTTGCTTTCTATTCACATACCACTTTAACTATTACCTACACCATAAGTTTTCTGTGATTAGTAAGTGATTGCTTCAGGTGGGATGTGAGTGGGAACGGAAGATTGAGAATCACTGCTCTCAACCCAATTATTACTGAAATATTTTGCTTGAGAAAAATTGTCATTGGCCCATTTCCTTTGGAGTCATGAAACTGTGCACATAACGAATTTGTAATGATTAAAACAGTGGTTTCCAAACTTTTTCTTTCCACCCACATCCCACCTTAAGCAATCCCTTATTAATCACAGAACACTTATGGCATAGGGAATACTTAAAGTGGGATGTGAGTGGAAAGTAAAAGGTTAGGAACCACTGCTTTACAGCAACGCCTCTAACCATAAATTGCTCTGTATGTACATTGCACTTTTTAGTTTCAACACTAGATGTTGTTGCCATTTTGAACAACTACTACACTAACCGTTAAAATGTTGCTCATTGATTAAGATGCTAACCTCAGTTAAAACAAAAAATGTTTAACTCAGTTGATTAAACATGACAGAACAGAAAAGACAGAAATTAAAGGAGTGCTGAAAATTTCAGACAGGGTAAATGAATACTGTTTCACAGAAAGGGAAGTATGTTTGATTGATTTTTTAAAATCTTTAATAGCCTATCTACAGATTTAAGATTGTATCATAATTATAATGGTAGACATTTGGGCCATGAACTGTATTCACAGAGTTTTGGATGAATTTTGGAGACCACTGGGTCCAATGATCTTTTCTCCTGTTCTTATTTCGCACCTATCCTTTTATTTTGCACTGATTTTTTAAAAATCTTTTTATTTTTCCCTCCCTCTAAACAAGGTTAACTTGTATAAATAGTAAACATGTGAATCCAATAACAACTTACAGAAACCAGACAACACATCTCCAGAGCATCCAAACATCTTAATTCTTTAAATTGTGATAGTAATCCATGAATAGGCACCACGTCTAATGAAAATTAAACTTTTTAATACTGTATCTGCTTTTTTTCTAAGCTTAGGAAAGACAATATCATGTAACCATTGAATATCGGTGGGTGAAGTGTTACCTTTCCATTTCATCATAATTGCCCATCTGGATATCAGATAAGTAAAAGCTAAAATTCACTTTTGAGTTGAAGTCAATAATATCTTCTTGAGAAATACCAAATAAAGGAATTAAATGGCATGGTTCAAATTTGATCTAATTTGCTTTTTGAATGAGAGTTTTAAAGAGTTTTATTGTATTCGTTGGGCAGCATGGACTCAGAGCCAAATTGGCTTGTAAAAGTGCTGTATGTCGAAATTTAAAAAAAAATTAAATTATAGAACAATAGATACAGAAATTCCTATTATAATACGTGAGCACATCAATAAACTATTGCAATGTCAGCAGTTAAACTGTTCAGTAGTGCCATATTGTTATTTTGATAGAAGATTAATTTTCAATGACACAGGGGTTTTTGGGTCTAAGCCCCATTCTTGTTGCAGTGTAACTGTTGGGTTTAATATTGTTTGGCCCCATGACTTCTTATATTTTTAGGCTTGTGCCTCACCACCAAAAATATTTGGCTACCCCTGCTCTAAGAGTCTTTTTCCAGTCTCTCAGGATGAAAGATGACTTGCTTCACTCCAGTTTGGATCTTGAAGATGCAGAGATTCTGAAATAACCTGCCAGAAGAACTCAGCGAGTCAAATAGTATCAATGGGAGAGAAACAACGATCAATATTTTGGGCTGGAACATTTCTTGGATTCTGAGCTGGCTGGAGAAACCTTGGCACAACTAGGGAAAGACATTTGATGGCTGCTCAGGAGAATCTAACATGGATCTCCCAGTGGCCACTCATTTCAAATCCCCATCCTATTCCCTTGCTGACGTATTTATCTGTGGTCTGATGCACTGCTGGACTGAGACCACCCACAAATTGGAGGAACAACACCTCATCTTCCATCTGGACATCCTCCAATCAGATGACATTAACATCAACTTCTCTGACTTCTGTTATATTACTCACCCCTTTTTTTCCCTGACACCTCTTCCCTTGCTATGTCTCCCTTTACCCTCGGTCTCCTTTCAGAGCCAAAATCAATTCTCACCTCTCCTCTTATCATCCAATTAACATCTTTTATTGGTCTGGACTCCTCCCCCTGCCGGCTTTCAGCTTCTTTATTCTTACGCTTTCCTGTTCTTTGCTTATTCCTTGAAGAAGGGGTCAGGCTCTTAAAGTCAGTAATATCTTTAACTCCTTTGGATGCTGCGAGACCGGCTGAGTTACTCCAATATTTCTGTGTTTTACTACAATCACAACGTTTAGACATTTGTGTTTCACTCAGGATTATCTATTGGTCTTTTGACCATTTTCATTTGGCATCCCATTAAAGAGATGTGTGCAATGTTAAATTCCATCCTCCATTCCTCTGCAATCAGAGCAATCTATAGCTTAATGACAAGATGAAGACAACATTTCAGTAGCAAGTGGCAAGTCCCAGTTATGCCACAACATACCAGGGAATGACTACATTCAACAATGCAATTCCCTTTGCTAGTTATTCCAGTTTCAATGGGACGTAACCAGTGACCCAAAGCTCAACTGGTCCATACTCAAAGATGGATTGAGATGGGATATTTTCGACTTACCTGGATATGTAGTCACCTTTCAGGCCTCAAGAGGCTTGACAATGCAGATCACCATTTAATATAAATTACCACTGTAAATATTCATTCTCCCCAATAGCTGCAGTGAGGACCATATGCTATAGTACAATTATTACACTTCCTAAGCATGCAACTTTACCATCAAGACTGTACTCTCAGCAGAAGACTACAGCCAGTACAACATCTGACTATGCCAGAGGTTCTCAACCTTTTTCTTTCCACTCTCATACCACTAAGTATTCCCTATGCCATTGGTGCTCTGTGATTAGTAAGAAATTGCTTAAGATGGTTTGTGGGTGGAAAGAAAACGGTTGAAAACCACTGTTTTAATCATACCTAATTGAATTGCTATATGCACGGTTTCATAGCTCCAAAGAAAATGGGCCAATGACAAATTTTCTCAAGCAAACTATTTCAATAACAATTGGGTCTACAGCAGTAATTCTTAACTTTCCCTTCCCACTCACAGACCATCTTAATCAATCCCTTACTAATCACAGAGCACCAATAGAGCACCAATTAAAGTGGTATGTGAGTGGAAAGGAAAAGGTTGAGTGCCATTGAACTATCCCATAGGCACTATGTGATTAGTAAGAGATTACTTAAAGTGGTAGGTGAATGGAAAAAAAGATTGAGAACCACTGCTCTAGACCCAATTCTTACTGAAATATTTTGCTTGAGAAAATTTGTCATTGGCCATTTCCTTTGGAGTTATGAAACCATGCACATAATGAGTCAATTAGGTACTATTCAAACATTTTCTTTCCACTCACTTACCATTTTAAGTAATCCTTACTAATCACAGAGCACGTATGGCATAGGGATTACTTAAGGTGGTAAGTGAGTGGAAATAAAAAAGTTTGAAAACCACTAGTCTAGAGCACTTCCATTTTTGGACATTGAGGAACAACAGGGGGCAGTAATGACAAGTTGCCATAAGATGTGCAGTACAAGAAATAGATGGGCAGACTATTATTTAGATGGGGGAAAAGAAAAATCAAAATTCAGAGGTGCAAAGGAACTTGAGAGTCCTTGTGCAGGATACTCTAAAGGTTAACCTTCAGTTTGAGTCAATGGTGAAGAAGGCAAATGCAATGTTGGCATTCATTTCTAGAGGAATAGTGTGTAAGAGCATGGATGTAATGTTGAGACTCAAAGGGGCACTGGTGAGACCTCACTTGGAATACTGTGTACAGTTCAGAGAAGTCTTACACGAATGATACCAGGAATAAAAGGGTTAGCATATGAGGAACCTTTGTCAGTTCCTGGACTGTACTCATTGGAGTACAGAAGGATTGGAGTGAGGGTGGTGGGGAGGAGAGACACAGAGATTTTGAATACTGAAAGACCTGGTCAGAGTTGATGGGGCAATATTTCCCATGGTAGGGGAGTCCAGAACAAGAGGGCACACTTTCAAGATAGATAGGTATCAATCAGAAACATTTCTTTGGCTAGAGGGTCATGAGTCTGTGGAACATTGCCACAGGTGGCTGTGGAAACAAGGTTGTTGGGTGTGTTTAAGGCAGAGGTTGACAGTTATTTGATTAGTCAGAGTATCAAAGGTTACTGGAGAAGGCCATGGAGTGGGGCTGAGTAGGAGAATGGATTAGCTCATGACAGAAAGATGGAGCAGATTTGATGGGCCTACTTCTACTCCTATATCTTGTGATCTAAATACAGAAAGAATGTAACAAAGTACATTGATGGAAATGTATGAATATGACAAAGGTATGAAAAGACTGAAAGGTTTCTTTTTTGCATATACTGCAATTTATTGTAAATGAAGTTTATTTTTAGAAAACAATCTCATTTTGTGGCAGATCACTGCCCAGAAGCTCAGCAGCTCCCAAATTCCAGCATGAACACTGGTGCACATGTAACTCAATTTCTGATGTAAGGATGTGAAGCTGAATCGTTAACCCCACTTCTCTCTCTCTGCAGATTCCCCGACATGCTGAATGATTCCAGGGCTTCGTTTTTTTTTTAAATTATCTTTCAGATCAGAACTCCAGGTGAGCTTGTGGCAGGAGAAAAATCATTGCTCAGCCTGGAAACTTGCATGTGGTTACATACATTATCTACATCACGGTGTCCAAATGATTTGATTTTTACATTCTCAGCCTGCTTTCAGAAGTCCTTTGTGACTTCATCCATCTCAATTCCACAACCTCCTTTGGTTCCGCACTCTCTCTGTGATCCATTGCTCATCTCCACAGTACAATCATGACATCTCCACTGTGACCTGCTTCCTTGGCCTCTTGTCTGCAGTCCATCTCCTCAGTATCTCTCCCTTCCATTAAGAATCTTTTTAATACCAACCTTCTTCCTCTATTTTCAATTTGCTTTGTATGGTTTACTGTGAAATTTAATTTGATAATCTACCAGTAAAAAAGGCTTAAAGGATTTTTTTATATTGAAGATATTGAATAAATGCATTTTAAGAATAGTTTATTCATAATATAGTTATACAATCTATTAATTTGAATTATCGTAATTTATGGTACAAAGCCTTACAATAGGATGCCAGTTCTCACTCCCAAACGTTACACAGAGCCCTGGCCCAGTTGCACAGGACCAGTGGTTCTCAACCTTTCAAATTTCCATTCCGATACCACCTGAAGTAATCCACAGACTACCTATGGCATCAGGGTGGAGAAGTTGGACTTCGACCCGAAGAACTTGAGGCCTCCCTCCGATTCAAAAGGTGGCAACGTGGCTTGCTGGACTGCATGAGAAACCGAGCAACCTCTAGAAATTCAGACTGTTGTTCTCGTCGCTTGGGCACAGAGCCGACAGGATCGTCAGAGATGTATTAACCCCCAATTATTAAGGGGCGATGAAGCTAAACAACCTACACTCACGCTACCTCCTGAAGACCAGGAAACAGGAGATTATTGAATCCATCAATGATAACACCAGAGCGATGCAAGACCTGGTAAGAAACCATGGGTGTTGACTGGTAACAGCTGTGAACCAGGATGAGCTCCAGAGAGCTGGGATGTTCACTGGACTTTGGTATTGTCACATCCGGGAGCGAATCCTGGAGACTGAAGAATTGACACTCACGGAGACCTTGAAGCTGGCGCAAGCGCTCAAATCGGCCCAGAAGAGCATGGAACCCTATGCCTCAACCACCACGCGATGCATGTGTGGTGCCATGGAGAGACTCCCAAATCATGGCTGCTGCCATACAACCAAGTGCCACTACTGCGGCCAGGGGAAGCATCCCTGCCAGAACTACCCAGCCTGGGGTGTGGTCTGCTCGAATTGCAGAAAGGGCACTATGCCAAAGTGTGCCACTCCAAAAACACTTCCCACTGTGCTATGAGCAGCTGGGGTGGGAGCAGCCATACCCAAGGACCCCACTTCCAGGAAGATGAACATCACTTCCAGCTCCAATTCTGGTAATACCTTCATACATCGGCAGGGTGTGGCCATCTTGCGACTGTACTTAGGAGATGTCACGTCTAACTTCTCTTCCAGTCCACAATATGTGCAAGCCACAGCAGTGGCTATCTTCAAGATCCCAAGGGCACCCACCTTCTACTCCAAATGGCAGCAGCAGCGACAGCGAATCCAGCGAAGAGCTGACTTTGGCCTCCATCCAACTCGATCAGGACAGACCCCATTAGCTGGCCAGGTCGATGATGAGCATGGAGATGAACGAGGAATAGGTGAGTTGTCTGTTCAACATGGGGAGCACGGAGAGATTTACCAGTGGAAGCCTTGTCCAAAAGCTCTCCCTTACTGAATATCCCATTGATTACTACATCTCCTTGGCAGAAAAGTCTCACACTACTTGCATTAAAAGTTACTGTTTGGTGACCCTTAAGGTCCAGGGAGTTGAATATAAAAGTTTTAAATTATTGGTGATTTCTCACCTCTGCGCACCAATAATACTGGATCTGGATTTTCAGTGCCAGATGAGAGCATGGTGATGCAATTTGACAGGCCCTTCCCTTCGCTAACAGTACAAAGGGAACAGTTTAAAGAAGTTCCACCCTCAGACATGCCCCAGACATGTGGGCTGTCCACTCTGCACATTCCCCCCTCCCTCACTCTGTTTGAAAACCTCCGTAGCTACTAAAAGCTGGAGGTATAGCTCAGGGGACAGGGCATTCATTAAAGCTGAAGTGAAGCGGCTTCTGGCTGAACAAGTAATTGAGTCCAGCAACAGCCCTTGGAGGGCACAGGTGGTGGTGAAGAACAGGGGAAAAAAATCACAAGAAGGTGATAAGATTACAGCCAGACTATCAACCAGTTCACCTTGCTAGATGCCTACCCCCTGTCCCATATAGCTGACATGGTGAATGAGATCACCCATTACCAGGTCTTCTTCACCACTGACCTGAAGTCAGTGCATCATCAGATCCCTATCTGCCCAGAGGACTGCCAATGCACTTCCTACGAGGCCAATGGCTGCCTCTACCAATTCCTCTGGGTGCCATTCAGCCTAACCAATGGTGTATTCAGGTCTCAGAGGGAAATGGACCATATGGTGAATGATTTTTCCCTATTTGGATAACATCATCTGCAGTCAAAACCAGAAGGAGGATGATGCCAACTTCAATAGATTCCTAGCCACTGTTAAAGCCCTGAATTTGACATACAATCAGAAAATGTGTCTCTTCCACATTACTAAATTGGTAATATTAGGGTGGAAAAGGGTGTCACTGCCTTGGACCCTGAGCAGATGCTCCCACTACTGGAACTCCAGATGCCGCAGACTCTTAAGACATTAAAGTGCTGTTTGGGATTTTTCTCATACTATGCACAGAGGGTACCCAATTACATGGACAAAGCCTGATCACTAGTAAATATAGTCACCTTCCCTCCCTCTGCAGAGGCCCAGAGAGCATTTGAGAGCATCAAGTGAGATTTCCAAGGCAAAAATGTAGGCCATTGATGAATCTATTCCTTTCCAGGTGGAAAGTGATGCCTTGGATATAGCACTGGCCGCCATGCTAAACCAAGCAGGCAGGCTGGTGGCATTTTTCTCCCAGACATTGCAAGGTTCAGAACTCTGAAATGTGTCCATAGAAAAGGAAACCCAAACCATAGTGGAAGCTGTGTGCCATTAGAAACACGATCTAGCCGGTAGACCCCTCACCCTACTAACAGTCCAACAAGCTGTAGCATTTATATTTAATAATAAAAGGCAGGGGGGGGGGAAATCAAAAGCAACATGATCTTGAGTGGTGCACAGAATTGTCCACATACAACTACCAGATCAAATACCAGCCCGGGAAGCTCAACAAGCCGACCACTGCCCTGTCCCGGGGAACATGCCCCATTGCACAAATGGACAGACTGCAAGCCGTTCATGAGAGCTTCTGTCACCCCAGGGTTACCAGGATGGACCATCTAGTGAAGACCTGCAACCTCCCCGATACAGTTGAGGAGGTCAGAGAGCCGACTCTGAACTGCTCGGTCTGTGCAGAATGCAAGCCGCACTTCTACCGACCAAACAGGGCTCAACTAATTAAGGCCACCCAACCCTTCGAATGTGTAAGTAAAGTCTTCGAGAGCCCCCACTGTCCACGAATCACAATGCCCACTTCCTGACAGTAATGGACGAGTTTTTGTGATACCCTTTCACCATTCACTGTCCGGATATGACCACACCCATGGTCAAAGCCCTACAGAACTTCACCTTGTTTGGATATCCTGCTTACATTCACAGTGACAGGGGCCCCTCTTTCTAAGTGAAGAGTTGTGGTAGTACCTCCTGACCAGGAGCATAGCCACCAGTAGGACCACAACCTGCAGGAATGGTCAGGTGGAACAAGAGAACGGCGCAATCTGGAGGACACTCCTCTTGGGTCCCTGAAGCCCTGTGTGCAACCTGTGTGCATAGTAACTAATGCAATTCCCCACAAAAAAATGTTATCATTCCCTAGGAGATTGGCATTGGGGACCATGTTGCCAGTATTGCTGTATAGGTTTGTGCGACCCCATAAGACACACCTGTTGGTCAATGAGGTGAAGAATGAACCACCATCTATATTCTTTCCTGTACCAGCACCAGTGACACCATAACCCGCCACCGCAACAGAGGTACCATCGGCAACGTCCACTACACCACCAGATCCTTCAAGGTGGGACACTCAACAGAAGGACGGATTTCCAGCAGTCCTTGTGGCGCTCCACCAGGAGCAGAAAGCCACCTGAGAAACTGAATTTGTAAATTGTACATGATTCTCAAAACAATTGTAAATAAAGGTAGAACCCACCTTCATCCTGAGGGACTTTCATTTAAAAGAAGGGTTGAATGTGGTGGTATGAGGTATTACACCACTGTAATAACTGTATTTACGGTCCTGGACTACCCCTTCCTTCCCTCTGACCCCTCCCAGGAGATTCTCTAATAAAGATCCCAACCCAAGACCTTGACCCCAGATCACTTCCTGCTCAGATCCAGGCCAGATGCTCTCTGAGCCCCAGCTAATGTCTAAGCTAATAAAAGCCTTTCTACTCCAATCTATTGCCTCGTGGAGTCACTTGATTGCTCATCAGAACCACTGCAATAGATCTTTAGATCATGGCTTGACACATGGGGCCTTTGCAATGGTGTGTCAAGATTCAGTGTGTGCCTTAGCATGTGATCGTGCACTTTGGAATGTGCCAATCAATAATATTCCACTGTGTGCACACTTCATACTGGAACACCAGCACATTTCAGAGCAAGAACATATTGGTTTGAGTTGATCATCTTTCAGTAGCTGTTGACATCTGTCTCAGTTTGCACTCTTGAAAACTGCAAATGCTAATTGTTTACCTGTCAATAGGGATGTGGCTGCTATGATCTCAGCTGCATCCCCAACGACCTGTGCCACATTTGACTGTAAGATTCAGACTATTCCCTGCAGTGTAGAAGAATGAGATATACAAATTACGATGGGCATAGATAGGATAAATGCAAGGAGGCTTTTTCCACTGAGATTAAGTGAGATACAAACCAGAGGGAATGGGTTAAGGGTGAAAGGAGAAAATGTTTAGGGGAAATACAAGGGAAAACTTCTTCACCCAGAGTGGTGCAAATGTGGAATGAGCTGCCAGCTGAATAGGTAACTGCAGGTTGAATTTTGACTTTGAAGAAAAATTTAGACAGGTATCTGGATGGGAGAGATATGGTCTGGGTGAAGGTCAATTGGACTAGGCAGAATAATAGCTCAGCACAGCCAAGAAAGGCCTGCTTCTGTGCTGTAGTGTTCTTATAGTTCCATGGTTCTATAACAGCTTGACAAAATCATGTGGAGGGGGGGGGGGAAGAGAAGAGGGAAGGGGGAGGAGCACGGCCCCATTGTTTGGGCACCTGCAGACATTTTTTCCATACAGTGCCTTCCGTCCCTTATTCCTTAACCACCTATTTCTTCCTGCCTCTAGGACCGTGTTCCTCCCCCTATCCCCACCACATTGTTCATTTTGTCCATACCTTGATGAAGGGCTCAAGCACGAAATATTGGTTATGTACCTTTATCTTTGCTATATCAAGTATGCTATATGACTTGTTGAGTTTCTCCAGCATAGTATTTTTACTTCAACCATAGTGTCTGCAGACTTTCATATTTTACTTCAGTCCTACTGAGGAGAAATGAGAACAAAAGCCAATGAATCCTCTGGACCTGATGGAACTAGATCTTAGTTTCTTAAAAGAAAAGGCTGCAGAGATAGTAGTGACGCTGGTTGTTGTGACCTTCCGAAATTCCCTAGATTTGGAAAATATTTTGGCAGATTGGAAAGCCACTGATGTAATGTCACTGTTCACAGAAGAGGGAGACATAGAGCACCAATAAGCCAGTTAGACATCTGGCATCAGACAAACTTATCATAAGGAGTAGTTCTCTGACAGTTAGAAAGTCAATCAAGGAATTTCATTGTTTTACTGAAAGAAAATCATGTTCTTTGAAGATGTAAGTGAGCAGAGTAGACAAAGGGGAATATGTAGATGTGATGTTTTTAAAGATTGTTCCATTGTCATGTAATACCGCATTTAGAATGTAACGAGTTTTTTTTTAAACTTTTGTCTACCGTAAGGCAGAGAGTCACCACTTTCTACAGCACCCCTCATAGAAACCTACAGCGCCCCTCATAGAAACCTACAGCGCCCCTCATAGAAACCTACAGCGCCCCTCATAGAAACCTACAGCGCCCCTCATAGAAACCTACAGCGCCCCTCATAGAAACCTACAGCGCCCCTCATAGAAACCTACAGCGCCTAGTTTTCCTAGGCCGTCTCCCCTCCAAGTATTGACCAGTCCTAAGCCCGCTTAGCTTCCGAGATCAGACAATCCCAGGTGTATTCAAGCCATTAGGTGCTGTAATTGGATTTACAGAGAGAATTAGATATGAATTTGATATCAAGCCACCTAAATATTGCAAGAGCTCATAAAAGTAATGTATTTTTGTGGATAGAGGATAGCTAACTAAAAGTCAGGTTAGCATACTACATCTTGCACCGATTTACCACAGCTTACAAACAAAGAATACACTCACTCATTTCATTCAGCTCACCATGAAGTCGACGATCCACAAAAGCCCTCACGCCAGTCTCCACAGAGATGTCAGTGATAGGAATGACCTCCTACCACCTCAGTCCACAGTGGTGAAATCAATGGTAGTCGTTGTATGCAAGGAATCATCCATAAAATCTGTAGAAAAGTAACAGTAATCATGAGTACTAGTGGAATTGGAAGAGGAACTTTGTTAGTGTAGTCTCGAGCTGAAGACAACTATCTTCTCAGGGACAATCAGCAGAGCTTTTTGAGGGAAAAACCTTACCTGGTGGGCCTAATTGAGTTTTCAGAGTAAGTGACAAAAGAAGTTTATGAAGGTAGGGCAGTTGATGTGATGAATATGGATTTTGAAAGCATTTGAGAAGGTCCCTGATGAGAGACTCATTCAGAAAGTCGTGACGCATGGAATCATAGTTGTGTGGATTCAGAATTAATTTGCCTGTAGATTGAAGAGGATAGTCATGGATGGAACTTATTCTTCTGGAGGTCAGTGGCTAGCAGAGCTTTGTAGCAATCTGTTCTGAGACCCCTCCACATTGTTATTTTTATAAATGAGGACAAAGAGGTGGAAGGATAAGTCAGTAAGTTTGCAGATGACACGAAGATTCACATCACGAAGATTTCAGCTCTGTTGAAAATAGTGTGAAAGGTTGTCGTGGGTTAAAACAGGATGGGCAGAAAAGTGATAGATGGAGTTCAATTGGATAAACATGAAATTATGCATTTTAGAAGGTTGAATTTTTAAAAAACTTTATTTATTCATTCAAAAAACAAATGACATATACAACAATTAACCATAAACATGAATGTTATTTTTTATACATAGAAAAAAAAGAGAAAAGAAAAGAACCCCCCACCTTCAGCCAACTCTCCTAAGGAGAGCCATAAAGAAAGAAAAAAGAAAAAATATTACATAAAAATTAAATATACATATTAAGATCTAATCAATGTAAATTGAAATGTAAATATTCTGAATATAACCACTTATTTAAAAAATTATAATTATCATGCGAAACATACATAATTTTTTCCATTATTAAACAATATTTCATCTCATTATGCCATCTATTAATATCAATCACATTTGTATCTTTCCACGTACTAGCAGTACATTTTTTGCTACAGATAAAGCTAAATATACAAAAGCAAGCTGAAACTTATCTAATCCCAAACCTTTCAGAGGTTGTAAACTACCCAATAAAAATACTGTTGAATCTAAAATTATTTTAATCTTATACAGATATTCTAAAAACGATTGAATTTTCTTCCAAAAAGATTGTATATGTATACATGACCAAACGGCATGAAAAAAAGTTCCAATCGTATCACATCTAAAACACAAATCTGATTCATGAAAACTATACTTTTTTAATTTTTCAGGTGTTAAATATAATTGATGTAAAAAATTGTAGTTAATCATTGCATAACGTGCATTTATCAATCTAGTTACACTGTCATTACAGATATCTAACCAATCATATTCGAAAAAAATAAAACCAGTATCCGCTTCCCATTTACTTTTAGATCTATCCCAACCCTTTTTATCCATACCATCCTGTAATATTTGATACATAGATGAAATATAACCCTTCTCTGGTACCTTCACAAGAAAAGTCTCAAATTTAGTCATTTCAGGTAAAATCATATCTCTACCAAACACAAAAGAGTTCAACAAAAATCAAGCATCCATCAACCAGTGGAAGCTAGCTAGATTTCAGTAACTTAACAATGAAAAGGTAACAAAGGGAATTTGGACTCCATATTAAGCATGCAAAGTTTCAGCCTGTGTTGATTTCCCTTTAGATTACATGGATTCACAGATCTGTCTTAAGTTGCTTTTAGGTGATCCCAAGAAGATTATGCACCAGTAAGCGCGGCTAGCAGAGTTCAGCTGGCACGTTTTGGTGGCCATGGAGTGAACGCCTTTCTGGTACTTGAATGTGCCAGCTGACTGATAGTTTAGTAGTGAAAGCTACTATGGCCTAGTCCCGCCTACACTGCCTTGATGTTATTTATAGCACGTCAAGGCATGATTGACAAATGACTCGACTCCCGCTGCCGGTCTTCCACTGCAGGTGCTTCCTCCTCGCCCGGCCAACTTATGCTGCTGTTGTCTCCCCCTCACCCTCCGGACTCACACTGCCAGTGCCCCCCCCTCGCCTGCCTGACTCATGCTGCCGTTGCCTTCCCCTCGCCCTCCCAACTTGTGCTGCCGTTGCCTCCCCCGAACCAAGAGTCAATGGCTGACAACATCACCACAATGTCATCAGCCCACCCCCTGGCAGCCCGGCTGCTTTCAGCTGCAAAAGAGGATACTCCAAGCAGGATATTATACCTCCTGAAGAAGGGTCAAGTGAGTAGACCTCTTGGCTGGCTTCTCCCATTTCAGATGGCCACAAATCAACTGCACAGGAGTATAATGTGTGGTTTTACGGTCGGGTATTGTGGCCATCTGGAAGTGCCTTTAGTTATCTCAGTGGTTAAATAAAATGCAGTGATCGATGAAAAATGCAGGAAGCGCACCAGACTCCCAATGGATTAATGCAGGAGAATTTGGAAGGATTGTGGCTGTCACGTGACAGCACTGCACCCTACCTAGTTGGAGGACACACCAGCTGCTAATCAAGGTTTGGTTCTGCTCCACCCATTACAGCACACCTTGCCATTGGTACCATGTAAATTACCTGGACCAGACTCTCCAGCCTGTCTTTACTTAGCCTTGGGCCATTGGCTGTTGTAATTGGATTAACTCTCCTGACACTAAGCCATATATTCCTGCAAATGATCTGGGCTGGACCCTCCAGCACTATAAAGGTGCCATGTGTTCTTTGTTCTCCCTCTTTGCCAGCTTGCCCAATTTACTCCAGGCCTAGAAATGTGGAAGGACACTGGAGAAACCATTGGTAAGGTGTGCACTGTTTAAAAGGGTTGGGAGCATTAGTGTCTCTTATAGCACCGAGTCAAGGAGTGGTGGGCATCATAGTGATTTTTCCTTGAACACACTTTGCACCAGTTCATATTTTGTGTGCATGTGTATATTTTGTTCCCATGCTATTTTTCCCACATTCATTATTAATTGTACATGTTTCACTGCCAATATTACTTTCCCACAGCTGCTGTAAACTGTGTGCGCTGCATCTGTTACCATTTCCCCACACTTTCCTTCTGTAAATAAGATTCTTCACTACAAAAACTGTGTCCAGTGTCCTTGCCTTTGAGACCTACCAAGCCTGCTTTCTCACTCACAACAGCAGGCAACATGAAATGCACTGAGTGAAAGAAAAGGCAGTGTATTGGATTCCCAATAGATTTCACGATGCCAGCAACATAAAGTGATCCAATGCCCAGCTGTCTGGAAACCTGTACTCAATCACTACATGTTAGGACCCAAATATTATGGTAAAAATAATGAATCCTGAATTCTAGTATGTGGGGTAACTGCTAGATTCATGGGACATGGCTTTTCACCCATTAGCTAATTAATATTCTCTTGATTAATTTTAATACAAATTCCACCTGGTTTTGTGAGCAGTGATAACGTTTAATGTGTTGATGAAGTTTAATATTTTGTTCAACAGTTTGGAGATATATTTTCTATTCTGATGTGTTCAGGTGCATCATTCAGGTGCTTCCTGTCCCTCTGAACTACAACCAATTCCTGAAACACGTCTGGGGAAGAGAGAGGAAGCAGAGATGAGGACTGGTTGTGGTGGGTGAACACAAAGAAAGGTAGATTCAGTTGTATTGTAAATCACCCCTGGTGTAGGTAAGTGGCAAAGGAAGGAAGAAAGAAGGAATCAATGGACAAGTCAGGGGGGAATAGATTAAACAACTACATAGGAATAAGCAGAAAGGAATGGGGCTGATGGTATTGTTCTGTTGGACATATGTGGCTGCTTTCTGGATGATAATTGGCAAATAGTTTAAAATCTTGTGTGCGCTTCTCAGTGGAAATAGTCAGACAATTTCTTTTGTGTTTGATTTCTAGATGGATTTTAGTAAACTTGTTGAGGAGGTCCCACACAGGAAATTCCTTGAGAAAAATAAAACCACCAATAAAACTAGAAGAACTCCACAGGTCGCGTTGCATCCATAAAGATATACAGAACATTGCAGGCCCTTCAGCCCATTATGTTTTGTCATCCTGTATAAACCTACTCAACAAAAAAATCTTCCCTACCTCACACCCATAACCCTCCATTTTTCCTGCATCTCAGATTTCTAAATTTCCCTTTTGTGTCCAGCCTCCTCCACCACCCAGGTAATGCATTCCAGGCACCCTCTACTCTCTATATAAATAGAAAGCCTAACCCCAACATCTCCCTTAAACTTTCTTCCCCACACCTTGTACAGATGTCCTCTGGTGTTTGCTACTTACCCCCATGGAAAATGGCGCTATATAGAATACTGTAGACCTTTATCAAGTCTTCTTTCATCCTTCTTTATTCCAGAGAAAATCCCTAGCTCTGTTAACCTTGTCTTGCAATCCAGACAACATCCTGATAAATCTCTTCACTCTCTCCACATCTTTCACCTCCTTTCTCCAATGAGGTGACCAGAAATAAAGTTATGGTCTTGAAGAAAGGGTTAGGCACAAAACGTTGATTATGTGACCTGCTGAGTTACACCGGTGTATTTTTATATTTTTTTTAATTGCTCAAGAGAATCAATTTAAGAGCAGGGAGCATCTGCTGCAACTGTAGAGTATTGAAGAGGCTGCACCTGAAGTAAGGACAATACTGGAGAAACTCAGCAGATCAAAAGGTGTACCTGTACTTTATATACCAAAGATAATGATTCATAACTGATGTTTTGGGCTTCAGCCCTCCATCAAGCTATGGAAAAATGTCAACAGGCATCCAAAAAAAACAGTAAAGAGGGGAGGAGTGGAGGAGGAGCAGTCTCAAGATCAGGAGGTAAAAGGTAGAGAAGGGAGGGAGGGCACAGCACCAAGCAGAGGGAGAAGGGGTGGCGAAGTGAATAGAGAGGGAAGGGAGTCAAGGGCTGAGGGAAAGAAGACAGGGGAAGGAAAGGAAGGAAAAGTGGAGAGTAGGCTAGCAGAAATTGGAGAAGTTGATGTTAATGCCATTTGGCTGGAGAGTTCCAAGCATAATGCCATCCAGGTGGAGAGTTGCAAGATATTTAATGCCATCCAACTGGAGTACTGCATGCAGTTCTAATCTCTTTCATTGAAAAAAAAATTACTGGCTTTGAAGGCTCACCAAGTTGATTCTAGAGATGAGGTCACCCAATGAGGAGAGATTGAGTCATATGGGAACCCAAAAGAATGACAGAAGTTCTTATCTAACCTTTACAAAATTTTGTTTTTATAAGATGGAGGCAGGAAAGTTATTTCCACCTGTAGGTGAGACTAGAACAAGGACACAGTCTCAATTCAGGAAATAGATTTATGATGGAGATGGGGAAGAACTGCTCTTCCAAGAGCAATAGTTTTCAAACCTTTTCTTTCCACTCACATACCATCTTAAGTAATCCCTTACTAATCATAATGCATCTATGACATAGGGATTATTTAAGTAGGGGAATTAATGTTTTGGATAAAAGTCAGGTAAGAGGAGCTGAGTCCATGGGCAGATCAACCATGATCTTATTGCAGGCTTGATGGCCAGCTGCTACTCCTTTTCTGATGTTTTCATTATTGTGAGGTCTAGCTGTGAACACCTTTTTAAGTCTGGCCAATAGTCTGGGAGAGTTTGGTCCCAAGAATTGCACAAACATCAGACAAGGAGCAGAAATTGTGACATTGGATTACCACAAGTGGGCAGAAAAAGACCCATGTTACACTCCATCACACCCCCCCCCCACACCGCAGACCCTGGCATCCTTGGTGAAAGCCTCATGTTGGCTCCATTATGGCGGCTCCATCATGGTTGCAGTGAGGTCCAGCATTGCCCACAGAGCAAAGCACTGTTGATGGCTCCAGTTGAGGGGTGACAGAGGAAGAAAGGTTTTGAACAGCTCTGGCCTGAACCTCCAGCCAAATAAAAGCCTGATC